>NC_139989.1:54565360-54815748 GCF_964263955.1 Coregonus lavaretus | reverse complement strand
TTGTAATCTGTTAGGGAATTATTCAATCAAATCCCCAGATCACTGATGAGGTAAAGTAGTAGGCTACGGTGTGTCCTATGGTCACTGCATCTGGTTTCTTTCTTTGACAAAGAAAATATGCTCATTGTGTGTGTGTGTGTGCTGACAATTTTAGAAACAATAATTATTATATTATCCTCTCCAATTTAGGCTATACTGCAGGATCTCTGCTTGGTCCAGTAATAAAAACACAGAAAATAAGGATACCACTATGAGACAGGGAATAGTGCTGGGTAGTGAATTGGTATCTGATTCCAAGCCCAGAACAAACACTCACACAAGCAGTGAGAACCAGCCAGTGTGTAGGCCGATAGCAGGGAAAAGGCACACACACACACACACACACACACACACACACACACACACACACACACACACACACACACACACACACACACACATACACACACACACACATACACACACACACACACACACACACACACTCACACACACACACACACACACACACACTCACTCTGCGCCTTTGTTTCTACAACACACACGGTTTCAATTATCGCATTCCTGCCTCTTCAGAGAAAGAAGGGGGGTCTCTCTTCCTGTACACATTACTCCAGGGGTCAAGAATGAACAGATGTTTTAATGTATTCATTCATTCTTTCATTTGTTTATTCATTGATGTCTCTTACAAAAAAATTCCAGAATTGAATGCCTCTTCTTATACAGAGATACAATTGCGAAGACAAACCCCTATGTAGGCTCTCTATAAACTGAAACGTATGGAGTGTGAAGCATCCAACAGTGAGGCATCCAACTGATTTCCCTATATATTGTAGTTTATTTTTGAACAACATGTGAAACACAAAGGAATAAATGCAATTGTGTGTGAATATTCCTCGCATCACAGACAACACCATTCCACTTTGAGTGGTTCTAGAATTCCTCTGCAGTCCAAACATTACATCAGCATGACACTACTGGGATATTATGACAACCAAAACCAGAACCAGAACTAGATCAATCCAGAATGATCCAGAATGATCCAGTGTAGTCCGGTTGGGATGGAGTGTTTGTTGGTTCAAATGGAAAATGACAAACTCTAACACCTCTCTGTTTGCTGCTCGAGCAAGTCATCCTTAATTCAACTGATACACTCTTAGAAAAAAGGTGCTATCTACAACCTAAAAGGGTTATTCGGCTGTCCCCATAGGGATAACCCTTTGAAGAACCCTTGTTGATTACAGGTAGAACCTTTCTGGTTCCAAGTAGAACCGTTTTGGGTTCCTGGAACCAAATAGGGTTTTAGTTCGAACCAAAAAGGGTTATCCTATGGGGACAGCCGGAGAACCCTTTTGGAAGAGTCTACACTACGTTTTGCTCAACATACTCTTTGTCACCTTTGACTTATTTCTGTGGTTGTTTATTTTTCTCCAGCTCCTGTGTTAAGTTTACTTCCATAAACACTCTCTTTTCAACCTTTAACACCACAGCAACTGAAACTGGAACTACAGTATAAACAGGGCCCTTAAGTTACACCTGGATAACCCCACAACGCCTGCCGGCTACCAGGTAGAACTGAGGGGGAGGTGGGAATATAAACCATGGTCCAGTGGCTACACACCCAGATGTTGTTAGCTTTTTCTGCACTCTGACCTTCTGCGTAGCCTGTGATGATCTAGCCATGTGTTTTAATAGGAACATAATGCTGGGGGATCATGTCACTTAGCTTGGAGAGAGGAGAAGAAAGGGGAGAGCTGGAAGAGCTGGGAGAGCTGAGAGAGCTGGGAGAGCTGGGAGAGCTGGGAGAGCTGGGAGAGCTGGGAGAGCTGGGAGAGCTGGGAGAGCTGGGAGAACTGGGAGAGCTGGGAGAACTGGGAGAGCTGGGAGAGCTGGGAGAGCTGGGAACACATATGTGTTCCTGTGTTGAGTAGGAGTTTCAGGGAATGATTGGAAAAAAGGGGAGCGCACAGGGAGATGGGGGAGTTTTGGAAGGGGGGGCTCCCGACCAGGCTCTCAGTTTGGTGTGTGTCTGTGTGTGTGCGCTTGTGTGTGTGTGTGTGTGTGTGTGTGTGTGTGTGTGTGTGTGTGTGTGTGTGTGTGTGTGTGTGTGTGTGTGTGTGTGGAGGGGGGGGGTTCCTGTTTGGGGCCCATATGTCCAATCCAGTCCAGGAAACGCTGTGTTTTCTTAGTTTCTCTCTTTCTCCGTTTCCACTTTTCCACTGGGCGGGACCAGCAGTTTTACGTAGGAGGCGGATTCAAGCAAAGTATTCAACAACGCACAGCACACAGGCATGATCTGAATATTTTCTGTGCTACAGACAGAAAATAGGCAATATGCAAATCTTAGTCAGTTTCTGTCATTGGTTACCATGCTGTAGATATTGAAGCAGAGTATGGTGAATTGGTTACCATGCTGTAGATATTGAAGCAGAGTATGGTGAATTGGTTACCATGCTGTAGTTATTGAAGCAGAGTATGGTGAATTGGTTACCATGCTGTAGTTATTGAAGCAGAGTATGGTGAATTGGTTACCATGCTGTAGTTATTGAAGCAGAGCATGGTGAATTGGTGGAATTACATTTTCTCCATCAAGTACAATTTATAGTAGATGTGGAGTACATTTTTATCTCCATCTCTGTCTTTCTCTCTTACCATATCTCTCTCTCTTTCTCTCTTTCGGTCTACCTCTCTTTCTCCATCCACTCCTACCCTCTCTCTCACTCTCTCTCTCTGTCTCCCTTCCTCTCGCTCACCCTCCCTCTCTCTGCCCCCCGTCTCTCTCGCTCCCTCTCTCTCCCCCTCCCTCTCTCTCACCATCCTTTTCGCTCACTCTTTCTCTCCATCTCCCTCTCTCAGGTTGTGTTCCTCTCTATATAAATGTCATGTTTATGTGTTTATGAGAGACAGTCATAACACTGAGTGCTGAATCTGACCCAGATATCCTGAGTGTTGGGGGGAATGTAAACTAGTGGTCACAGCAACGCCAGTTCTAAACTAAACTCAAGTGGATAACCCAAGCGTGTGTGTGTGTGTGTGTATATGTGTGCACTCAAATGTGTGCATGCATGTGTGAGTGCGCGTTCGTTCGTGTGTGTATGTTGTGTGTGTTGGAGCATGGGAGTCACCATAACGCTGGTATTTATTTGCATTCTTCACTTCTAGAATAATGGAGAATGAATCCACCCCAAAATAAAAGGCACCACATTTATTGGAACAAAAGCCAAAGTGTCAACCATGTAAGCCTGTTTAACTTCTTAAAACCCAACATGTTCTACCCTTTCTGGCTGACTACCAGGGCTATCTCTCTCTCTCTTTCTCTCTCTCTCGCTCTCTCTCTCTTAGTGTGCCACTGCGGGCTGATGGTGGTTGCTGTATGCCTCGAGGGTGCCCATGGCACCGCATCTGGCAGATTACGCTCTCCCTCACGTCAGACGAGACGGCTGCGGCGCCCGGCGCTCCTGACCGACTTCACGTGACCTGATTGAGCAGTCAGAGAAACATCACGACTTCATATGCTCCAGTCTCCACGTTAATGCCAGGGGGCAGGTTAGTGGTTACCTCCCCCCTCAGCCGCCAACTCCCCAACCGTTGACCCCCACAACCAAATTACCCCCCAAAACCCCTTTCACCTCATAACCCAGTCAGGCAAAAGCTGCATTACATACAGTAAAGCTGTACAGTAGCATCACACCAGATTTACACATTGGCTTTCCATGGTGATTGTAGGGCAACATCTTTTCAATATTTATATAAACCCAGAATATATGATTTATAAAGGAAATGGGTGTATTGGTTTAGTATTTTGGATGTATGAGTACACCCCACCAATTGTCTCCTGAGTGGCGCAGTGGTCTAAGGCACTGCATCGCATGTTGGGTTGTACTACGATGTGCTACTAGAGATCCTGGTTCGAATCCAGGCTCTGTCGCAGCCGGCCGCGACCGGGAGACTCATGGGCGGCGCACAATTGGCCCAGCGTCGTCCAGGGTAGGGGAGGGAATGGCCGGCAGGGATGTAGCTCAGTTGATAGAGCATGGCGTTTGCAACGCCAGGGTTGTGGGTTCGATTCCCACGGGGGGCCAGTATAAAAAAAAAATATGTATTCACTAACTGTAAGTCGCTCTGGATAAGAGCGTCTGCTAAATGACGTAAATGTAAATGTAAATGTAAATTGGACCATGAATTCTGAAAGAGTCTTCACTGTAAGGGGTGCTGATAGTTGTCCTGTTTCACATGTACAAGTGTCTGGTATGAAAGAGTGGAAAGAGTGAGAAAGGGTCTTCACTGTATAAGTCAGATTGAGATGTAGTCCTCAGTGAATAGCCACATACTGTATATCCTAAATCTATAGCATATCAAATCACATTTTATTTGTCACATGCGCCGAATACAACAGGTGTAGACCTTACTGTGAAATGCTTACTTACAAGCCCTTAACCAACAATGCAGTTCAAGAAATAGAGTTAAGAAAATATTTACTAAATAAAAAAAAGTTACAAATAAAATAAAAAGTAACACAATAAAATAACAATAACGAGGCTATATACAGGGGGTACTGGTACCGAGTCATATATATACATATTACTGATCAGAGAGTAACCAAACTACACGTCTTACACCAAATTGACCATAAGTTCACTCAGAGAGTGACGGAGTAACTTCCTTTACATTGGAGAATGAAAGGAGGGCTTTCATGAGCTCTGATACTCTCCAATTACCCCGTTGGTCAGATTTGAATTGGCTTGGGGATGCCCTAAAAATAACAGTCTAGACCAACATCAATATCCTTTCATGCTTGGAGATGCCCTAGTTTATTTTGGGAGTGTCCATTATACTCTCATGATTTGACCCGACACAGGGCCCGGGCAACACAATGGATGGACAGCAGTAGAATAGGTCGGTATGTTGTATTAGAGTGTATTGATTGTGTGTATTTCTATGCTGACCTCACAGAGTGAATTTCCATGTAAATGGACTATAAAGTTATCGTATCATATCGTATGGAGTCAAGGGTTGCCATCATATCTAGGTTGATGATTCTCCTTCTTCATATAGGCTATAGCTTGTGGGCATAGACTGAGACAAGGGATATGGGTGGGGGATGGTGGTGGTGGTGATGGGAGATATGGGTGGGGGATGGTGGTGGTGGTGATGGGAGATATGGGTGGGGGATGGTGGTGGTGATGGGGGACATGGGTGGGGGATGGTGGTGGTGATGGGGAACATGGGTGGGGGATGGTGCTGGTGGTGATGGGGGATATGGGTGGGGGATGGTGGTGGTGGTGATGGGGGATATGGGTGGGGGATGGTGGTGGTGGTGATGGGGGATATGGGTGGGGGATGGTGGTGGTGATGGGGGACATGGGTGGGGGATGGTGGTGGTGATGGGGGACATGGGTGGGGGATGGTGCTGGTGGTGATGGTGGTGGGGGATGGTGGTGGTGGTGATGTGGGATATGGGTGGGGGATGGTGGTGGTGGTGGCGGTGGTGATGGGGGATTTGGATATGGGTGGGGGATGGTGGTGGTGGTGGGGGACATGGGTGGGGGATGGTGGTGGTGGTGATGGGGGATATGGGTGGGGGATGGTGGTGGTGGTGATGGTGGTGGGGGATGGTGGTGGTGGTGATGTGGGATATGGGTGGGGGATGGTGGTGGTGGTGGCGGTGGTGATGGGGGATTTGGGTGGGGGATGGTGGTGGTGATGGGGGACATGGGTGGGGGATGGTGGTGGTGGTGATGGGGGATATGGGTGGGGGATGGTGGTGGTGGTGATGGTGGTGGGGGATGGTGGTGGTGGTGATGTGGGATATGGGTGGGAGATGGTGGTGGTGGTGGCGGTGGTGATGGGGGATTTGGATATGGGTGGGGGATGGTGGTGGTAGTGATGGGTGGTTGTGGTTGTGGTTGGGAGTGGGGTCTGGGGTGAAGGTTGAAGGGGTGACTTCCTGTCTTGTAAGTGGGGCGAGGGGAGTTCAGATACTCAATCCCAAATTGACGTTTAGCCACAACCCCTACGTACTTCATGTATATGTGAAAAGACCGGATAGGTATACTTATTGTGGTAATAGCTCCATCTTTACATATATTTACTATGGTAATACTGTAGCTTCATCTTGCCATATGAGGGGTATACTGCAAAGCAAGAGCAATGACTTAGGGCGGCAGGTAGCTTAGTGGGTAAGAGCGTTGTGCCAGTAACCGAAAGGTCGCTGGTTCTAATCCCAGAGCCGACTAGGTGAAAAATCTGTCGATGTGCCCTTGAGCAAGGCACTTAACCCTAATTGCTCTGGATAAGAGCGTCTGCTAAATGACAAAAAATGTAATTACTTAGCCAGCTAACTTGCCTTAATATTCTGGAGATTTATTTTTATTAATAAGGATAACCTTGAAATGGGCATGGTCTAACTGACTCAACAACCCAAAATACCTATCTAAGTTTAGCTTTCTTAATGAACCAGAAATCATTAGTAATTTCTGGTTGTTTATCAAAGTTAGCCGGCTAACTCATTGATCCTGATTTGTAGCATACCCCTCTGATTGGCTAGGTGGAATTGCCACTATATATTTACTCCTATCCAATAGGGGGTAGGGGCGAGGGGTCAATTTGGATTCTCCATCGCCATCCCTAATACCACTTAAAACACAGGCTAGACTACCCGACTGAGGTAGGAGTTGAGAGGGGTGGAGTAGAGGGGGGTCCGGTTTGGGCCGGGCAGGGGGATAGGGTGACAGATACTTCCTTCCCTGTGGGGGGCGAAAGGGGATTGAGGGGGCAGGTGTCAGTCCATGGGTAGCAAGGAGTAAGGGAGTCAAAGGGGGAGCAGGGGGGAAAGTGGCATAACAGAGGCCACAGGAAGCTCTGTGCGGCAGGACTTCCTCTTTACGCGTTGTTTGCTATCCGACTCCAATCTCTTTCAACTTATTTTCCAGCCACGGCCACCCGCCATCAGATCTGCCTGAAGATTGGATCTCATCTGTGAAATTCAAGGGCCCAAATGAGTCCAATGGTCTCTGTTGTTACTCTATCTGGGTCTGGTTGGTCTGGGGGTATACAAAGACAGCACTGTGTCCAGGAACAAGGAACGTGCCAGTAAGTAAACCAGGTTCCTCTCATTGGTTATGTAACTACGAGTAAGTGTCAACGACTGCCTCCACACACCTCTGGAATTTCCTCTTAATATTTATATTCTCGTAATACAGAACGCAGCTGTCTACCAGTTCTACCTGCTGTATGTGTTCATGAACACAAAATATTGACAGATAGATATTGATACAGATGATCAGCCTGATTTAATTATTTTTATTTGGACAATCATCACATTTTAGACTATAATTTCCACCCCCAAAAACATCTGATATCCATCTCCATGTTGGTACATGAAATCTATATCTATATATCTATCTATCTATGTATATATATACATATATATATATACTGTATATATACAGTCGTGGTCAAAAGTTTTGAGAATGACACAAATATAAATTTTCACAAAGTCTGCTGCCTCAGTTTTTATGATGGCAATTTGCATATACTTCAGAATGTTATGAAGAGGGATCAGATGAATTGCAATTAATTGCAAAGTCCCTCTTTGCCATGAAAATTAACTTAATCCCCAAAAAACATTTCCACTGCATTTCAGCCCTGCCACAAAAGGACCAGCTGACATCATGTCAGTGATTGTCTCGTTAACACAGGTGAGAGTGTTGACAAGGACAAGGCTGGAGATCACTCTGCCATGCTGATTGAGTTAGAATAACAGACTGGAAGCTTTAAAATGAGGGTGGTGCTTGAAATCATTGTTCTTCCTCTGTTAACCATGGTTACCTGCAAGGAAACACGTGCCGTCATCATTGCTTTGCGCAAAAAGGGCTTCACAGGCAAGGATATTGCTGCTAGTAAGATTGCTCCTAAATAAACCATTTATTGGATCATCAAGAACTTCAAGGAGAGAGGTTCAATTGTTGTGAAGAAGGCTTCAGGGCGCCCAAGAAAGTCCAGCAAGCGCCAGGACCGTCTCCTAAAGTTGATTCAGCTGCGGGATCGGGGCACCACCAGTGCAGAGCTTGCTCAGGAATGGCAGCAGGCAGGTGTGAGTGCATCTGCACGCACAGTGAGGCGAAGACTTTTGGAGGATGGCCTGGTGTCAAGAAGGGCAGCGAGGAAGCCACTTCTCTCCAGGAAAAACATCAGGGACAGACTGATATTCTGCAAAAGGTACAGGGATTGGACTGCTGAGGACTGGGGTAAAGTCATTTTCTCTGATGAATCCCCTTTCCAATTGTTTGGGGCATCCGGAAAAAAGCTTGTCCGGAGAAGACAAGGTGAGCGCTACCATCAGTCCTGTGTCGTGCCAACAGTAAATCATCCTGAGACCATTCATGTGTGGGGTTGCTTCTCAGCCAAGGGAGTGGGCTCACTCACAATTTTGCCTAAGAACACAGCCATGAATAAAGAATGGTACCAACACATCCTCAGAGAGCAACTTCTCCCAACCATCCAAGAACAGTTTGATGATGAACAATGCCTTTTCCAGCATGATGGAGCACCTTGCCATAAGGCAAAAGTGATAACTAAGTGGCTCGGGGAACAAAACATCTAAATTTTGGGTCCATGGCCAGGAAACTCCCCAGACCTTAATCCCATTGAGAACTTGTGGTCAATCCTCAAGAGGCGGGTGGACAAACAAAACCCCACAAATTCTGACAAACTCCAAGCATTGATTATGCAAGAATGGGCTGCCATCATTCAGGATATGGCCAAGAAGTTAATTGACAGCATACAAGGGCGGATTGCAGAGGTCTTGAAAAAGAAGGGTCAACACTGCAAATATTGACTCTTTGCATAAACGTAATGTAATTGTCAATAAAAGCCTTTGACACTTATGGAATGCTTGTAATTATACTTCAGTATACCATAGTAACATCTGACAAAAATATCTAAAAACACTGAAGCAGTAAACTTTGTGAAGACCAATACTTGTGTCATTCTCAAAACATTTGACCACGACTGTACACTACCGTTCAAAAGTTTGGAGTCACTTTGAAATGTCCTTGTTTTCCATGAAAACATACATGAAATGAGTTTGAATAGGAAATATAGCAAAATGCATAGGAAATGTAGTCATTGACAAGGTTAGAAATAATGATTTTTAATTGAAATAATAATTGTGTCCTTCAAACTTTGCTTTCGTCAAATAATCCTCCATTTGCAGCAATTACAGCCTTGCAGACCTTTGGCATTCTAGTTGTCAATTTGTTGAGGTAATCTGAAGAGATTTCACCCCATGCCTCCTGAAGCACCTCCCACAAGTTGGATTGGCTTGATGGGCACTTCTTACATACCATATGGTCAAGCTGCTCCCACAACAGCTCAATAGGGTTGAGATCCGGTGACTGTGCTGGCCACTCCATTATAGATAGAAAACCAGCTGACTGCTTCTTCCCTAAATAGTTATTGCATAGTTTGGAGCTGTGCTTTGGGTCATTGTCCTGTTGTAGGAGGAAATTGGCTCCAATCAAGCGCTGTCCACAGGGTATGGCATGGCGTTGCAAAATGGAGTGATAGCCTTCCCTTTTACCCCGTACAAATCTCCCACTTTACCACCAACAAAGCACCCCCAGACCATCACATTGCCTCCACCATGCTTGACAGATGGCATCAAGCACTCTTCCAGCATCTTTCATTTGGTCTGCATCTCACAAATGTTCTTCTTTGTGATCCGAACACCTCAAACTTCGATTCGTCTGTCCATAACACTAATTTTCCAATCTTCCTCTGTCCAGTGTCTATGTTATTTTGCCCATCTTAATCTTTTCTTTTTATTGGCCAGTCTGAGATATGGCTTTTTCTTTGCACCTCTGCGTAGAAGGTCAGCGTCCCGGAGTCGCCTCTTCACTGTTGACGTTGAGACTGGTGTTTTGCGGGTACTATTTAATGAAGCTGCCAGTTGAAGACCTGTGAGGCGTCTGTTTCTCAAACTAGACACTCTAATGTATTTGTCCTCTTGCTCAGTTGTGCACCGGGGCCTCCCACTCCTCTTTCTATTCTGGTTAGAGCCAGTTTGCGCTGTTCTGTGAAGGGAGTAGTACACAGCGTTGTACGAGATCTTCAGTTTCTTGGCAATTTCTCGCATGGAATAGCCTTCATTTCTCAGAACAAGAATAGACTGACGAGTTTCAGAAGAAAGTTATTTGTTTCTGGACATTTCGAACCCACAATTGCTGATGCTCCAGATAATCAACTAGTCTCAAGAAGGCCAGTTTTATTGCTTCTTTAATCAGCACAACAGTTTTCAGCTGTGCTAACATAATTGCAAAAGGGTTTTCTAATGATCAATTAGCCTTTTAAAATGATCAACTTGGATTAGCAAACACAACGTGCCATTGGAATACAGGACTGATGGTTGCTGATAATGGGCCTCTGTAGATATGTAGATATTCCATTAAATATCAGCCGTTTTCAGCTACAATAACCATTTACAACATTAACAATGTCTACACTGTATTTCTGTTCAATTTGATGTTATATTAATGGACAAAAAAAATGCTTTTCTTTCGAAAACAAGGACATTTCTAAGTGACCCCAAACTTTTGAACGGTACTGTGTATATATACAGTACCAGTCAAAGTTTGGACACACCTACTCATTCCAGGGTTTTTCTTAATTTTTACTATTTTCTACATTGTAGAATAATAGTGAAGAGATCAAAACTATGAAATAACACATATGGAATCATGTAGTAACCAAAAAAGTGTTAAACAAATCAAAACATATTTTATGTTTGAGATCCTTACATTTTTAGTCATTTAGCAGACGCTCTTATCCAGAGTGACTTACAGTTAGTGAGTGCATACATTATTATTTTTTCATACTGGCCCCCCGTGGGAATTGAACCCACAACCCTGGCGTTGCAAACGCCATGCTCTACCAATTGAGCTACATCCCTGCCGGCCATTCCCTCCCCTACCCTGGACGACACTGGGCCAATTGTGCGCCGCCCCATGGGTCTCCCGTTCGCGGCAGGCTACGACAGAGCCTGGATTCAAACCAGGATCTCTAGTGGCACAGCTAGCAATGCGATGCAGTGCCTTAGACCACTGCGCCACTCGGGAGAGTGATTCTTCAATGTAGCCACCCTTTGCCTTGATGACAGCTTTGCACACTCTTGGCATTCTCTCAATCAGCTTCATGAGGTAGTCACCTGGAATGCATTTCAATTAACAGGTGTGCCTTCTTAAAAATTAATTTGTGGAATTTATTTCCGTCTTAATGCGTTTGAGCCAATCTGTTGTGTTGTGACAAGGTAGGGGTGTATACAGAAGATAGCCCTATTTGGTAAAAGACCAAGTCCATATTATGGCAAGAACAGCTCAAATAAGCAAAGAGAAACGATAGTCCATCATTACTTTAAGACATGAAGGTCAGTCAATACGGAATATATATACTATATATATTTTTGTTGGTTCTCTAAGCATGTTGTGTGTCAAAAAGCAGCTCATCTGAGCCATCTAAACTATATCAGTCCTCATCAGGAAAGTAGCTCAAGGGGAATCAGCTCAGTGGCAGAGTATTTTACTAACGGAAAAAGGATAATACTAACATATGAAACAATAGTGTGATAGGTATACAAACTAATTTAGATTAACTATGATCCCTCTAAAACCAATATATCTGTATTTGCTGTGGGGGTATATTGGAACAAAAGCCAAAAAGCTGCTAAATTGAACACATTATGTTGGTGCAGTTTTTCATTAGTAGACTTCTGAGTGAGTCAAACATTTACAGAGTTTGTCACAGTCAAATTATGATTTGTTATTTAAATCATTCTAATATGTACTACTAATAAATCAACTGTATCATTATTGACAGCCATATTACCTTTACCAATATTGCATGATTCAACACTTCAGCTATGGGGTCAATTTAGGGACTATAGCAACAGAAACACACAAACAAATGATGGAACACGTGATGAAAAAATCCCTCATGTAATACTAATACACACACTGAAGATTGAAATGCTCTTTTGTGCTTATGTCCCATTTTAATCCCAACATGTTGGCAGGAGTCGAGATAACATCTCCAATCTCTCTCTCTCTCGCTCATACACACACACAGACTCAGATGCAAACAAACACACAACTTTAATTCAGTTGCGAGGTCAGGTTACATGCAAAGTATCTCTCACCTGTTCTCGTCCTTGTTCACACTTTGCATATTCCTCCCTCTCCTTCCTGGTGAACAAGTGTACATGCAAAAAGCTGGTATTTTTTGCTTAACCATCAAGTGGACCCATATACCGTAACCAGCCTTGGTGCCAACGCATGGGCATGTTCAGCAGGCAACCGTTGTGGAGCATTGTAGATAGAAATGTCATGAATAGAGATTCCTTATTCTAATCTACATGTCAGAGAGAGGCATGTTTGTTCTACATAATATTTATATTTCCACAATGCTGTTGCCTGCTCTGCTGAACGCAGCCGGCAGTACATTCATTCTGCTGCCTCAAACAACATCAGTAATCTCATACTCATATCATTATAACAAATGATCAACGTCCAATCCAGAAGGATCATGTGCAATCACAGTTTTTTACTAATGCATTTGAGATTACATAAACTGGATTAATGTTTGATTACATTTAGAACAGCACATTTTCCATGCATGGTGGACTTGGAATAGTAATGTAGGACTGCATCATTTACAAATGCACGTGAGAGTGAGTGAGTGACTGCCACTCTTGTTGATGATGTAGTAGTGTCCCTACAAGGAACTGACATATTTGAGGTGTTTTGTTAAGTAAACCAACAACAATGTCAGATCCTCATGTGAGGAAATGCAGCTCAGAGCTATACATGATGCTGACCTCTTAAAGACAGAGGCTTCCTATTATCAGCTTTTCCCCCAAAAAAACATTGGTTCAAGTCTACAGTGGGGGAAAAAAGTATTTAGTCAGCCACCAATTGTGCAAGTTCTCCCACTTAAAAAGATGAGAGAGGCCTGTAATTTTCATCATAGGTACACGTCAACTATGACAGACAAATTGAGAAAAAAAATCCAGAAAATCACATTGTAGGATTTTTAATGAATTTATTTGCAAATTATGGTGGAAAATAAGTATTTGGTCAATAACAAAAGTTTCTCAATACTTTGTTATATACCCTTTGTTGGCAATGACACAGGTCAAACGTTTTCTGTAAGTCTTCACAAGGTTTTCACACACTGTTGCTGGTATTTTGGCCCATTCCTCCATGCAGATCTCCTCTAGAGCAGTGATGTTTTGGGGCTGTCGCTGGGCAACACGGACTTTCAACTCCCTCCAAAGATTTTCTATGGGGTTGAGATCTGGAGACTGGCTAGGCCACTCCAGGACCTTGAAATGCTTCTTACGAAGCCACTCCTTCGTTGCCCGGGCGGTGTGTTTGGGATCATTGTCATGCTGAATGACCCAGCCACGTTTCATCTTCAATGCCCTTGCTGATGGAAGGAGGTTTTCACTCAAAATCTCACGATACATGGCCCCATTCATTCTTTCCTTTACACGGATCAGTCGTCCTGGTCCCTTTGCAGAAAAACAGCCCCAAAGCATGATGTTTCCACCCCCATGCTTCACAGTAGGTATGGTGTTCTTTGGATGCAACTCAGCATTCTTTGTCCTCCAAACACGACGAGTTGAGTTTTTACCAAAAAGTTATATTTTGGTTTCATCTGACCATATGACATTCTCCCAATCCTCTTCTGGATCATCCAAATGCACTCTAGCAAACTTCAGACGGGCCTGGACATGTACTGGCTTAAGCAGGGGGCACTGCAGGATTTGAGTCCCTGGCGGCGTAGTGTGTTACTGATGGTAGGCTTTGTTACTTTGGTCCCAGCTCTCTGCAGGTCATTCACTAGGTCCCCCCGTGTGGTTCTGGGATTTTTGCTCACCGTTCTTGTGATCATTTTGACCCCACGGGGTGAGATCTTGCGTGGAGCCCCAGATCGAGGGAGATTATCAGTGGTCTTGTATGTCTTCCATTTCCTAATAATTGCTCCCACAGTTGATTTCTTCAAACCAAGCTGCTTACCTATTGCAGATTCAGTCTTCCCAGCCTGGTGCAGGTCTACAATTTTGTTTCTGGTGTCCTTTGACAGCTCTTTGGTCTTGGCCATAGTGGAGTTTGGAGTGTGACTGTTTGAGGTTGTGGACAGGTGTCTTTTATACTGATAACAAGTTCAAACAGGTGCCATTAATACAGGTAACGAGTGGAGGACAGAGGAGCCTCTTAAAGAAGAAGTTACAGGTCTGTGAGAGCCAGAAATCTTGCTTGTTTGTAGGTGACCAAATACTTATTTTCCACCATAATTTGCAAATAAATTCATAAAAAATCCAGCAATGTGATTTTCTGGATTTTCTTTTCTCAATTTGTCTGTCATAGTTGACGTGTACCTATGATGAAAATTACAGGCCTCTCTCATCTTTTTAAATGGGAGAACTTGCACAACTGGTGGCTGACTAAATACTTTTTTTCCCCACTGTATGACTCTTTGACTCCTATATACCTACAGTCTAAACCTACAGCAGGTTTACATTACACATAAAAATACATCATTATCACATCAAAACAAGGTTAATTATCACTCTGTATTAAACACATGGAATGCAGCATATGGACACACTCAGATATGTACGCATGGACGCGCATGCCATAATGCACACAGACAATTCACCTGTGTGACCTAGTATGAACAAACACACAAACACACCCTTCTGTAGCATAATTATCACTCACTCAGACACACACTCATCATCATCATCATCAGGCCAAATCACACAGAGAAGTAGCCTAATAATAATACGCCATTTAGCAGACGCTTTTATCCAAAGCGACTTACAGTCATGTGTACATACATTTTTACGTATGGGTGGTCCCGGGGATCGAACCCACTACCCTGGCGTTACAAGCGCCATGCTCTACCAATTGAGCTACAGAGGACCTAAAGCACACAACCTTGTTGCTATAGAAGCTAGAGGCTAAATAGACTATCTTTATGTTGCATCCTTGTATTTGAGGGGAAAGATAAACCGACTCATTCACTAAACCGACTTTATGTTAACCCTATTATTTAAAATATTTTCATGTGGCAAATCACAGAGAAATAAATCAATTTTATTTTCCAAAGAGGAGGTGGGGCGTTGTCACATTGAGAATTATAATGCAGTTGCCTTAGCAACTCTTGATGGTTTTTACAAGAGCCTGCCATTTAAATTACTGGGTCGGAAGTTTTCGTCTGGGTACAGTTTGCACTGTCCGAGGTGTCAGCAGTTTGCAAATCTACAAATCTAGAGTGCAAGACATGGCACAGGGAAGTGCCAAGGTAGCCAACTAAACTGAACTCCACGATTTACGATGGCGTTGAGCAGCGCGACAAGTGTGGGCGGACTGGAGCTCCGAAGTTTTTATAAAAACTACTGATTTCAGCACACAACAATGTCGTGTGTATTTGCAGGCTATTCTACGGGTGCTGAAATCTTTTTTTTTTTTTTACAAACAAAATCACTTTATATGACGTCGGAGCTCCAGTCCACCCACACTAGTCGTCACTCAACTCCATCGTAAATCAACTCCATCGTAAATCATGGAGTTGAGTTTAATCGGCGTGTGCAAAGTAGGGCTGTTGGTGGGCTTACAGCACAGTGTTTGTTTCACTGCACACTGACACTTTTACATTACAAGTACATCTAGTTAAATAGTTTTGGGGAGAGAGTATCTGAGATGAGAAGAGAGGAGAATCAGAGAGCTGCTCGCTGCAAAAATGATGGTAGGCCTAATGTTCTCCTCTACTACAATGACTTCATTGTATGACTGTTTTCAACTAAACAATATTTTCAAAGGTAAGTCACCAGTGATAGGCATTACTATTGACCAAAAAATAAATGATTTATTTATTCTCACTTCTATATTTTCCATCTATACTCGTTCTAGGGGGAATGAGTGATGTGCTTTCAGCAAGAGTTGGGAAGGTAGTAAACTAGCAGTGAGGAGCTGCTGCCACCGTGTGGACAAACATCGAACATCAGCTGAGTCACTTGTCGCTAGGTCCAGATAAAAGGATACACTACCCAACAATTTCCTGTAAAGAATGTACTACCCAACAATTCTCACAAGTTCTTAGCTCTTGGTGAGCTATAGGACAACCGCCATTATGACTATTCAAACAATATTCTGTTATGCACATGCAATACAGTATTATTGTAAAAAAATATATATATATATATATATATATATATATATATTTGGGATGGCTCGACATTTACATAATGGGTCTGGGGGAAAACGGGGGAGGGTCATGCTTTTTCAATTTCAGGGGTACAGGTTAGTCGAGGTAATTTCTACATGTAGGTAGGGGTAAAGTGACTATACATAGATAATAGACAGTGGGTAGCAGCAGTGTGAAAACAAATGGGGGGGGGGGGGGGGGTCAATGTAAATAGTCCAGGTGGCCATTTGATTAATTGTTCAGCAGTCTTATGGCTTGGGGGTAGAAGCTGATAAGGAGCCTTTTGGTCCTAGACTTGGTGCTCCAGTAACGCCTGCCGTGCAGTAACAGAGAGAACAGTCTATGACTTGGGTGACTGGAGTCTTTAAAAAATGTTGTGGCTTTCCTCTGACACCGCCTAGTAAATTATATAGGTCCTGGATGGCAGGAAGCTTGGCCCCAGTGATGTACTGGGCCTTACGCACTACCGTCTGTAGCGCATTACGGTCAGATGCCGAGCAGTTGCCATATAAGGCAGTGATGCAACCGGCCAGGATGCTCTCGATGGTGCAGCTGTATAACTTTTTGAGGATCTGGGGACCCATGACAAATCTTTTCAGTCTCTTGAGGGGGAAAAGGTGTTGTCGTGACCTCTTCACAACTGTCTTGGTGTGTTTGGACCATGATAGTTCGTTGGTGATGTGGACACCAAGGATCTTGAAACTCTCGACCCGCTCCACTACAGCCCTGTCGATGTTAATGGGGGCTTGTTCGGCCCGCCTTTTCCTGTAGTCCACGATCAGCTCCTTTGTCTTGCTCACATTGAGGGAGAGGTTGTTGTCCTGGCATTACACTGCCAGGTCTCTGACCTCCTCCCTATAGGCTGTCTCATCGTTGTCGGTGATCAGGCCTACCTCTGTTGTGTCGTCAGCAAACTTAATGATGGTGTTGGAGTCGTGTTTGGCCACGCAGTCGTAGGTGAACAGGGAGTACAGGAGGGGACAAAGCACACCCCTGAGGGGGCCCAGTGTTGAGGATCAGCGTGGCAGATGTGTTGTTGCCTACCCTTACCATCTGGGGGCGGCCCGTCAGGAAGTCCAGGATCCAGTTGCAGAGGGAGGTGTTTAGTCCCAGGGTCCTTAGCTTAGTGATGAACTTTGTGGGCACTATGGTGTTGAACGCTGAGCTGTAGTCAATGAAAAGCATTCTCACATAGTTGTTCCTTTTGTCCAGGTGGGAAAGGGCAGTGTGGAGTGCGATTGAGATTGCGTCATCTGTGGATCTGTTGGGGTGTTATGCGAATTGGATTGGGTCTAGGGTATCCGGGATGATGCTGTTTATGTGATCCATGACCAGCTTTTCAAAGCACTTCATGGCTACCGACGTGAGTGCTACGGGGCGGTAATCATTTAGGCAGGTTACTGTCGCTTCTTTGGGCACAGGGACTATGGTGGTCTGCTTGAAACATTTAGGTATTACAGACTCAGTCAGGGAGAGGTTGAAAATGTCAGTGAAGACACTTGCCAGTTGGTCCGCGCATGCTTTGAGTACACGTCCTGGTAATCTGTCTGGCCCTGCGGTTTTGTGAATGTTGACCTGTTTAAAGGTCTTGCTCACATCGGCTACCGAGAGTGTTATTACACAGTCGTCCGGAACAGCTGGTGCTCTCATGCATGCTTCAGTGTTGCTTGCCTCGAAGCGAGCATAAAAGGCATTTAGTTCGTCTGGTAGGCTCGCGTCACTGGGCAGCTCGCGGCTGGGTTTCCCTTTGTAGTCCGTAATAGTTTTCAAGCCCTGACACATCCAACGAGCGATGTAGTAGGATTCAATCTTAATCCTGTATTGACGCTTTGCCTGTTTGATGGTTCATCTGAGGGCGTAGTGGGATTTCTTATAAGCGTCCGGATTAGTGTCCTGCTCCTAGAAAGCAGCAGCTTTAGCTCGATGCGGATATTGCCTGTAATCCATGGCTTCTGGTTGGGATATGTACGTACGGTCACTGTGGGGACGACGTCGTCGATGCACTTATTGATGAAGCCGATGACTGAGGTGTTATACTCCTCAATGCCATTGCTTACAGGACGAAGAACAGTTTCTAAAACTGCATATCTAAGGTTCTGGTCTGTCCAAGAAGTGAGGGTAAACGGTAGACATGTTCTCTGCTATTCACTTCATGTTTAAATTATTATTTGGGGTATAGAGGGTCACTTGTTAGTTTTTTTCAAGCATTCAGGGAGGGTTTAGGTAAAATATATTTTGCTGGAGGGCGAACCATTTTCATTTCAGAGGTCTGATTTTCTCCATGTAACCCTTATTATAAATAACGTTCACTTCCTTACAATATTTTTCTAAGACAATCTTTAACAGATCAGCTCCAGCTTTACCAATGGATCATCTTGATTGCAGAGACAATATCCTGCTTCACCCATAAGGTGATATGTTGAATTGACTGAAATTAAATTGATCTGAAACCCACATTTAATTAAATGAATTGATCCACATTGTAAATCATCTGTGGGCTATGTAATCCATCTTGGGTGGATGAATGAATGACGTCAATAGTCACACTGTTCTCCTTTGAAATGGTATCTCTGCTATGCCCTCTGGTCACCCTCTAATAATAGATTGGATGAGATATATGGGTTAAATAACAGATTTAACACTAAAATCCTTACTATAGATCCCACTTAAGTAAACATTACCATGAGGGTGTATAAGGGTAGAGGGCAGAGGTTAGTCTTTAGGGTATGGATGCAAGATGAAGATTATAGCCTAATAGTAATTTCAATAGAATATAAAATGACAGAAATAGTCAATTGTTTAATAATTTATTGTTTCCAAGGAGGTACAAACATATTACATTCCTTACCCTTTTAATTAAGTGACTATAAGAAATGACAAAACCCACAAATGCTTTACTGAGAAATAAGGATGAGTACATACCAAAGACAAAATCATAAACCATTTATTTCAAACCTAAAATGCCACCTCGTTAGCGCCAATGACCGATACAGACAAGTCGGTGACACAAGTGTGTGTCATGCAGTCATTCCTTTCCTGGATCCTTACTCTTTGCATTACACCTACACTGCAAAATTCCATTCTAAATAATTGTGAGGAGTTGTGACACTAAGGATAGATTACATTACACGACAAGCACCTTGCTATTTCTATAACTGAAAGGTGACCGTACCCACTGAAAGGTGACCATTCCCACACTGAAAGGTGACCGTACCCACACTGAAAGGAGACTGTTCCTACACTGAAAGGGGACCGTTCCTACACTGAAAGGGGAGCGTTCCCACACTGAAAGGGGAGCGTTCCCACACTGAAAGGGGACCGTTCCCACACTGAAAGGTGACCGTTCCCACACTGAAAGGTGACCGTTCCCACACTGAAAGGTGACCGTTCCCACACTGAAAGGTGACCGTTCTCACACTGAAAGATGACCGTTCCCACACTGAAAGGTGACCGTTCTCACACTGAAAGGTGACCGTTCCCACACTGAAAGGAGACCGTTCCAACACTGATAGGTGACCGTACCCACACTGAAAGGAGACTGTTCCTACACTGAAAGGGGACCGTTCCTACACTGAAAGGGGACCGTTCCCACACTGAAAGGGGACCGTTCCCACACTGAAAGGGGACGTTCCCACACTGAAAGGTGACCGTTCCCACACTGAAAGGTGACCGTTCTCACACTGAAAGATGACCGTTCCCACACCGAAAAGTGACCGTTCCAACACTGATTGGTGACCGTTCCCACACTGAAAGGTTGTAACAATAGCCCTGCTGACCTACACTGACATTTCTCCTCTTCCTCTGTCCAACTCACTTCACCGTCCTTCCATTGGCAAACACACTTTTCCAAAACCGCTAAAATAAATGCCCAAACCACTGAGAACAAAAAACATGCACTGGTTTATGTCATGCGGTGGAGATGTAAGCTAGTGGATACTTATGTTTCAATATGAGAGGAACTATGTGACAAGGTTCCAGTTTTCCCTTCAGAGACGACTACAGATGAGCACTGATGAACACCTCAAACATAACTCTAAGAGGAAGAAGAAACAAGACAAAGGTTCCAAAAACATTAATTCCATTGTCATCATCATTTCCGTTTCTCAGTCCTCCTTATGGTCTGCGACAAAAAGGCAGTGTCGTATTCCACTGGTCATCCTTCCCGATGTCTCCTCTGACCAGATGGGTGGCTCAAGAATCTTTGCTGGCGAGTGGCTGTGAGAGATGTATCCCAATATAGCCTCACAGATCTCTGCACACCCCGGCGGCCATTGTTAATGACATCATCATGGTGTCCTTCCCAAGCAAAGGCGCTGGGTTCCTATGACAAGGGGTGGCTGAGACAACTGTTGTGTACTGGCTCCTGATTCTGGTGCCCTCTTCCACATTGTTGATTGTGTGAGGTCTGCAGGGTGTCTCTTTGGGAAGTTCTGACTGATGATGCACACTAATGAGCAGAGTCAGGGGTGTTGGGTCCTTAATTGTGGCAGTTGTAACTCACTCAGTGAATCTCGATATGGACCTGCAAATAGGAAAATAACAAACACATTGGTAAAGACAATTAGCTAAATTTGTAAATCTGACATTGGTAAATGTATGAAAACAAGAAATGACACTCAACCAAGCATGATGTGTCAAAGTGGACCAATGCTGGCATTAAAGATGGCATTGAATGAGCTGTATAAGGCCATAAATCAACAGGAAAACGCTTATCCAGATGCAGCGCTCCTAGTGGCCGGGGACTTTAATGCAAGGAAACTTAAATCCGTTGTACCTAATTTCTACCAGCATGTTAAATGTGCAACCAGAGGAAAAAAACTCTAGACCACCTTTACTCCACACACAGAGACGCATACAAAGCTCTCCCTCGCCCTCCATTTGGCAAATCTGACCATAACTCTATCCTCCTGATTCCTGCTTATAAGCAAAAACTAAAGCAGGAAGCACCAGTGACTCGGTTAATAAAAAAGTGGTCAGATGACACAGATGCTAAGCTACAGGACTGTTTTGCTAGCACAGACTGGAACATGTTCCGGGATTCTTCAGATAGCATTGAGGAGTACACCACATCAGTCACTGGCTTCATCAATAAGTGCATCGATGATGTCGTCCCCACAGTGACCGTACGTACATACCCCAACCAGAAGCCATGGATTACAGGAAACATCCGCACTGAGCTAAAGGGTAAAGCTGCCGCTTTCAAGGAGCGGGACTCTAACCCGGACGCTTATAAGAAATCCTGCTATGCCCTCCGAAGAACCATCAAACAGGCAAAGAGTCAATACAGGACTAAGATTGAATCGTACTACACTGGCTCTGACGCTCGTCGGATGTGGCAGGGCTTGAAAACTATTACAGACTACAAAGGGAAGCACAGCCGCGAGCTGCCCAGTGACACAAGACTCCCAGACGAGCTAAACCACTTCTATGCTCGCTTCGAGGCAAGCAACACTGAAGCATGCATGAGAGCACCAGCTGTTCCGGATGACTATGTGATCACGCTCTCCGTAGCCGATGTGAGTAAGACTTTTAAGCAGGTCAACATTCACAAGGCCGCAGGGCCAGACGGATTACCAGGACGTGTACTCCGAGCATGTGCTGACCAACTGGCAAGTGTCTTCACTGACATTTTCAACATGTCCCTGACTGAGTCTGTAATACCAACATGTTTCAAGCAGACCACCATAGTCCCCGTGCCCAAGGACTCTAAGATAACCTGCCTAAATGACTACCGACCCGTAGCACTGACGTCTGTAGCCATGAAGTGCTTCGAAAGGCTGGTCATGGCTCACATCAACAGCATTATCCCAGAAACCCTAGACCCACTCCAATTTGCATACCGCCCCAACAGATCCACAGATGATGCAATCTCTATTGCACTCCACACTGCCCTTTCCCACCTGGACAAGAGGAACACCTACGTGAGAATGCTATTCATTGACTACAGCTCAGCATTCAACACCATAGTGCCCTCAAAGCTCATCACTAAGCTAAGGATCCTGGGACTAAACACCTCCCTCTGCAACTGGATCCTGGACTTCCTGACAGGCCGCCCCCAAGTGGTAAGGGTAGGTAACAACACATCTGCCACACTGATCCTCAACACGGGGGCCCCTCAGGGGTGCGTGCTCAGTCCCCTCCTGTACTCCCTGTTCACCCATGACTGCATGGCCAGGCACGACTCCAACACCATCATTAAGTTTGCCGACGACACAACAGTGGTAGGCCTGATCACCGACAACGATGAGACAGCCTATAGGGAGGAGGTCAGAGACCTGGCCGTGTGGTGCCAGGACAACAACCTCTCCCTCAACGTGACCAAGACAAAGGAGATGATTGTGGACTACAGGAAAAAAAAGAGGACTGAGCATGCCCCCATTCTCATCGACGGGGATGTAGTGGAACAGGTTGAGAGGTTCAAGTTCCTTGGTGTCCACATCACCAACGAACTATCATGGTCCAAACACACCAAGACAGTCGTGAAGAGGGCACGACAAAGCCTATTCCCCCTCAGGAGACTGAAAAGATTTGGCATGGGTCCTCAGATCCTCAAAAAAGTATACAGCTGCACCATCGAGAGCATCCTGACTGGTTGCATCACCGCCTGGTATGGCAACTGCTTGGCCTCCGACCGCAAGGCACTACAGAGGGTAGTGCGTACGGCCCAGTACATCACTGGGGCCAAGCTTCCTGCCATCCAGGACCTCTATACCAGGCGGTGTCAGAGGAAAGCCCTCAAAATTGTCAAAGACTCCAGCCACCCTAGTCATAGACTGTTCTCTCTGCTACCGCACGGCAAGCGGTACCGGAGTGGCAAGTCTAGGTCCAAAAGACTTCTCAACAGCTTCTACCCCCAAGCCATAAGACTCCTGAACAGCTAATCATGGCTACCCGGACTATTTGCACTGCCCCCCCACCCCATCCTTTTACGCTGCTGCTACTCTGTTAATTATTTATGCATAGTCACTTTAACTCTGCCCACATGTACATATTACTTCAACTACCTCAACTAGCCGGTGCCCCCGCACATTGACTCTACACCGGTACCCCCCTGTATATATAGCCTCCCTACTGTTATTTTATTTTACTTCTGCTCTTTTTTTCTCAACACTTTTTTTGTTGTTGTTTTATTTTTACTTTTTTGTTAAAAATAGATGCACTGTTGGTTAAGGGGTGTAAGTAAGCATTTCACTGTAATGTCTGCACCTGTTGTATTCGGCGCATGTGGCCAATAACATTTGATTTGATTTGATTTGAAGTGGGCAGTGGCTTTCTAAATCTGCCTCCTTTAAGGTCATGATACTGTACTTCAAACTTGATTTGCATTGCCAAACCTTATGCTGTGGCTTCTTAGACTAGCTAGCAAACTAGCAAATTACCTTTATTTTTTATTTAGCTGTCGAGTTAACAAACGTTATCTAGCAAGCGAGCTAGCAGCTAAGTTAGTTATAGCTAGCTCAGTCAATCAGCGAAGATGAGATAAGATGTTCGCTCAAGCAAACTGTGTGCACCTAAACCAGGAATATGTTTACCTGTAATCGCACATTGAACATCATCGAAGCGATGAGGTAGAGGTATGGGAATCTGATTCGCAGTCGCCAAGCGAGATCAAAAAATATCAACAAAGTCCTCGTCAACCCTTTTGAAAACACCCCGTAAGTCCGACCAGCGGACCCCGAAAAACGGAACACTAAATAAGACAGACCCGCCATAAAACAATGTCTGCCACAGCGATTATCCCCCGGAATTAAAACTAGCTTATTTACTAGTTAAGAAGATACAACAGTGCATATTGCCATCGTTGTCTGGAGTTTATAACATTCGTCTTTTGACGAGGTACTCCCCAACCGAGAATTCCACCGTTATTTTCCCGTTTTGGTCAAACGGAACATTAACAGTGTGACTCACGGAAGTTGCAATGCAATGATATCTGGTAACGTCATCATGGTGTAACAGTCTAAGGTGTCCGTAAATAATCAGTTATTTTTCAGAGACTATAATAATTTGGATAAACTAGTCTCTCTAATACTGTTCTGATTACTAAGTATACCAGATACCTTTGCATACCATACCGTATATCAACATCACGATGTCAGCCTATAATTTTCTGATTATTTCCCGATTGGCACAGTGGTCTAAGGCACTGCATCGCAGTGCTAGCTGTGCCTCTAGAGATCTTGGTTCGAATCCAGGCTCTGTCGTAGACGGCCGCGACCGGGAGACCCATGGGGCGGCGCACAATTGGTCCAGGGTAGGGGAGGGAATGGCCGGCAGGGATGTAGCTCAGTTGGTAGAGCATGGCGTTTGCGACGCCAGGGTTGTGGGTTCGATTCCCACGGGGGGCCAGTATGAAAAATAAAAATGTATGCACTCACTAACTGTAAGTCGCTCTGGATAAGAGCGTCTGCTAAATGACATAAATGTAAATAACTCCACACTACCTGAAAAAGTTGTTCACACTTCTCAAATGTGTATTTTGGTACTCAGACACTTTTTCAAACGGCTAATTTACTTCCAAATAATTGGATATATGTTGTGTGAAAGATACACGTTCATATCCCTTTTCTTTATTTGATGCTTCCTTCGTTTTATCACAATGTACTGTCTTTGGTTTTAGGATTAAACTACTGTACTGCACATCAGTGATTTCAATCAGTGCGTGGGCGTCTACAGCAACCGGAAGTGACTCGGTGAACGGATAGTTCTCCCTCTGGGGTTTTTTCCTCAATGGGTGATAGCAGCTGTTTGCTCCAAAACTTCCAGTTGAGAAAGCATGGGAATGTAGGAAGATCACTTCAAAACAAAGTTACATTGAAGTTACGGATATCTTCTCGGACACTTTGGACAAGACACACACTAACCTTGCCAATCAGTCTTACTTTGACCAAATAATTCCAGACATTTCAAGTTTGAACAAGTTCAGACAAAAGAGTGGGTAGCTAAGCTAGCTAGCACCCAACCTAGTAAACGGACTGAGCGACGCATCTGGACCAGTCTGGTAGTACGGTCCAGAACAATGCAGGCCATAAAGTGTGTCGTGGTTGGGGACGGGTAAGTTTATGAACGTTTACTAAGTTTAAATACATGATGTAACATTAGCTAAGTAGCTATCTATCTTTGGTGTGGATGTCAATAAATAAATTATATAGCTTGCTAGCGAATGTGTTAACTTGTTAGTAGCTAGTTAGCTAGGTGAAAAGTTAGCTAAAGGTAACTAACTACCAAATTAACAAATTCAGCAATGACAATACAACATTAGGCAAGCAAATACATGGTTATTCTCACAATTGTTATTTGTGCAAATCAGCTGGTTCCCTAATTTGTTGTGCATGCCTCATTGTTTGGATTTATCATCAATGGGACTAAATTAAGTGGGTGTGCTAACTTTATAAATCAAATCACTGACACTTCTCTGCCATAGTTGTATACATTCAGATGCTGAAACATGTCTATTCTAGCCAAGTATCTCAACTCCTCCACGCTACCAATTATTATTTTATGTTTTTTACAAATCGATACTTGAAGTCAATTATAAATTATATTACGATATGTAACTATCGATTTTTCCCCCATCACTAGTTGCTATGCGTCGATACTTTCATTTGTTAAATTATTAAACCCTTACCGTTTACCTGTGTTTGTCCTCTTTTGTTGCAGGCCTTTCTTTGTTTGCTGAAATCATACTTTTTATAAAACGTTAATCAAATACAGTCGTGGTCAAAAGTTTGGAGAATGACACAAGTATTGGTCTTCACAAAGTTTGCTGCTTCAGTGTTTTTAGATATTTTTGTCAGATGTTACTATGGTATACTGAAGTATAATTACAAGCATTCCATAAGTGTCAGGCTTTTATTGACAATTACATTAAGTTTATGCAAAGAGTCAATATTTGCAGTGTTGACCCTTCTTTTTCAAGACCTCTGCAATCCGCCCTGGCATGCTGTCAATTAACTTCTGGGCCACATCCTGACTGATGGCAGCCCATTCTTGCATTATCAATGCTTGGAGTTTGTCAGAATTTGTGGGTTTTTGTTTGTCCACCCGCCTCTTGAGGATTAACCACAAGTTCTCAATGGGATTAAGGTTTGGGGAGTTTCCTGGCCATGGACCCAACATGTTGATGTTTTGTTCCCAGAGCCACTTAGTTATCACTTTTGCCTTATGGCAAGGTGCTCCATCATGCTGGAAAAGGCATTGTTCGTCATCAAACTATTCTTGGATGGTTGGGAGAAGTTGCTCTCGGAGGATGTGTTGGTACCATTCTTTATTCATGGCTGTGTTCTTAGGCAAAATTGTGAGTGAGCCCACTCCCTTGGCTGAGAAGCAACCCCACACATGAATGGTCTCAGGATGGTTTACTGTTGGCATGACACAGGACTGATGGTAGTGCTCACCGTGTCTTCTCCGGACAAGCTTTTTTCCGGATGCCCCAAACAATCGGAAAGGGGATTCATCAGAGAAAATGACTTTGCCCCAGTCCTCAGCAGTCCAATCCCTGTACCTTTTGCAGAATATCAGTCTGTCCCGGATGTTTTTCCTGGAGAGAAGTGGCTTCCTCGCTGCCCTTCTTGACACCAGGCCATCCTCCAAAAGTCTTCGCCTCACTGTGCGTGCAGATGCACTCACACCTGCCTGCTGCCATTCCTGAGCAAGCTCTGCACTGGTGGTGCCCCGATCCCGCAGCTGAATCAACTTTAGGAGACGGTCCTGGCACTTGCTGGACTTTCTTGGGTGCCCTGAAGCCTTCTTCACAACAGTTGAACCTCTCTCCTTGAAGTTCTTGATGATCCAATAAATGGTTGATTTAGGAGCAATCTTGCTAGCAGCAATATCCTTGCCTGTGAAGCCCTTTTTGTGCAAAGCAATGATGACGGCACGTGTTTCCTTGCAGGTAACCATGGTTAAGAGGAAGAACAATTATTTCAAGCACCACCCTCCTTTTAAAGCTTCCAGTCTGTTATTCTAACTCAATCAGCATGACAGAGTGATCTCCAGCCTTGTCCTCGTCAACACTCTCACCTGTGTTAACGAGAGAATCACTGACATGATGTCAGCTGGTCCTTTTGTGGCAGGGCTGAAATGCATTTCAAAAACTCTAGTCTGCGTTCAACTCCGTGGATGAGTTGAGGTACTTGGCAAGCTGTATTTCAAGCTTTTATATATTTTTTGGCTCAAGTAAACCTTGTCTCCATTTTATTTCTGTCATCGTTTACTTGGTCATTTCATTGAATCTAAATTGTGAAAACAGTTAACCGGTATTCATCATCATTGCCAGCAAGCTAATGTTTCCGTAGAAAAATTTCCCAGGTGTGAAGTAAAGAGAAGGAAAGGGGATACCTAGTCAGTTGCGCAACTGAATGCATTCAACTATCCCAGAACATGACCGGTGGACTGACTCACTCTATATACAAATATTAATGTCTGGATCATAGGGAGTATTTAATCTAGACTGAATAACTCCTTGATGTTTGCAGTTCCCAACTAAGTTAAATGGCCTCCGGTCAAACATTTAGGTGTGAGCATGGTAATAAGACATGTTGACTCACTGCACTTCACCGACCTCTGTTTGCCAACCAGGTAGATACAAAGCCTTTGCTAGTGGTTGGTAGGTAGGTATTACCCAACAATTAAGTAACAAACATATTTCAGTTACCCTAGTGGTGCTTGGTCAAACCTGTTCCTCACCTGGCTGGTAGTTAGCCACTCAAATAACTGTGCACTTTTGGATGACCGTATCAGAAAAAAAACTCCAGACAGGCCCAAGTAGTGGTTTTGTTTTTCCTGGTCAGGTCATGTAGTCAAAGAAGGACTTCTGGTCCTAAATTATGTGGTGGGAGGGTGCTCTTATCTACATATAGCATCCGATCTGTTTGGGCACTCCACTCATAATGTGTAGGAGGGAGGGAGGGTGTACACTACAGAGTATGCATCCTCTGGTCTGGGTGTGGTGGATATTGCAGGCAGCAGGAGAAATTAAAGCCCACACGTCATAGATGGAACCACGGCTGAACTGTTCTATTCTTTGATTTAAGGAGGTAATATAACTGTTCACTCCCATTCGTCGGCTATCTTTTGAAATAGTGACTAGGCCACATTTCAAAGAGTTACGGACATGAGTTGGTTTTACTGAACCTCGGATCATAAAAGAAAGCAGATGATCCTCTGAAATGTGTGATTGTCAATGTATTAATGTGTAGAGGATGGCATTGCATGGCTTCAGACACAGGACTGATGGTAGCATGAATCTCAATCTTATTCAATTGAACCAAGTCTCTGAGTTCCTGGCTGCAGGGCATACAATCATTCAAGGTAGCTTTTGAAGTGTGTGTTGTCCATCCACCCAGAGTCAAGTTTGGTAGGGACCTCAATGCTCTCTATAATAGACCATAGCCATGTCTTTAGCTTGGTTCTTTCAGAGGATTGACATCATGCTATAAAATTGGCATATGGCATACAACATTTACATTTTAGCAGACGCTCTTATCCAGAGCGACTTACAGGAGCAATTAGGGTTAAGTGCCTTGCTCAAGGGCACATTGACAGATTTTTCACCTAGTCGGCTCAGGGATTAGAACCAGCGACCTTTCGGTTACTGCCACAACGCTCTTAACCACTAAGCTACCTGCCACCCCTACAAGCCTATGATTTGTTCCATAACATTGACATGTGCTGTTATCTTCTCCTCTTCCAGAGCTGTGGGTAAGACATGTCTGCTGATCAGCTACACGACCAATGCCTTCCCTGGAGAGTACATTCCCACAGTGTGAGTACCTCTACAGCCCCCAGCGGGGAGGCATGGCCTGGGAACCCCCTGGAGCCAGACACCCCCAGCACCACACCTCTCTACTTCTCTCCATGTCTGTCTCCACAACCATTATTCGGGCTAGGCAGGGTGGGCATCTCTACATTGCTGTCTTTTGCCCCCCACCTAAACCTACAAATCGGACTTGGTGACAAAATGTTTGTTGGCAGCTGGGGATGCTAATCATGCTAACCTGAGGGCCTTAGCATCACACCGGTAGCGTTTGCCAGCCAAGAGTACTTAGCATCTCTGAACAGAGTGCCAGACGGAAATGTTGGCAGTCAGACGTCCACCGGCGGGGTGGTCCCTAAAACACACCGGTCCGAACAAACGGCAGATGAACGGCAGATCAACATTCGGTTGGGTGTGTGCACTCCCTTCGGGGAAGAAATACCTGTGGAAAACAAAGGTGTAAATCACCATAAGGGTTTTTAGGTCTTATCTGACCTCAGACCTGGAACTAACTTGTTATGTTGATCTGTATGTGTGACATGAACTGGTTATGCCACCTGAGTTTAGATAAGTGACCAGGTTTTATTATTGATGGTCACTGGTCAGATTTACCAATAGTTTTTCACCAGTTTGAACCAGTTGTTCTTAAGAGGAAATACTGTAAAACATTCAAATGAAAAGGTTAAAGGGGAAATCTGCAGTTGCTACATCCATTTTTGGACTTATAAATGAATGATATATATACACATTGATTCTTGAAGAATATAACAGATAAATGCTCCATGAGCTTAGTTTAACTGTTGTACCCCATCAGAACCCAAAATGTAAGCTTGTTTTACTCCAAAGTTTGAAAACATTGTAATTGTAAACCAACACTGTATAGCAGGGGTATTCAACTCTTACCCCACGAGGTTCGGTGCCTGCTGGTTTTCTGTTCTACCTGATAATTAATTGCACCCACTTGGTGTCACAGGTCTAAATCGGTCCCTAATTAGAGGAGAACAATAAAAAAAAACGCAGTGGAACGGGCTTTGAGGTCCAGAGTTGAGTTTGAGGGCTGTACAGCCTCAAAACATGCTTTAAACTATCATTTTGATATCTTGGATGGTCAGTCCTTGCATCTATAGCTCAGTCTTATGACGCTTTGTTATTGTTTCACTTGTTGATTGTCCCTTTAAATAAGGATTAAGAGCTTATGTAATAATATCTATACATTTACTTCACATTCTTCTATTCCCTTGTAGAAATATGATTTCTAGTTAGTCTGATACATACAGCTACGCTCTTTAGCTTTTCACATCAAGTTGAATAGGATACACTTCTCTCTCCTTTGTTGTCTGAAGTTGATTATTAGCCTATACCCACACATAGCTGTTGACTGATCCCTACAGGTTTGACAACTACTCTGCCAATGTGATGGTGGATGGAAAACCAGTCAACCTGGGCCTGTGGGATACAGCAGGACAGGAGGACTACGACAGACTCCGCCCCCTCTCCTACCCACAGACGGTAAGTTTGACAGACCAGACATGCGTTGCCATGGGAACAGCTGAAACTTCCTCATTGTTTTGTTTGAAATGAAGCCTTTGTGTACTTACGGGAAAGTCTGTCAAAAATAGCCTAGTCCTCATCTCTGTGGGGAATAATAAGGACATTTTAGATATAAGGAAACGAACACCTTTGTATGTAAGGAACACTGTGATTACGGAAGTGATTGTCACGGGCACTGACAGATTATTCCTTCTCTCTTTCTCTCCAGGATGTGTTCCTTATCTGTTTCTCCCTCGTGAGTCCTGCCTCGTTTGAAAACGTCCGTGCCAAGGTGGGTGCCCTGTTTGAAGCAACTCATCATAACTCCTCATAGCTCTTAACAAGTCAATACAAGGAGCTTGTCTACAACACAGCACATGATGTTCAGTTCAAACACATTTATATTGTCTAGGACTATTTTTCAGAGCTGCATTTTGGAAAATACAGTCCATATTGATTCTTCATAAGATTGATAATATAACCAGTAAAAATCAGTTTCATCTTTTGAAAAGTCATGGAAACTGTAATGACAAATTTAATGGGAACCCTGTGAAAGTGACGTTCCCGATGTGGTCTCTCTTCATAGTGGTACCCAGAGGTCAGGCACCACTGCCCCAACACGCCCATCATCCTAGTGGGCACCAAGCTGGATCTGAGGGACGACAAGGACACCATCGACAAGCTCAGAGAGAAGAAGCTCACCCCTATCACCTACCCCCAAGGCCTGGCCATGGCCAAAGAGATCGGTACGTGTTCAGTGTTCATCAGCGACAATGATGGATGGATGGACGGAATGTGAATGAAGTTGAAGGCAGGTTTAGGGAGTGTGTTTACTGTTAGGGACAATTCATGCTTTGAATGCAGATAACCTTCTTAACCAGGAGAAAGTGGTTGTACTCATGCATTACTGAGGATGTAGTCATGCTCTCTGAGTAAAGCTTTAGAAAGTGATATCTCAAAGGGAGTGAGTGAAGAGTAACTAGCTTCTCTCTCCTGCTTGGACAGCACACACACATGCACACCATTCAGAGCCATGCATTAGTAGTAACAGTCTCCTCATTCTCTCTCCTGTCGCTCAGGTGCGGTGAAGTACCTGGAGTGCTCGGCCCTGACCCAGCGCGGCCTGAAGACTGTGTTTGACGAGGCCATCCGGGCGGTCCTCTGCCCCCCGCCCGTCAAGAAGAGGAGGAGGAAGTGCTCCCTGCTCTAGAACCCTGCAGACAGGAAGTGTCGGGACGTGGGCACTCGCCTTGCGGGGAGACAGAAAACACAGACACAAAAGCATTTTACTTCCGATTCTTTCCTTCCTTTATATATTCACTACTAGTACAGCACTGGGACAAACTGTTCCTTTGTTAAAAGAAACTGAACATACAGATGGGTTTTGATGACAATCCGAACCCAGTCCTTTTCTTTGCATAGACACACACATCACTGAAGTCTAAGAAATTCCAGAGGCCTTCTAAAAATGGATTTAAACTTCTGATGATTAAATGTTTTTGTATTTCTTGCTCTTCCACTCGTAGTCCATATTGTTTGTTTACAGTCTTTAGAGGTTGTTTTAGGCGGAGCGTGATGTTGCCAAACTGCATACTGCAGATATTAGAAGCTGTACAGCAGACACTAAACGTGTTGCACATTTTTTTGATTTACATCCTAACAGTACAGCTAATAATTTGGCATGATGCACTGCAGTTAATGGTTACATGGGTAAGATGGCATTCTATTTGGGGGGGGGGGGGGCATTCTGTATAACATTATGTAAATCCAGAACTTGCCAAGTTAATAGCATCACTAGTTTTATTTTCAGGTCCAAATACAAATTAATGTACCATGAATCTAATTTTACTAATAGTGATCAACTTAGGCTCAGGACCAAGTTTGGGAAACGCTGGTCTATGCCAACAGTGCTTTTTGTCGATTGGAAAAAGCATGATCCTTCAGTATTTAATGGGGGAGCTGGCATGCCTCGTTGCACGGTTGGAACTGTCAGTCAATAATGTTTTATTCCCCCAACCCCTCCTGATGTGTCCTCCCTCTACTGTCTGAACCGAATCGTTGCCTGAGAAATGCAAAGCTTGCAACTTTATATGAGAAGATTGGATGTGAGGACTGTTTTGGGTGTCGAGATATGCGATAAAAGCACCTTTTATATTAGTCTTTGGGCATTTATCAGAACATTCATGCAGCGATTTCTTCTGTGTATTTTATTTGTGAATAGCCCATTTTGATTCACAGTAGCCACCACTACTTGGAAAGTGAAGTAACAAAGAGAGCATTTAAATGACTGAGGAATGTTCTAACGGTAACAAAGCTACGGTCAGTAACGGCGTAGTGTTTGTATATACTCATCTTTGGTTATAATCATGTGAATTCAATTGGCTATTTTGTATCATTAATTTTTTCCACTGAAGTTAATTTACACATCACTCACTGTATTTTTAAACTAACACTATGAATGCTATATTGTTTACCTCCTACAAATAAACCTTTAATTTTCCTACAAGTCTAGCCTTTTGTAATTAATGCAGATAGCATGAAATGTGCAACATATACTGAAGCGTGATTTAGGATCGCTATATACATTTTATATATTTTTTTACATCTTTCAACTACTAGATCAGAAGTACAAGATATGACGTAACTGTTATCCAGGCATCAAGCTGCGCTCCAACTCAGAGCCAATGTTGTGACCCTTCAGTTTTATGGATAAAGCGATTTGTCAATTTTTTGAGAGCCAATAAATTTGAATTAAACAGATCGTGCGCATTTTACTTTACGTTTGAGGTATTCATATTTTAGTCACAGTACTAAGCTTCTCAATCGAGGTATTCATATTTACAGTTGTTACAGCACTTAGCTTCTCAATTAGTGTTTCTTAAGCCTTTTTTTTAAGGACTTATATGCTATTGTACTTCCTTCTTTGAGGACTGAGCATAAGGATACCTAGTTGTAGGGTTCACATTGCAATTGTCTTAAAACAAGTGCCAAAGGACAGTCAAAAAGGAACCTTAAACGATTTACAAACCAGACAAGGTTTTATTTTACACCATTGGCATTTCATCAACCTACAAGGTTTCACTTTGTACAATTGGCAGAAAAAACTTCCACAAAAACAAGGCAATAACAAATGATTAACCACAGGTTAATTTGGTGTAACATGGCCACTCATTATGTTCAGTTGCTCTGAGGGTTTCTTCCATGAAACAGGTTGTTGTATCCATTCAGTCAGTTGAGTTCATTAGTCCACACACCGTAACAATGTTCCTGAAGTTGTGGGTATACTAAAAAAAAAAGAGCTGGTCAGTTGGGTACAGCATGACAAATTGTATTAGATTCACTTCAGTCGACAAGAATAGTTGATGGCTACGCCCCAGGAGTTTTTCGTGGTCAGGTCAAGTTTCAAGTTGTATTTGTTTATTTGTCACATGCACAAGTACAGTGAAATGTTTAACTTGCAAGCCCTTTCCAGTATTCAGTCAATATCAAAATAGTATAACTAAAAAGCCACAGGAGGAAAAAAGGAACATGTAAGCTGTATACAGGGTCAGGGTCAGTGCCAGTACCAGATGTACAATGTGCAGGGATACTGGATTAGTTGAGGTAGATATGTACATGTATGCTGAGATTAGGAGAAAGCGACGTAGCAGGACAAATAATAATAGTAAACAATATGGCAGCAGCATAAGTGGTGGGTGTGTGCGTGCAAGATTGTCATTATGTTCAGGGAAAACTCCTGGTCCTACTGACATGAAAACCAGTCTCACCACTCTACTAGCTCTGCACCAATGATGTCATGGATGTGGTACTTGATCTGGAATTTAACCTGTGAGTTGGTCTGTCTCTCCTCCAGCTCTGCCTTTAAGACTTCATTATATTTGGACTTCTTAATCATGCCCAAAACAGCTTTACGACCTGGGTCAGGGGGAGGAAGAGAGTAAACTGTCAACACTCCATTAGCAAAGAAGTGCTAATAACTCAATGTGGAATGTGTACATTCAAGTCAGAGTCCACAAAACAGATCATTCCAATTAATTATCTATGAGGAAAAGTGATCGTTTTAGACAGTATAAGTCTATGTAGCTAGCTTCCTTTGTTTGGTGGCTGACCCTGTATTAGGTACTTGGTGAATCTGCCAGAGTTGGGGATGGAGAGCCACCAGCTGCCAGCGTCCCTTACAGTCAGAACCCCCGACTTCACCAGTTGCCTGGGTGGGGGTGGGAAATAGCACAAGTTATTTGTGACTCATTTACAAATGGAGCAAACGCATCCAAACAGATACTTTCAGATACATGAAAAGAATAAGATGCAGCATAGGACAAAATGACCCCCCTCTCAAACAACATTTAAAATCTTACACACAGTGCTGGTTTCCTAGACAGAGATCAAGGCTAGACCAGGACTAAAAAGTATGTATAATAGAGAATCTCCATTGAAATAGCCTTTTAGTCCAGGACTAGGCTTAATCTGTGTCTGACAAACCAGCTATAGTAGAAACGCATTAATAGAATAGAAGAAACACATTCAAACAAAGACTTTCAATACACAAAGTGACCAAGATATGAGGGGGAAAAAGGCTTTTTCTCGTACGTTATCTCTGAGTCTGTGAAGAGAAACTCCTTGAGAATTGTGTCTTTGTTGAAGCTCAGGTCGTTGCAAGAGGGCAGCACTTTCTCCAGGAACTTCTCCACTGTGCCCCGTGTCCCTCTCCCCTCCTCCCCGGCCAGGACTTTAGCTTTGTAGTCTGCAGCGAACACCAACCCAAAGGCCTCAGCGTCAAAGCCCAACTGGAACATCAACAGCTCCCCCTGTTCCCTCAAGTCACTCTAACAAAGAGATGAGGAAAATGAGATTTTGGACATTAATATAGAGCAGGGGTGTCAAACGTACGGTCCGCGGGCCGGATCAGGCCCGCAAACGGGTTTAATCCGGCCCGCGAGATGATAAAAAAAAAAAAAAAAAAAAACATTTGTAAAGTATAAAAATGCGCTGCAATTTTTCAATAAAATAAACTGCTGTTCCAATTGCGTCCACTGGATGGCGCAATAGCAATTGTGTTAAGCAAGCAAACTGTTTATACCGGGGCAGAGCAAGTAGGTCAAGCACGTGCAGCCAATGAGCTACTTTGTTTTGCCCTCGATATTTATTACGGCTTCTACTTTTAACATTATGTGCTTTGGCACCCTCATTGCCCCAATATGTCTCTGTCAAAAAAGAGAAAAGTGGACGCAGAGTGCAGAGTGTTCCAAGAAAAATGGTCATCCTATTTAATCACGGAATTGAATGGGAAAGCTGTATGTTTGGTGTGTTCACAGCATGTTGCAGTGCTGAAAGAATATAACCTTCGTCGCCACTATGTGAGTCTTCATGCCGACAAATATGACAACTTTCAAGGACAGCGGAGATGAGAGAAGGTGAATGAACTGTTGGCGGGTCTGAAGAAACAGCAGTCTGTGTTTACTCACAGCCGAGACATCAGTGACGCTGCAGTGAAAGCTAGCTACCTCATTGCTAATGAAATCGCAGTGGCTTCAAAACCATTTAGTGAGGGTGAATTTGTAAAAACATGCATGATGAAGGCAGCGGAGATTGTGTGCCCTGAAAAGCGGCAGGCTTTTGCAAATATCAGCCTGACAAGAAACACAGTTGCAGACAGGATTTCCGATCTTTCAATGGATTTGGACAGCCAGTTGAAGCAAAAAGTAAAGTCATTTATTGCGTTTTCAGTTGCAATTGATGAAAGCACGGACATTACAGATGTTGCACAACTGGCCATTTTTTCATCCGCGGAGTTGATGACACATTGACCGTCACCGAGGAGTTCGTGGAGTTGGTGCCGATGACAGATACAACGACAGCAGCTGATATTTTTACCGCACTTGTCGGCGCGCTGGACAGGGTCGGAGTGGACTGTTCCCGCGCTGTCAGCCTGACTACAGATGGTGCGCCCTCAATGATCGGGAAAAAAGCAGGCGTTGTGACAAAGTTCAGAGAGAAAGTGCAATCTGCAAATGGAGGACGTGATTTTTTGACTTTTCACTGTATTTTGCACCAGGAGGCTTTGTGTTGCAAGTCATTAAAGATGGATAACGTCATGAAGGTGGTCATCCAAACTGTTAATTTCATCCGATCCAGAAGCCTGAATCACCGTCAGTTTGACAGCCTTCTCAGAGAGAAAGACCACATCTATGGCCTGCCATACCACACTGAGGTAAGATGGTTAAGCCGAGGTGCTGTGCTGAGGCGTTTCTTTGATTTACGAGAAGAAATTGAACAGTTCATGGAAGAAAAGGGCAAACCAGTGTTAGAATTTCATTCCGCAGAATGGATGCAGGACCTTGCATTTATGGTGGATGTTACAGAGCACCTGAATAACTTGAACAAACAGCTGCAAGGGCGCAACAAAGTTGTCACGCAGTATTATGACAGCATACGTTCTTTCAAGTTGAAGCTGTCATTGTGGGAGACGCAACTTGCCGGTGGTGATGCAGCTCACTTCCCCTGTCAGAAAAATGTGTGCGCGACCCAACATGTGGCAGACATGAAGCGGTTCAAAGATAAAATAACGGGACTGTTACGGCAGTTTGAGCAACGCTTTCAGATTTATGTTTACAGTATATGTTTTTATGTTGATGTGCTATTGTTTTTAATTGATTTTATTTTATTTATATATTTAACCTATTCTTGACTCTGTGGTTCTTGCACTTGTTTGGGGAACAGGATTTCATTATTTTTATCTACATTTCTGCCTGAGAAATGACACCCTGATATAGTTCTGTGATCTGTGAAACAGTTCTGTGAATCACTGAGGCATTGTGTGTTTGTGTGTTCTTTGTCCTCAGAACTTTCAAATAACTTGAGGTGTTATGATTAATAGTGATGTTGTGCTTTTGGACACTGTCCTCAGGCTCCAGCTTTATGTTTATATGTTTTTATGTTGATGTGCTATTGTTTTTAATTGTTTTTATTTTATTTGTATATTTAACCTATTCTTGACTCTGTGGTTCTTGCACTTGTTTGGGGAACAGGATTTCATTATTTTTATCTACATTTCTGCCTGAGAAATGACACCCTGATATAGTTATGTGATCTGTGATATACTTCTGTTAATCACTGAGGCATTGTGTGTTTGTGTGTTCTTTTTCTTTAGAATTTTCAAATAAACTTGACGTGTTTTATGATTAATAGTGATGTTGTGCTTGTACTATTTTGGACACACTGTCCTCAGGCTCCAGCTTTATGTTGTATGTTGATCGTATTAAAACAAAGAAAACAATCTGAAGTTGTTGTTTTTAAGTTATATACAGTATACCATGATTTTTCCGGTCCGGCCCACTTGGGTATAGATTTTCCTCCATGTGGCCCCTGAGCTAAAATGAGTTTGACACCCCTGATATAGAGGGATCAACCAAGTCTAAATTTACAACAAATGTGAATATTTCTCCAGGACTAGCAGTGTTTTTCAAACCCAGCCCTGGAGACCAACAAGGTGTGGAGGTTTTTGTTCGTGCCCAGTACTAACATATTTGATTGAGACCACCAGGATTGAAGAACACTGCTCCAGCAATATTCATTGGGCTTACCAGCTGCCTGTCCACTTGGGTCCTATCATTGTGTATGCTGTAGAGCTGGTGTTTTAGGACAATTTGTGGAAGGGCGTCATTGAAGAGTTTGCGTGGGAATAATGTCATAAGGTCCTGCAGGGTGGCTTTGACGTCCAGTGGTCCCTCTGGGAGAAGACAGGAACAACAAAGGAGACGGACAACAAGTCAAACATACTAAACACTGACACATTTAGCAAGCTAGCTACATTTATGTTTGAGAAAAGGCACCTTCTCCATTGTTGACAGCTCCAAACTGCTTCTCATTGCCAATTCTTCGTTTCTTCACTTTAAACGTGTCTGATATAAGGGCCCGTTTTCTGTTCATAACTGAGAGGCATGGAAACATAAATTGACATTAACAATCGTTGTGGACTGCTAACGTTAGTGGCTAGTTACAGTAGCTATTTGTTGTTATGAAGACACAGACAGCAGCATGCTAACGTTAGCCAAATGGCTAGAAGCTCATTTATTTCACTGGAGTAAACTTTATAATAAGGCTATTATTATTTATTCACTAGCAATAAAATGGATGTCCATACCTGACATAAAGTAAGCATTGTTGGAGCAACTCCTCGTCAAACAAGATTTTCAAATCGTTTGAACATACACCGGCCAAAATTATACTGTCAGAATGACAACAGACAGCACCCAACTCCGAAACATACCGCCACCTATCGGTCGGGGTCAACTTTTACACATCCTGCAAAACAGAAGTAGCTAGCTAGCTATTAAGACGGTGGTGAGTAAATTAACATTTTGCAAAATGGGTTGTATCGGCTTTGCTTTATCAAAACATAGAAAGCAGCATGAATAACATAATGTAGCATGCATGCTGTTGAAGACAACAGCTAGCTACTAATATCACTGTGCATTTACATCAACTGCTAGCTAGCTAACGTTAACTAGCTCGCTAGACTGCTACTAGCCATGCATTCGCAAAGCTGAAGTTTCATTGACTGGAGGGTAGTGTAATAATAAATAAAACATCTGTTATTACGTCTAATGTAACATCTATTACAGCATTGATGTAATAACCAATACAGTGATATTACCTGTCTAGCCCACATAGCTACCTAATTTAGTCATATGAGACAGCAGTGGCCGAAAGGGTGGGTCCAGTGTGTGTTGTGGGTCTGTGTGTCATTCGTGTATACTGTATGTTAGTAGCTAGCTAGCTAGCCTACTTCTGTGGTTTGCATCCCAAAGGAGAGCAATGTTTCAACATTTTCTAGAAAGACTGCAGTGTCCATGAATAATTGGAGAAAGCAATGTGATTGACCCATTCTGGCTCTCCATCTATCCATCCTGTTCTTCCAGATCAGTTAAAGGTCCAATGCAGACGTTTTCTTTTTTATCTCAATATCAAATCATTTCTGAGTAACAATTAAGTACCTTACTGTGATTGTTTTGAATTAAATGGTCAAATAGAAACAAAAATAGCTTATTAGCAAAGATACATTTCTCAAGCAAGAATTTTGCTACGAGTGGAGAGGGGGAAAACTAGCTGTTATTGGCAGAGAGGTTTGGAACTCTTCTTCTTCTTGTTCATGTTGTTCTTCTGTGGGTTTTATGGCGGACTAGAACCCCAAAAGGTGTATTGCCGCCACCAGCTGGAATGGTTGAAAAACAAAATCCATACGTGATAGGGAAAACAAACTTAATCCACCCAAATAAAAATGGTACATTGACAAAACCAAACCTCCCACTTCTTCCTTCCTTCAAATCTCAATATCTCCCTTCTCAAGCACTAAGGCCTGAGAGGGTGGTACGGCTTGTGACAATACTCCGTGCAACTCCTCCGCCGCATCCACAATGATATCTATTTTCCTGGACCTTCTCTCCACCTTGGCAGTGCTATTAATCACCATAGCTATATAGGCCACAAAGTCCACCTTCTTAACCTTTACAATATATGGGTCCTGCTGGTGAAAGGCAACCCCTGCAGCCTGCAGTGAAGGCCTATCCACCACCATGGACTCTTCAGGAGCACCATTCGAACCCTCAACCCTTTTAACAGCCGCTCCATATGAAATGCTCTGGACAACCCTGACTTTGGCCACCTCATTCTCTTTCACCCTTGTCGGGCATTCCAAAGACGTGGCTTCATGGTTCCCACCACAATTGCAACATTTACATCACTTTTAAAACACATGACATGAGCTTTTACACAACTTGGACATCTCTGCTTTTCCGTTCTGCAAACACTTGAAACATGTCCAAAAGCATTACAGTGATCACACTACATTGGTCTTGGGATAAATCCTCTGACTCTGTAGTTAATATACCCCAACTGCATAGGGAGAGACTCCATATCACAAAACAAAAGAACAGATACTCTTCACCTTTTCATCATTCACCACACGATTCATCCAACGTGCATCAATCACTCCAGGAATATTTTTAATCTCTTCAACATCGACTTCCCACGAGACGCTAGATATTAACCCATTGAGGGGTGCCCTGTTCTGAAGAGACACACACGACACTTGAAACTTATCAAATTGGGTGAGACGCAACACACGTTCCTTCTGATCCGCAGAAGTACAAAAAATCAAAACAAGCCCGCCTCTTGTGATCCTCACAGCCTTCACTTTACCCAGCACTCTCTCCACCAGTTTGGATATATCAAATGGAGTCTTCAAAATTGGTAATCCGATCAGCTGCTCATCATTAACAAACCGTACTCCTACTAGGTACGAAGGGACATTCTCAGCACTGTACACTACTTTGCTTTGTTTTCCATTCTTTTGGACAATATTCAAATTCACCTTGATTCTACCGCCATTAGATTCACAATCCACATCAGTGTCTGCTTCCGCCATCCTTCCTCCTGTCAACAATCTAAGCCAACCCCGTCTGTTTTGCCCCAGGTTTGGAAGTCTCTTTCTTATTGGTTTATTAATTAATTTACCGCCTGGTGATGTCAACAGGCAGGCTAAAACTCCATCCCACCTAAACAAGCTGACATTTCAGGCGGTCTTTTCAAACAGCTAAAAGGGCATTATCATTTTTTTAATTTCACGTTTTGTCTGCACTGGGCCATTAATTAGGAGTAATATACAAAAAGGAAAGATTGGAAGAGATTGAGTCAGACACAGACTGAGGTTGTTATTTTAATTGTTAATAACCAGATATATTTGTCTCTTCCTAGATCACCATGGACCAACGCCACCAGTCCCACCACAGACCACAACATCCAAACTCCAATCACCACGACAACCACCAGTCAACATTCAAGAGAGACATGGATGACAGTGGGAGAGGTCATTTCCAACACAAGCGCTTCAGACCCGGTCATCAGAACCATCACCAGGCTGGCCCTTCAACACCTCCATCCAGCCCCCCGACCCAGAGCCTGAGCGTACAACGACAGCTGTACGAGAGAGACTTCCCCTTATACAAACAGCCTGTGGAGGTGGGAAATTTCTCCCTGGACTCTGAGCGCAGGTTTTTCAACGACGCCCGGCAGCTGCGTTACTACATGGAGCCAGAGAAGAGTTGTCCTAACTTCGACCTGAGGGACGGGTACAGGGGCCGCTTCGTCAAGAGGGACGACAGGGTGAAGGAGAAACTGGACCACATCCTCAGATGGATCCTGGCAAACAGGTCCAAGCTGCAGTCGAAGGACACAGCTGCTTCTTCTTCCCCATGGTAAGCACCACTAGTGGCAGTTTAAGAGATGTTATTTTGATTGATACAATATTCATCAATAGCAACACTTTTCTGTCTAGTTATACAGATATAGGCCCACTAATCGTCAGTCATCAAGGCCATAAACATTTCAGAATGGGATCAGTTGTGATGGACACAATATTCAATATACACACACTCAATATCCTCAGTCAATCCTGTGATTCCCAGTCACCAGGAATGACTGGGACTATATTGTGTTCTGTCGGACATGTATTCTTTGATCGACCTCTCCTACCAGTGCATTAGGTGTAGACATTGTGACATGGCGCGGCCACCTGACCAAGCTGTTGACCACGCCCTATGAGACCCGGGAGGGCTGGCTGCTGGCTGTGACCAGGATGGGGGGGACACTGTACATCAGTGAGGTGGAGACCGAGGCTGCACGCCGGGACCGGGAGAACCGCACCGAGAGGCACGAGGAGATGATGTACTGGGGGTACAAATTTGAACAGTACACCTGTGCAGGTAGAGGATGGCTTCTTGTATTCCTCTTTTGCTGTATGCACTGAGTTATGTTGTGGTGGACTACTTTCAGATGGTTGATTGCTGATCGTTTTTTTTGATGGTTTTATATCAATATGACTTGAGATTGGTGTACAGTACCTGAATAACCTACACCCAGACATGCATGATATTTCTCATACTTGGGATGCTAGTTGGAAGCCTTGGATGGTTTTGAAATGTCTCTAATCTTCTTTCAGATGACGCCCGGAGTCTTCCAGATCCAGGTGGGGTTGTGAACACCAACGAGGCCTTCTGCACTGTGGTCCAGACCCGGCTAGCTGAGCACAGACTGCTGTTCTCTGGCGAGGTGGACTGTCGGGACAAAGACCCCAAGGCCCCGTCTCCTCCAGCCTGCTACATCGAGATGAAGACCTCACTGGAAATCTCCACCCCCAAACAACGCAGCAACTTCCACAGGTAATCTATCCCAGATACACTCTACACTAGCCCTACTGCCCTATTATGGAGATGATTGCACATCTATATCTTATATCTCTGGATATCTGCAGTAGGGCAATTCCATGTTAATGGAATTAGGCTGAGACTCAGATTTTTCACTTTAAAATGTATACCAAACAAAAGCTATTGATTTCAAAGTTTAACAAACCCTACAACTCTATGAACACTGACTATATTGAACAATTTACACAGTAAAAAAAAACATTTACTTGAAAAACTGTGCAGGTGCAAAGTTTGGTAACATAATTACGGTAAAATCTTCCTCAGTTTTATTCTGTTACCAAACTTTGTATCTGCACAGTTCTTCCTGTAAATGTGTTTTTGTAACATTTTCTGTGGAAATTCTTAAAGTAGTCTTTGTGCATAGAGTTGAATGGTTTGTTAAACTTTTAAATTGTTTTTTTTATACATACATTTTAAAGTGAAAAATCAGAGTCTCAGCGTAATTCTGTTACCATGGAATTGCCCAGTAACCAGCTCTGTTGTCACTGTCAGGTAAAGACTGGCTGATGAATATACACAGGTTGGTTGTTCTTCAGTTGGAACATTTTCCCAAGAGAGTGAAAATGTGTGTTTTCTCTTGTGTATGTTCTCCATCCAGGTTTAAACTACTAAAGTGGTGGGCCCAGTCCTTTCTTCCTGGGGTGCCGCGAATCGTAGCCGGTTTCCGTGATCATGACGGAGTGGTTGTGTCTGTGGAGACTTACCACATCTCCAAGATATCTCAGCTTATCAAGGTACAGTTCGGGTTTTATTTTCTTGTGAAAAAGAACATACACATTTGTAACAAGTCTCATACCAGAAACCCAGTATGTCTGAGAAATATAGGATGCCTATTTTGTGAGTTTAAAAACAATGTGCATGCGTGTTTGTCCTAAGTGGTCGTCTCTATTCTCTCATATAGAATGAAACCAACTGCTGGAAGCCAACTGTCTGCATGAACTTCTGCTGTGAATTCCTGTCCTTCGTGAAGAGTGTGGTCACAGAAGACAATCCCAGGTGATGCTTGATATGGTCAAGAATCTTTTTACAGTATTTTTTTTTTTTTTTTAAGCTTAAGAGAACTTGCTATTGCATGCAGTCGAGTTTCCCTAGAAACGTTCTGACTCTAGTTAACTATGTTATTTCTTTCTCTCAGGGTGGTGCACCTGTTCTCATGGGATCCACACCGAGACGTCACCTACTCCATCCACAGAGACTCTCAGTACTCCTTCCTACCAGACTGGTACGTCAGGGAGATGACCAGTTCAACCAGTCGTGAGACACACCACCACCACCCACCTCAGACCTGATTCAGAACAAACCTGACAATTGCCCGTATTCACAGTGTCTCAGAGTAGGAGTGCTGATCTAGAATCAGTTCCCTCATCCCATTCATTATGATTTAGTTGACAAAACTGAGCCTAGATCAGCACTCCTACTCTGAAACGCTTTATGCATACAGGCCCAGGTTTTCACCTTAGACCAGTATGGACTTCAAGCAATACTTGAACACTGAAACCTGTTATGATAATGAGGTAGAAACACACCAAGCACCCTGAAGGAGTAGGTGGGTTCTGACCGGTCGGTTGACGACTATAAAGAAACCCCTTTTATTGAACTTCCATTTTCCTCCCAGAGTGGCTGAGTTATATAGTGTGGATCAGCATTCACAAACCAGCTTTTGGGACATTCTCACATATGGTGTCCAGGTTGAAAACATGTATTTCCTGATGGGTTGTGCCATCTTTTTTAAAGTGATGTATTTACGTTTTTCACCTCATCTCTGATGTGTATCTTTTTTTAAATTACAAAATTCAGTGATTTGAATGTAACAGTTGCGGTTTGAAGTGTCTGCTCAAACTGTTGAATAATATTTCCATAACAAGATGTTTCATTTCCCAATCAAACCTTTTATTATTATTAACCCCATGGGTATATCAATAAGTTATCATGTCCTGAAAATAAGTACATTAATTCATTAAATTTTGTTAAAAATCAGCACAGTCAGTATGCGATGTGTGTCATCCATCTTTACAGTGCTATCAACAGATCTGGTCCATCACAGTTGCTAGTTCCTAGATTTGGAGGCACTTGGCATAAAGAAAGTACAATCTCAAGAATTCCAGTGAACAGTGACAATGCATGAGAACATCACATAGGTTTCAAAATGTTGCAGTGCAATTATAATTATCCCTCCCAAATGTACATGTATTGATTCTTCTAGTTGGCCCATTTTCATTTAACTAGTTTAGATTTTAATATAAACCCCTTCACATGTTCTGTGCAAGTAAAGTAGACAAGATATATTCCAAGATAGCATGGAAAAATTCATAGTATGTGTTTCGATTTGAAAAAATGTTAAGCACCATCTAGAGATTAAGAATATTTTATTATTTGTCCAAACTTAAATAGGTTTGATATTACAAAAATAAATATTCTGTTTTATTAAAAAGTATTTATCAAATTTCTCTAGATAGACCCAACCAACTCTCCTTTTCATCTGGGTTATGTTCATTAGGGCACGCAACAGAAAACGTTAATGCAACGTAAAATGAAAATGAGTGTTTCTTATTTGACAAGTCCATGTAGTCCCTCCCTGTTTCAGTCCGGTTGGTGCCTAATGAACACGAACCTGTTGAACAGCAAAACTGGTAAAACTGACTGAACAGTTTTGTGAAACATGACGTAACACTCATCTAATACTGACACCCTAAATAAATATTTTGTCTTGCAGATGTTCTTCTAGGTTAAAATCCTATGGTAAATCAGTATTTTAATAATAACTAGGGCCCAGAGTTTTTCCTTGTTAGGTGGTTGGGGAAAACTCCTTTAAATAAGAGAAGCACTTAGAATAATGGTTATTGTATTCTGAATTAAATCATAAGACTGATGTGAGGAATGGTTAACTGGCTTCATTAAAGGCAATACAAGGTAATTATGACACAGGAGTAAAAAAATTAATAAATGGGATCCCCTTCTAGTAAGTCATTGAAGCCAAGATATGTTTGTTGTATTGGACGCGAATGGACATAATGTATGACGACTCAGGAAACTCAAGTCATACAAAACTCTCATAGCATCCCATGTTTTTTCTGTCCTGTGCCAATAGTACCACAGATAGCCTTTGTTTGATCTGCTTGGCCATTCAGCACATAGGCACCAAACTGTCACAGCCAGCTGAGAAATCAACACCTACCTTTCAAGAGCAGTAACATCTCTCCGGAAAGGGTTCACAGTGGTCCTAATGCAGGGCTGAAGGAGCACTGTGACATATACAGAGTTTTAAATATAATACAGTCATGTGTGCAAATGACTTGATGCTTCACTCAAGCCCTCAAGGTTCTTGAGAATATTGCTCTTAACTAGCTTGTGTGTTACTAGTCAGTTGACTACAGCAGAAACACTTTTTGGCATCTGCTTGCCAAACAACTATTTGGGAAGTCAATGTCTAAACCAAAAGGAGTTGGCTAGTAAAGCTGATAGTTCTTATCAGCACTCCAAAGTAATAGGGGTGGAGAAAGCATAACTGACAGTAGAAAAAGATTCAAATGTAATGCCATTCATTCAGGTATAATAAAAAAGTGTAATCCTAGTAATTGCCACAGAATGCATATGCCAGACAGTTATGCCACCTCCTACAAGACCACGTACAACCGTTTCCAGAGAGATTCACCCATAGTGGCAGCGTAGGGAAGACAGGTGTGAATACTGTGTATGGAATAAACCCCTGAGTGTAAGGGGAAGAGAGAGGAGAGACAGACCATCTCTGGTTTTAGCTCCTGAGTGGCGCAGTGGTCTAAGGCACTGCATCGCAGTGCTAACTGTGCCACTAGAGATCCTGGTTCGAATCCAGGCTCTGTCGCAGCCGGCCGCGACCGGGAGACTCATGGGCGGCGCACAATTGGCCCAGCGTCGTCCAGGATAGGGGAGGGAATGGCCGGCAGGGAGGTAGCTCAGTTGATAGAGCATGGCGTTTGCAACGCCAGGGTTGTGGGTTCGATTCCCATGGGGGGCCAGTATAAAAAAATTAAATACAAAAACAACAGAAAAATATTTAAAAAAATACAAAAGAAAACATTGAAAAAATTAAAAACTAAAATAATGTATTCACTAACTGTAAGTCGCTCTGGATAAGAGCGTCTGCTAAAATGACTAAAATGTAAAAATGTAAAATGTGTATGTTGGGAATGAGGAGAGGGAGGTTGGGATGGGGAGTCTGTAGCCCAGTGGTCACCAACCCTCATCTTGGAGACAGGTGTGTAGGCTTTTGTTCAAACCCAGCACTAACACACTTGAATCAAGTTCCAGATACTCTGTAATATCTATAGGTCAATCTGAACGTTGAACCAGGTGTTTCATTGCTGGGCAGGAACAAAACCCGCACACACCCTACAAGCTCCTCTCCAGGACCAGGGTGGGTGGTGACCACTGTTGTATAGCCAGTGCAGGTTGAGGTCTAGGGGCTAGGTGTCCTAGCTCACACCTCAGTGCTTCAGTTTCTTGTTGATGCCCATGACCTTGAAGGTGGCTGCGGTGATCTTCTCGTACACCACGAACATGAGGGCTGCCGTTAGTACCGTCTGGAGCAGTTTGGCCTCCAGGCCTTTGTATAAGCCCAGCACACCATGCCTCCTGCAGGGGAGAGGACAGGGAGGGAACATATTGATGGATCAACACAAGATGCACTCATTGGCACAAGACGGTCTGAAAATGTCCAACCACATTGCTGTAGTCAGACTGTTGAGATGCAAGAGTTCCATTGTGTGTGTGATCTACTCACTTGATTCTGTCCATAAGTAGGTAGACTATGTTTCGGAGGCTGCCCAGTAGACCTCCCTTGCCCTCAGCTTTGTGCTGCCCAAACTGGGGGGAGAGAAAGACAGTAGTTTAATCAACAAAATGAGCTGTGAGTACAGGAAATATGATGGACTTCTTTTACTGAGCAGGACACGTGATCATGATATTGGACACTGTTTGATGGGTAACGTAGGGGAAACACTGCTATGAGTGTTCAGTTAGCAGGTGTGTGCGTTTATATATACACAAGTGTGCATGTGTATTTGTTTACCCTTAAAATGGCTTGGATGGTCTGCAGGGGGTACGTTGCCGTGGTAGCGATGGCCTTGGCCACAGCTCCAATGAGAAAGATCTCTGCTGATGTAATCTAGGAGCAGACAAAAACAAAACAAAGGCTTAAACTTTCAGCATGACTGACACTCAGATACACCACAGAGGTGTCAAAGCTGGCTCCCTCCTCCTCTCCTTCCCTCTCTCACCTTCCTCCCTCCTCGGCCTGCTCTCCTCTTCATGGCTTCATAGAACATGAACACGACTGCAGGGTTGAAGACCAGCATCAGAGAAGGCAGTGTACCGTTCCAAAGAGTCCCCACTCCCTCGCTGGCTATGATCTGCGAGAAAGCATCTGCAATGGAAAACACACACATTGTATGATGATAGTAAGTCACAATTTTATTGGTACTGAAAAGAGACAACAGTGAATAGCAAAAACAGACAGACACACACCAAAGATGCCTCTGTAGTGGGTCTGCTGGAGGTCTTCGTTCCTGAACTTTGCCCCCTGCAGCTTGAGCCGGGTGTTGACCACCCACATGGGCGTGGTCAGGAGCACGTTCACTGCCCCTGGGGGAGAAACAAAACACGGGAAACAGAGAGACATTTAAATACATTTCAATATGGAGGTCAAATCTGCTTTCTTCAATTAATCTCTCTGTTTATCGCCTCTCAGACTCCCGTTCCCTAATATAACTGCAACAATGATAGAGTCCATCTAAATAGGTGTCAGTAGGTTTGAAATGGTTGACAGTGACAATTTGGCCATTACCACTAAAAGGTCTCTGTTTGGTCCTCCTACCTGAGATGAAGCCCATGAGGAGGTCTTTGCCCGGTCTGGACCGGCCCTGGTTACCCACCATGACTTGCTTCAGCGTGTTGAAGGTGTAAAAGTAGACAAAGTTGGAGCAGCACAGACTGGAGATGACTGGGAACCAGCCTCTGTACAGAGACAACCTGGGAGGGGAGAGGAGAGAGACCAGGGAAATCAGCATAGTTAGTCGTTGGGCCATGGGAACCCAGGACAAGGAGTTTTTCCTGTGCATGTGATCTGACTGAGAAAAACTCCTGTCCCGACACATAAAAGTAGTCATAGAAATACAATGGGTGGAATGGACATATCATGGAACATTCCTTTGAACTAAAAGGAATGCCATTCTACTACTCTATTCTGGATCTATGGGTACAACAGCACAATGGAAGCCCTGTATGCAGTGGTACGAGGCCAGCTTGCCTTTCCAGTCAACTACTCAAATCAAACTAATGTGGATTATAAATTGTATTAAAGTATGTGTACAGTTCCATACAATACTCACAGGCCTTCCTCCTTTGCTATTTCAGCCAGTAGAATGACAGTGGATTTGGACTTCCGATTCTCATCCACTGCAACAGACAACGAAGGCAGGAAAGGGAGTGTTATCCTTCTTGTATTATTGTAACATTGTAAGTAGTCTGCAGCTCTGGTATGCTCATGCAGTGGTAAGGTCTCGCTTGTCAATGTTTCCACTTCTATATATCCATCACTTATCTCCTTGTGAACTCACTGACCCTTGGGTGCAGAGTCCAACGTTATAGCAGACAAGTATGGCCACACTGACAACAAAGATGGTGGTATATACTGACTGCTGATAATCAATTACTCTACAACTCACCCTGAAGTCTGATCCTTGCTGTATCCAAAGGAAAGAAGACGGACATCGCCGTCATGCTACCCTAGAAACAAATGCATTATGAGATAGTTAAACCTAAGTTACACGACAAATTCAAAAAGTTGATACAATCTGACACAGTATGCTAACTAACAAACTAGCTAGTGGCACCGGTTGTGACATTTCAGTGTAGCTATTCGAACGTTTTAGAAGTCTTATTATAAAAGGACTGTTCATGCATAGGTAAACTACATTGAGATGTCCTTACCACTGCACCTGCCACGGCGTGTACCAGTGTCTCATACGACAGAAGGCTGATCGCCGATGCAGCATTGTCGGACATCTCTGATTCTTTAGGGCCGCAGACCTTCGAGCTAGTACTAAAGCCAAATCTGTCAGCGACCGCAGTGCACCCCGTTCAAACAAGCGGTGGTCGAGTTTCGCCGTGAGACTGGTTGTGGTGGAGTAAGTTTACCAGCTGTCATTCCATGTTGAGTGGCTGAGTGACTTTTGTGTGCTCTGACAGTGCCATAAACAAGGCAAATTTCGTTGTGTCTTCTTCTTCTTCTTCAGTGGGGTTTATCGGCGGTTGGCATCCAACGTTATGGTGCATTACTGCCACCTACTGTACTGGAGTGTGGGCCAGAGACGGATAATCTAAATCCTACCTACCAGCCCCGTTGCTCTTAAAAAAGATAACAAAATATTTGAGACTATATCTAATGACGTTCTACTCAATATACTCTTTAAACTAATTTCCTGTATCCCCTTCTCCCTCATACTAGATCTAATCCTCTCTCTTTCCCTCTGATACTGCTCACACTGTAGCAATACATGCTCCACGGTCTCTGTTTCCTGACAATAATCACACTTTCCTGTTGGGTGCTTTCCTATCACATTTAATGTCGTATTCAACTGGCTGTCCCACCCTTAATCTTAAAAAAATAGCCTCCTCTCTTCTGTCCCTTCCTGCCGTCCTCCCTTCCCCGACTTTCCTCTGTACTTGAAATAAATGCCTTCCCTTATTATCTCTATTCCACTGCTCCTGCCATCTCTGCACCATCACAGTATATATCAGTCTTTTTGCCTCTGCCTTGCTCATTGAAACTTCAACTTCAACATCCCCACTACTAAGTGCTTGTTTAGCCAGTACATCTACTGCCTCGTTCCCCTCCACCCCCACATGGGCTGGGACCCAAGTAAATCTTATCTGTATACCCATCTTTTGAATCCTTCCATGGGTTTGTAGCACCTCATAAAGCAGGTCTTGTCTGCTACGTGAGCTAAAGGACTGGAGACTCATTAACACTGCACATGAATCAGAGCAAATAACTACTCTGTCTTGTTTGACTTCCTCTACCCACTGCAAGGCCAACAGTAGGGCCATCAGCTCGGCCGTATATACAGCCAGATGATCTGTAATACGTTTCCTGACTTCCATCCCACATTCCTGCACTACAAATGCTGACCCAGTACGTCCTGTCCTTGGATCTTTTGAACCATCTGTGTAAATGGCCACAAAATCCTGATACACAGTATCCAGACGTCTCTTAAACAAATCAGATGGATCAACACTCTCCCTATCTTTTTGTAGTCTCTCCAACACTTCTAGATCAACTACTGGAGGCGGGAGTAGCCATGGTGGATTTACAGAAATAGCTACCGTTGTGCTAAACTCCCTTCCATACAGTCCCATCTCCTTCGCCTGGGTATTACCCACCTACCCAAAGCTTGTGTTCTGTCTTAGCTCATGTTCCCAGCATGCCTGTAAAATCCCTTTCGCAGGACGTCCTTGTAGGTAGATCCAATAATTCATTGCCAGCTGCTGTCTCCTAACCTGCAATGGCATATCCCCCATCTCCATCTGTAATGCAGCCACTGGGGATGTCCGAAACGCCCCACTACATATTCTGAGTCCTTGTCCCTGTATGACATCTTTCCAATGAGATCCGGGCTGCCGAACCATATGCTATACTGTCATAGTCTATTACAGATCGGATCAATGCAACATACATGTTCTTCAATGAGGAACGCTCAGCCCCCCACTCCTTCCCCGTCAGACAGGGCATCACATTTAGCACCTTCTTACACTTTCCCACCACTCTCTCAACGTGTTCTGCCCAGGTCAGTCTAGTGTCAAAGTATATCCCAAGGAACCTGAAGGCCCCCACCCTCTCCAAGTTTCTCCCACATAACCTCAAGCATACTTAATCTCCCACCTTCCTCCTGGTAAAGAACACTGTTTGAGTTTTCTCTATAGAGAACCTGAATCCCCACATTAATGCCCACCGCTCTACCTCATCAATTGCTTCCTGTACCTTCCTGACTATGTATGGCACATTTCTTCCCCTCTTCCATGAGGCCCCATCATCTGCAAATAACGACCTCCCTATATACGGCTGTCGCGCCCAGCCAGGTATGGCCACTGTCCTGTTTTATGACCTCATTACATTTTATTAATAAAAGCCTACTTGAGATATAGATGCACAATTCATTGAGCCTATGTTGACTATATATTGTCTCTGTCATTGCCATTCCATCATTTAGCAACTTGTAACCTAGGCCTATACAGTAGCCTAATAACTTCTCTCGGCATATCCATTGTAGATTATTGAATTTCCTCAATGGGACAGCATGAAAATCGCAAATGGACTTTGCTTTTGTTTTATGGCAGTGAGTTCCACGGATATGATGACGCCCAGCGCTCTGACCAAACCACTCACATCTCCAATGCGCAATTGTTGCGCTCCAACGTGCTGGAAGGAAGAACAAAATGCCAGACTTCTTCTGCTAAAAGACGTGCCTTTTTTCACAGTGTAGTGTTCTAAACCCAGAGTAAACATGTCTAGGTACCACAAAGCAGCGATCGATGGCTACCTGGACCTCTTGAAAGAGGCCACCAGGAAAGACCTGAATACTCCGGACGAGGACGGGATGACGCCTACGCTATGGGCTGCTTTTCATGGACACGCCGAGGCCCTTCAACTTATATGTAGCCGAGGGTGAGTGCAATTGATATTCAGAAGTCATAGCCTACCTTCCCATTCCTAACACCCCAAAATCTTTTTAGTGGCATATTAGCAATATATGCCTATTGTGAAGTTTTTACAATCACTAATGACAATCAATTGAAACCAAATTCAGAAATGATTTTTCTCATAACTGATTTAACTCATTTTAAACTATTAGAATGTGAATTTATTTGGACCTCTTTTGATTTAATTTACCCTATGTATGTTTAGATCAATTTACTTCTAATCCAATGAAAAAATAGCAGAAACTCTGCCTGACACAAGGAGGAAGGACAGAAGCTATAGGTTATGGTTGGCCTTTTGACATCTTCCTAGATGTAGTCCTTGTCCATTACTGTCAGTACCTTTCTGAATTCTTCCTCATATGAAGACTGATATTTCCAATCACAAATCTACATTGATGAGTTGCTAAAACACAATAATAAAGGTTTCCTCCAGTAACCTACAACAATAGTCACTAAACCTATAGTACCAATCCAATGAATACTGTAATATTTGATCTCCTTTAATATTGATGACACATGTTTTGTTAGGAGGGATACATTTCTGCAGTTGAAGGATAAAAGTTTGGAAGTGGCCTAATGCTGATCCTATTCCCAGGACTGCTGCTCGTTTCCAAAACAAACACTTGATCGAAGAGCAAAGGTGGGCTTTATTGTTAATTCATGTGATAGAAGGAATGCCCAACACTTCATTCCTGATGCCCATAAACCTACTAGAGACTATCCTCATTCAGGATTCAAAGGTGAGAGAGGTGCCGTTAGCTGTGTCTCATGGGTCTCAACCTCATAGGTTTCTCTATCAACTAAAACCATTGTCCTCAAATAGTGACTGATTTTAACTATATTCTACAATGTACTGTATGTCCATGTCACATTTCATCCATGTTCTTTTTGTACATTAGACATGCATGCCACTCTGAAACCGTCCCCCCACAGCCTTTTAGACCACATTTTCCCATGAGCAGAGCCAAATAGTTAATCAGCCAAGGGGAATCATGTAATTAATGACAAACAATAGAGCCCTTCATTTCCCTAACAGCTTTCCCCTGCTTTCATACTGCAGGAAAAAAACAGACCTGATTTTCATCTCTCTTATTTATTTCTGTCAAGATGACAACCAAGACCAATTGCTTGATTATTTAATTGAAGCACACTAACAATGGATTATGAAGTTTACACAACATTGAACTCAGTGTATATTTTTACAAAATTGTTGGAATGATGTCTATCATACTCTGGCAGTGGTAAATTCTGTGACCCAAATTTCATCTTTGTGATCATAGCAGCGTATTTCCATGTTGGGCGTCAGCAGTGGGATGTACTGCAACAAACTCGGTTTTATGATCACCTGTTGCTAAGATACTGCAATCGGGAGTTTTATAGAGGTAGTGATGGAACATAGGGAGGACTTTCATTCTTAATGGCTTACCAATTAACCCATAAGGTAGGGTTGGTTTGTACTTCATGAGTATAGCGTTGGTGACAGGGCTTTTTCATTCATTTATTTATAGGAATACTATTATACAACATCAATTAATGACCCATTAATTAGTTTAAGTGTTGTTCATTATATTGCATTGTTAGATACAGGTTGATATGGACATCTGTGTTAATATGTATACATCGCTATACGCACTGAGAGGACAAAACATTAGGAACACCTGCTATTTCCATGACATAGACTCACCAGGTGAATCCAGGTGAAAGCTATGACCCCATGTTGATGTCACATGTTAAGTCCACTTCAATCAGTGTAGATGAAGGTGAGGAGACAGGATAAAGAAGGATTTTTAAGCCTTGAGACAATTGAGACATGGATTGTGTATGTGTGCCATTCAGAGGGTGAATAGGCAAGACACACGATTTAAGTGCCTTTGAGTATGGTAGTAGGTACCAGGCACACCGGTTTTTCATGCTCAACAGTTTCCCGTGTGTATCAAGAATGGTCCACCACCCAAAGGACATCCAGCCAACTTGACACAACTGTGGGAAGCATTGGAGTTAACATGGGCCAGCATCCCTGTGGAACGCTTCCAACACCTTGTAGAGTCCATGCCCAACAAATTGAGGCTGTTTTGAGGGCAAAGGGTGTGCAACTCAAGATTAGGAAGGTGTTCCTAACGTTTTATAGACTGTGTAGATATAGGTTTTTCACAATATTATAGTCAGTGTCAGTATCGTCTACAGGAGAGATGATCAGTATCCTTAAAAATACCTTAAAAATACAGAAAACACGTTTCACGTTATTCACTGTCACAAATAATACGGTTTGAATTTACATTTCTCCCGAAGTTGTAAACCTCCATGCAAAAGATATAATGATAAACAAATTACAGGTCACTCAAACTGAGAAGCAAAAGTAATCACTCTTAAAACAGTTAATTTGCCCTGCTTTGTTCAAAATGGTCCGGCAGTGACATCCATTATAGAGTCAGTCAGTGTCAGTATCGTCTACAGGAGAGATGATCAGTGGGGTTAAGTTTTTAACATCATCTTTACCACAGGGGATGAAGATGGGATATCTTTTCTCAGTGAAGGTGCAGCCGGTGAAAGAGTAGATATGAGACCTGGCCTCCATGTTGTAGATGAAGACCTGACCTTTCTCATAATCCACAAATACCCCCACCTTCTGGAACTTCTCTCTCAGGGAGAGCGAGACAGGGAGGTTAGTGAGAATCATGTAGTCATTCCCATTCCTCAGCCACAAAATCCAGGATCCATCCTCAGGACTCACTGTTCTCATCCCCTTCCTGTTGATGGGCTCTCTGGCCACTCCTAAATCCCATTCAGTCTTCCCCTTAACCTGCACCTCATTGTAAAATCTCCCTGAGGAAAAGCCCCCCTTTCCCAGAACTCTGAGAAAAGTATCAAACCTCTCTGGGTTGGCAGGCAATGTCTGATGTATGTTTCCATGTTCCACTTGTTTCCCATCCTCAGATAGAATGAGACGATGATGTGCCATATCAGGGTCTAGAGTCACATCCACTGCATGTTTTTGGATGGTTTCAAGATCTTGACTCCCCTTCCTGTACACAAAGTCTAACTGATTATTGAGTACAATCAGCTGACGATTGAGGTCATCTTTGATCTGATCCTGCTCCTCAGTTAGGTTTTTCAGCTGATTGTTGAGGTCTTCTTCGATGTGATCCCTCTCCTGAATGAGACCCCTTCGCTCACCATGAGCTAAAATGCATTCATCTTTGACTACAAGTAGTTCCTTGGTGAGGTTTTCATTTTCCTGAATGTTGTCATCTGACTGCTGTTTAACTTGATCCTTTATATTTAGACGGACGATGGTCACAGATAGTCCAATCACAGTAGAAGCAACCAATAAGATAAACACTAGAGAGCATCCTCAAAATATCCCTTCATGATTTTCATCTTCATATATGTACTTAACACACCGGAAAAGCTGACTAGGGACGTGAAATTCTGTCTTCATCATTTCATTGAGCAGGCTCTGTTGAACAATACATAGAAAATCGGTTGCTGTTAGTTTGGCAGAGTAGAATCCCTCAGTGTTCCTTTATATCTCTGGATACCAACCATATCATTTGGCTCTGTTGAACAATACATAGAAAATCGGTTGCTGTTAGTTTGGCAGAGTAGAATCCCTCAGTGTTCCTTTATATCTCTGGATACCAACCATATCATTTGGCTCCCTTGGTTCCCTCACTCTCCCGGATACCAGCCCATAAATTCACACCTCAGAACAATGGCTACCCTTCTCAGTGCCTCAATTGAGATCACTGGCTGGGATCCAACAGCTACAGACACGAGGGTAGACAGGATTTAAAATACTGAAGTGAGGTTTTGAGAAAATAAATACATGTTATAGAGGTAGACTGTATAGGTTATTGCATTTGACAGAAAATGAAACCTTACCTTTAATACGGACTTGAACGGTGAAATCATCATACCCGGACTTTGCCTTAGTAAAGCATTTGCAAAAATCCACCATCATTGCCTTGTACCCTGGTCAGTTTCAAGGAGGTGTTGCCTTTTTTCAGTTCATCTTTAAACAGTGCTGTCCTTCCCCTGTAGGAGACCATCTGATCCTTATAGTTGTCTCTTCCGTATTGGTAAAGATGGACAGCAGTGCCTGGGTGGGGGAGTCTAAACCATTCCATTCTCATATCCTCAACATTGATACCGGGTTTGAGGTAGAGGTCTTCACGGGACCAAAAAGTTCTGAAATGGATCCGTGGCTTTCCCACCCGACCCGAAATGCATCTAAAATCAATTAAAAAACAGCAACCCGTTCCGAATGGACCCGAGGACAGTCAGACCCGTTCCGAAAAGGCCAGTGGAAAAACAGACACAAACAGACCAGTGCCGGTTCAGATCCTAGAGACCCGTTCAGATCCAAGAGTAGAAAGAGAAAGAAACCTCCGACTGGGCGCTGCCAGCACCATCAATAAACAAGCGATATTGGCCAAATGATCCACAGTTACGTGTACTTAAAAACTGCCTACGATTACACAAATTATCAAGACAATGAGTTCCATAACTTCAAATCAGGAATCAATACTGTCATATCAGCGTTTAGAGAAACAATACACACAGAAAAACTGTGGAATAATCCAAAAGCAAATGTACCAAAGTCAGTGTTCCTAGTTGAACAAAGGCTTTCCTTCGCAGCTGTGCAACTTTGTCCATGTACTCATGTACTCACTTTTTGACTTACAACATAAAACCTGTCCAACTGCATACCTTACACACCTACAACGATAAGCCAAAGCTGAACAGAAGTCACAGAGATAAAACATATTTGATCCAATCTTGTGTCTTAGAAATGTATGATTGGTTGGTTGGTTAATTGGTTGGTTGATTGATTGACAGATGTTTCTGTGTTCTTCCAGAGGGGACCCCAACAGGAGCGACATCTGGGGCAACACGCCACTGCACCACGCCGCCACCAACGGTCACATGCACATCCTCAGCTTCCTGGTCAACTTTGGCGCCAACCTCTTCTCCCAGGACAACGACTTCCACACAGCTATGGATGTGGCAGCATCGCGCGACCGCATGGACTGCGTGCGATTCCTGGACAGCGCCGCATCGCAGCAGACCATCCAGAACGCCAAGAAAGTGGCCAGGCTGAAGAAGGAGGCCACCAAAGAGGCGGAAACGCGGGTGAAGCTGTGTGAGAGGGTCAAGAAGAGACACCAGAGCAAGATGGATAAAATGTACCGAGGGTCAGTGTCAGAGGCCAGCATGGCATCTCCGTCGTTCTCCAAGACAGGCACCATCAACAGTGTGAACGAGCAGTTCTCCAAGCTGATCGCCTCCGATACCTCGGGCTCGCTCACGGCCCGGTCGAAGGGGACGCTCCAGAGGGTATTCGGGAAAAAGGATAAAGGAACGACGGAGAAGGTGGGAGGGGATGGGAACGTAATCTTCGTCAAGCAGGAGAACGGCACCCTCTCTGGGAAGCCCGAGTTCATGGGCGTCTTCTCCGAGCAGGACGAGATCGAGGAGGAAGAGGACCAAGGGATTAGAAGATTTGCGGATGATGAAGTTAATGACGATGACGAGGGAGGAGATGGCCCAGGAGCCAAGGAGTCCATCTTCAAACGGCCCGGCCTGGGGAACATGGTCTTCAGGAAGAACTTCTCCATGGAGATGGGGATAGAGCCCGATGACTTCCCCAGCGGGAACAATGAAAACCTGGGCTTCCTCATCCGCAGGGAGGGGTTCGACACAGAAGGGGAGGACACAGGCTTTGTTGAGGACGAGGAGGACAGCGACCTGCCCTGGAACCAGGAGGAGATAGGCCTGGATGACGACCAGGATGAGGAGACCTCCCCGCTGGACGCCTTCCTCTCATCCATCTCCCTGCCAGACTTCTCCCCAGCCTTCACCCGCGAACAGCTGGACCTGGAGGCGCTGATGCTCTGCTCCGACAACGACCTCAAGGGCATCCGCATCCAACTGGGGCCCCGCAAGAAGATCCTGGAAGCCGCCGCTCGCCGGAAAAGTGCACTGGAGAAACCTGGCGCCATCAAGGACAGCTTTCTGTGATTAAATTATGATATTGGAGGTGGTTGAATATGGCTGAATGGAGCAAGTAGGATGGATGCAAGTAGGAGGATGTAGAGTGACAATACCTTTGAATGAAAGAAGTTGAGAGTTTGAAGTGGAAATAAATATCCTGGTTTTCTATCCTTTAAAGACAAATTCTTGAATCTTTCTCTTATCTTGGAATTAGTCAATGGGCCAGGAGAGACTGCAGCCCGTCATTACTTTGCTATAGCTGCCGCAGACTAACGTTAGCATTGATTACCCCAAAACAATGGGGTTCAATAGGCTGGATAAGCCTGGCACTGTGACGAGAAAATGGGAGATGGTTGAACTGAGCAGGAATGCCATTTAGATTAATGGAGTGGCAATAATACCACCACAACCACCACCACCATCTTGCAATACCAATTAATGAAGGAAGAAGGAAGAAACACTGCCAGATTTCAAACACCATTTGAGCTGCATGCTCTCATTGGCATGTCTCTGAGAAACACACAACTAATTTTGAATAATGATGTAATGTAAGAGCCTATTAAATGGAAACTGTTCTGATCTTGATTTTCTTGTTCCCTCTTTTGATGATTGATAGAAAGGTGACGACATTGTGATTAATTCAGTTGTGCCATCTTGTATGTGAATTTTAATTGCTGTGATTTGTACATTGATAGATTTTTTTATGACAACCAAAATGAATAACGTTTTTTAATCAGTTGATCAAAGGGTATCTCTCTATTTCACTTACACAGGAACAATGAAAATAATTATTGTTTATTCCTTTGTATCAACATTAAAAATTCATTTTGTGAAATTATTCCATATGAGTTGCATGCATTAATGTTCTCTGACTATGGATTTTTTGGCACTTGCTGAATCACTGATGAAGTAGATCAATACCATGCAGAACTGTAATGTGCCATGAGTTTCTCCTTACCACGTGACCTGACGAGGAAAAACTCTGAGCCCTAGTAATGTGAATCTAGCCTTTGTTGCCACCCAATTAAAAAAATATCTTAAATGTTTATTAGACACATAGCTCGTATGATAGAGAGGCAGACAGAATTAATCCTAGCAGGCCACGGTCAGGAGGTTCTTCTGACCCAGTCAACCAGGCAATGAAGGGAAGAGGAGTCACCTGCACCAGCAGGCAGCACAGACGGAAAGCTTTTGATTCTGGCTACAATGGAGAGGACACAGAGAGAGGGAGAAGACAAGTTCATGCCAATTATCTACATGGGATGTGTCTGGTGGACAACTTGTCATGGTCAGGATGATCAAGTATCACTTAAGTCTAAAATGTTTTCCTTATGAAACTTTCTAGTAAGGCCCCGTGTAGCTCAGTTGGTAGAGCATGGCGCTTGCAACGCCAGGGTTGTGGGTTAGATTCCCACGGGGGGCCAGTATGAAAAAATGTATGCACTCACTAACTGTAAGTCGCTCTGGATAAGAGCGTCTGCTAAATGACTAAAATGTAAAAATCTGAATAGTTGTTTTCACCTGAACTGTAAGTGACTACAACCAGTATTGTATGTACCAGTGTGCAGATTTTGGTCATTATATGAAATCAGACTATGTCATACATTGCATAGGATCACCACTGACATTTTCAAAGTTTATCTCTGATGTAACCATGAGTCACTGGAGTGGTATTATGGCTATTGGTGATAATATGTGGAGTTACATCTTTTGTCGAGTTACACCTAGGTGGAGTTTCAAATTAGATAAAAAATACAGTATGACTAACTGATATACCCAAAATGTGTTTTATTACATTATACTTTGAACAGGTACATGATGGATCAACCTTTTAGGGTGTAACCTTACATGCTCAGTTGGTAGAGCATGGCGCTTGCAACGCCAGGGTTGTGGGTTCGATTCCCACGGGGGGCCAGTATGAAAAATGTATGTACTCACTAACTGTAAGTCGCTCTGGATAAGAGCGTCTGCTAAATGACTAAAATGTAAAAATGTAAATGCGTAACCAAGCAAGGACCTTCGAGAACCTAAACAGCAGGGGGCGATAAGGAGCTCTGTTTTACTTTGCTGTACTTCAAAAAGAGAGAAAATAAGACATGGCGTCTGGTGGTCACGACTCTTGATAAACAATTTTATCGGTCGAGACCTGACAAATTTGGATTGTTCTATTGATACGGCAATGTTTATCAGGTAATGTAACATATTACCACGATCTCAGGGTAGAAGTGCACGGTCTGCTGTCTTAGAATTTGAGCAGTAAAGACAATTTTTAGGAGGCAAGTGTCGATCATCATTTAACTTAGCAGTTGTCAGCAGTGTCAGTCAGCGCTTTCCAGAAATCTTCGGCAAAAACAAACTAGCTAGTTAGTTTTTTAATCACATTCATTGTGATTAGTCACATGAATGGCATCTGTAGTGTTCTAATTTGAGTTTCAATGCACTATTTCAATCGAGAGATTCAGCTTGCTTCCTCAAATATAATTATTGCTTTGGTTGAAAATTGTGTTATTGCCATGACAAGGGGGAAATGTCATTACTACAATATGTTGTGTCAACTGGAATGCATTATCTGGTCTTGAAATTGTACTAGACACTTGTGATGCTGCTATGAATTCCCTCACTGCCACCTCTTATATATATATATATATATATATATATATATATATATATATATATATATATATATATATATATATATATATATATATATATATATATATATATATTATATTATATTATATTTGTTATGGAGAGGGCAGTATATGACAGGAGACTGTTGCCCCAGTGGACTGAAAGGATTCTTGACAGGACTGAAAGGATTCTTGACAGGCCAGCTGGGGGAAAATACACTGTAGCCAGCAGATCCAACCGTTTTGCTTACAGCTGCACTAGGGTCGGACAGCATTCCTGTGTCGATTTAAAGACTGCATGCTCAGTCAGACACAGCATTTACTGCGATGCGGCTCTGAAGAAGTCAGGGCATTCATACTTCTTGCAATTCGCAGAGCTGTTGTCAGGGAAGGGAGTTTGTGTTTATACAGGACATACCGCCAACCAATCATGTCAATGCAGAGCTATTATTCACATAATTACAACATTTTGGAGGCGCACGGCATCGCCGTACGGAGCTTGATTTGGCCTCCACAGACCTCCGGAGGCGTCGTTATTGCGTCACACCCTTCATATGGAGCCTCCCGACTGCATTGTCGGATCAAGTATAAATCTGCTTTAAGACACCGTGGCACCGGCACGAGATATGGCTCGGAAAACATACCTCAATCCAGGGATGAGAAATGCATTGTACTCTGAATTTTCCCATGATCCAAACTGTTCCACCGAGAAGATTGCACGACTGCTAGTTTTTCTGGAAAAAGTGTCACTGGAGTGGTATTATGGCTAGGTAGCAGAAGCCACAGCAGCCATTTGGTTGTTCAACGCACCATGCCATTCCATAATGGCTGCTGTGGCTACCGCTAACTAGCATGAGGTCGGTGTAACAGTTGGGATGCTGGGAAAATTACATGTACAACACATTTCTCATCCCTGGATTGAGGTATGTTTTCCGAGCCATTTCTCGCGCCGGCTCCGCGGTGTCTTAATCTACACAGGAATGCTGTCCGACCCTAGTGTAGCTGTAAGCAAGTGGGTCAGATCTGCTGGCTAAAGACACTGTAGCCTACTGTCTATCTGCCTCTTCCTCCCCTACAGACTTGACTAAAGTGAAAGGATGGCCGAAATCATTGCTGTGAACATCTCGGCCACATCCCCCTCTGCCACCTTCTTCCTGCCCCCATCTCCTGTCATCGAGGACTCTGGCTTTCCCCTGGCCTCGCTGGACAGTGAGGACTATGTGTTCGTGGAGGCCAGGCACCCCAACAAGGTCCTGGAGGGTCTGAACAGCCTACGTCTCAACAATGCCTTCTGTGATGTGACACTGTGCTGTGGGGGGCAGGAGTTCCCCTGTCACCGCATCGTACTGGCTTCCTTTAGCTCCTACTTCCAGGTATGGACAGTGGTGTACAGTACAACTATATTAATCACCTCAGGGAGTGTTGAAGTTATCATTGGGAAAAGAGTACAAAACCATATTGTCCAAGAGCAGACATAGAAAGTTGCATACACTACAAGGGCAGCAGGTAGCCTAGTGGTTAAGAGCATTGGGCCAGTAACCGAAAGGTCGCTGGTTTGAATCCCTGAACCAACTAGGTGAAAAATCTGTCGATGTGCCCTTGAGCAAGACACTTAACCCTGATTGCTCCTGGATAAGAGCGTCTGCTAAAATGTATATGTAAATTAAATTGTGGTGTAGATATTCAGGGGGAAAAACAGTAGACGTGAATGTTTTAGGACATTTTAAAAGGCATTTCCTGCAATTCTGCACAGTTTGACATGACTTACTATGCCTCTCTTGAGTACAAGTGGAAGGATAAGTCAGCACCATCATGAATGAAGGTATTTCGAGGCAAATACTAAGAAGACACAAAAGAAGAAGACTGAGTTTTATTATAATTATGAATATTTACATATAAAAAAAGTTCCTGCAATTCTACAGTCTGACATGATTTTATGCCCTGGCCTCTTGAGGGCTACTTGAAAGGATAAGTCACCATCATCAATGAAAGTATTTCAAATATTAATAATACACAAAAGATGAAGACTGAGTACTATTATAATGATGCACATTAATATTTACATAGGATATCATATACTAAGTTGATCATACATTGACTATCAAGTTTTGTAGTTTTCATAGTTTACAGGTGGAGGTTGAGCTAAAACATACCTTGAACTAAGGACTGGCTGAATGCCTGTTGGAGAGAGAAAGAGAGTCAGGGAGAGTCTCCATTGAAACTGTAAATTAGTAATACTTCACTTACTGGTAGCGGGAGGGGCGCAAATATATAGTGGGCTGTATAGACAGCGGAGGAGGAGCAGTGCGTCCGAACAGGGCCGGACTAACGCAGTGCAGTTTTATAATGCTTTTCTACAAATTTTGTCATGAGGGTGAGAGAAAATGTTGCAGTTTTAAAGCTCATTTCCTGCGATTCTACACATTTGCCATGGGGCAGAGAGAAATGTGCTGTTTTATAGCTCATCTCATGCTATTCTTCACATTTTGCCATGAGGATGAGAGAACATTTAGCAGTTTTAAATCAAATGTCCTGGTATTCTACAATTTCCTGTTATTCTATAATCGACCTGTTCAGAATATTGGAGGGGGGATATGTCCTCCAATCCGCTGTGGCAATTTTGCGTATGATCCACTAACACTTACCAACTCATACCGGACAGTCAGACTGGTGGCCTCGAGGTTATTATTATAACTACTATACTACAGAGACCCAGAGTGCAATACAGTGGTGCAACGGGGATGAGCTAGCTGACGATGCCCCTGCTCCTGAACTATTCTATTTACTGAATGGATACAGTTCACTGATGACAGTGCATCTTATATTGTCACTCACTGCAGACCTGAAGTACTTAAATGTGATCATTTGCTGTTGGCGCTTTTCCACTGGCAGGAGTCTGTTTCTCTCTTTTCCTAATGCTATGCCCTCCCCTCTGTCCTCCTCAGGCCATGTTCTCCACAGACCTGATGGAGTCCAGACAGGAGCGGGTGGCCATCAACGGAGTGGAGTCCCAGATGATTGGCATGCTGGTCAGCTACGCCTACACGGCTGAGGTGGTCATCTCCAAGGCCAACGTGCAGGTGAGGTAGAACCATTGTCTTCCAGTCTCACTTTGTAGTCAGCTTCTGGTTTAGCGTTGCAGTTGTTAAATGGAAGTTGTAGTACACCAGAGTTGAAGTCCGTTTCATTCCTAGTCAGAAATACAGTAAATGGCACTTTTCATTTCCTAAATAAATGTAAAAAACTCAATCAATCTCCTGAGTTGACTGTCTTGAAATCAAATGTCATTGTCCTGAATTGACATGTGACCCCCAGGCCCTGCTGGCTGCGGCCAACCTCCTGGACGTGATGGCGGTGCGCGAGGCCTGCTGCCGCTTCATGGAGCGCCAGATGGATGAGATGAACTGTGTGGGCATCCACTGCTTCGCTGAGGCCCACTCCTGCAGGGAGCTGGAGAAACGCAGCATGGACTACATCCTCCAGCACTTCGGCAGTGTCTGCCAACAGGTGAGATAGGAAGGGAGGTCTGGGTTGTGTAGTCCAAACCTGGGGTGTCTCAATAGGTTAAAATGTATTTTTCATGTGCTGCATTGAACACTGATCCCAGAGAGGTATTTTGTTTCACCCGTCTTGTTAATTCAGAACAGTGCAGACCAATGTTCCCTCTAAACTCCTCTCGGACTGCAGCACAGAATAAATATCAGACCGTGCAGAGAAGCAACTTTCTAGAGTTTTCCCCTTTAGTTAACACTATCAACGTTTCGCTGTACTGTGGGAATTGTGATCGAAACAACGCAATATTAGCCACTTTCAATGTAACATACCGAAACAAAACAAACTATACAAGACTTAGTATGCAAAACTAACTGTGCAAGAGATTTTGTTGTAGGCTGAGCGCATCGGAGTAGGATTCTATTGCATTGACAGGCACAACTCAGCCCGTACTCTACACAGACCGGTGCGCCATAACCAATCAGAGCTGCAGTGGGCCTATACGCAAATAGCTATTGTCATATATGGATCTGTGCCGTTCACTTTGAACTGGGCTTGTTTTGAGATCAAAGCGAAAGCTGCATGTAGCCACCTGTGCACATTTGTTCATATTCTTTGCTAGTTAGTGAGTTATTAGCCCAGTTATAGCAAATTTCTAGTCGTCAATTGGGGAGTGGTTGCTTCCTACAAGAGCACAAAATGTGTGCATTTATCTTTGAAAAGCGAGTCAGGTAAAGAGCTTTTTTTATGTCTTAAAGGGGCAGTGTTGTATTTTGAAACTGTCTTGAATAAGCTAAGTAGCCAGTAGGCAGAGGGTAGCAGAATTTGCCTGATTCTCTGTAATAATGGTATGGGATAATAATACATTTTATTTTGTAAACTTTCTTTTTGCATCAAACACAACATTTTCAGCTACCTCCTTGTCTGAAGGACAAGTGGATAACCGGTTAATGTTAAGCCCTGCATGTTTTTTTCAAAAGTCTCATGGAATGTAGGCCTACATTGAACACCACACATTGGCTGCTACAGTAGGCTGAATGATAGAACAGCTATTTCTATGTTAAAAATGTTATTGGAAGTTATTGCATTTTTCTCCATTGTTTTTGATGGTAGACCACTCTGGTAGGCCTACATTATGATTAAATAGCCACAGTAGTCTACTTGTCCACTGTTAAAACTGTAACGTAAAGCGGGTACAGCCTCAGTGTTCACAGTAAACGCAAACCTGAAATTTGCTCAGTGCCCAATTTTCTTTGAGGGAACATTGGTGCAGACGAAGGAGAGGACATCTCTCATGTGTCATTGTTTAGACATTCCCATTCTTTGCCTGTGAGAAAGAAAGGAGAAGTGACATCATAGTCAACTGTCTTTTGTTCCCCTGACTGGCCCCTTGCCTGTTCATTAGGCACCAAAAAGAAGAAACCAGACTAAAACAGGGAGAGACTACATGGACTTTAAATGTCAAAACGTTTTGAAACGTTCTCAGTCGTGTAACCTAATGAACACATCCCTGTGGTCCATTGTCCCCCCCCCCAGGAAGAGTTCCTGTCTCTGTGTGCAGACAAGCTGACAGAGATCATTGCCAGCGACCACCTGAACGTGGCCAAGGAGGAGACAGTGTTCGAGGCCACCATGCTGTGGCTGGACAAGACCGCCACCCGCAGGCAGAGCTTTGAAAAGGTCAGCGTGGAAACAACAGTCAATGCAGTGGTCCCCATTTGTCCGTGTGTTGAGCGGTATCTAGGCGATCTGTGGCCAGCTCTATGCTAAGCCCCCTCCCTACAGTTCTCTGTTGACTGTGTTGTGTGTGGTTTTAAGCTCTGGGATCCCCAGTAGATCTGACTGTCCGAGACCCCAGATGTCAGTCACTCAGCGTTACATAAACGTTAGGGATTAGAACCCCATTGTCTGGTCCTGTAGTAACCATGGGCCCTGAGAGGTGTCACCCTAGCCTGGCACCAATAGGATTTAGAGCCTCTCAGATTTGACTCGGTGTCATTATGGATAGGTCAGAGGTCAGCAGCCTACACGATCCTATCATGTTTTAGTGGAAGGTGGAGGTATCAAGGTCGCTCTGGTACAATGGAATAGGACCTAACCTTTTAAATTAAAATAACTAAATTGAAGGTTAGGTCCTATGTCCTTGTGTTTTAATGTGTATATAAAACTGTAGAGGTGGGATGGAGATGCCTGCCTGTGTCTGTCTGCTCATGTCTATGTGTATGTGTCCAGTGAGTTCGGGTGTGTTTGTTTTCAGTGTATGTGTCTCCAGTTATTCTAACCCATGTCTCCCTGCAGGTCTTGGAGCACATCCGCCTGCCACTGATCAGCCCGTACTACATCCACGATGTGATTGAGTCTCTGGAGGTGGTCCGGGAGTCCCAGCGCTGTCAGAGGCTCATCTCTGAGGCCAAGGACTACCTGCTGCTACAGGACCGACGAGGAGAGCTCTACTGCCCCCGGGCACGCCCACGTAGGTCCACAGGTAGGTACCACACGCATGGATACATACACATAAGCACACTCCAAATACACCCTGTCACGCACAAAAACAAGGACTCACACACATTTAACCTCCCACTTCTCAAACTCCTCCACACGCCTAGCGCTTTAATTAACTTTCCGAAGCAAACACAACGGCATTTAAAACAAACACCATCAAACCCTGGCATGCCTGGATGATTGTTCTACCAACTGCCTTTAATACAATTATCAGCTCTCTGATGCTCCTAGTCCCCTGTGGCTTCCCAGTGACATCTGTCTCTCCTGGCCTCTCTCTGTGACAGGGACAGCTGAGGTGATTGTGACGGTGGGGGGAGAGGACGACAAGGTGGTGCTGCGTAGCGTGGAGAGTTTTGACCCCCTTACCAGCCAGTGGAAGAGTCTGGCCTGCCTGCCCTTCGCTGTCAGTAAACACGGCCTGGTGGTTTCAGGTGAGGACCATTTGGTTTAGTTTGTATATTAACACCTAGTGATAAGATGGATCCTACTACTGTATGTTATAGATTGTTATAGGACCTTTGTTACATTTGACCTAATGCTTGAGAATGGCTTGTTTCTTTTTATTGTAATTGTGTACAGTATAAGATGAAGAAAATACACACTTCAGTTTCTCACAGAATAGACAAATTATGATATTCTTATTCTATACTATTATTTTCTAATCTATTCCACTCTCATTGTTCTCTCCCCCAGGCTCCACTCTGTACCTGGCTGGAGGGGAGTTCCCTGATGGCTCGGCCAGCAGAGAAATGTGGCGCTATGACCCCTGCTTCGACTCCTGGCTGGAGATGGCCCCCATGAACGTAGCCCGCTCAGAGCTAGGTAAAAATTCAGTCAATTCTACCCATTTATTTCTCCATTTTAACATACTGTCTGACATGTCAGCACTAAAAACAAAAATCTTACATAACACTGGTTAGAAGGACAGCCGGGGACTTGTGACCTTTCTTAACAGGTTAGGTCCCCGTCCATGACTTCTGTAATGGAATAAAACAACAGCCAATATAGTACATCATTTGTGAGTGCTGACAGACTTCTGTTTGATGATAGACTTCTATTGGATGATCCTCTCTGTTTAAAGTTGAGCAGGCTGGATCTTCCATTAATATGTCCCCATCCCTCCCCTCCAGGTCTGGTGATGCTGGATGGCTATGTGTTTGCGGTGGGGGGCTGGGAGGGCCGTTCCCGCCTGGACTCGGTAGAGTGTTACAACCCCCACACCAACACCTGGCAGTTCATGGAGTCGGTCAAGATGGCCGTCACCAGCCCTGCCGTGGTGTCACTGGATGGACTGCTCTATGTCACAGGTAGGGGAGATCATTGCTCACCCACTTCCAGAGAACTCTATGGCTGCGTTTACACAGGCAGCCCAATTCTGATGTTTCTTTCACTAATTGGTCTTTTGACCAATCAGATCAGCTCTGAAAAAGATCTGATGTGATTGGTCAAAAGACCAATTAGTGGGAAAAATATCAGAATTGGGATGATTGTATAAATGCAGGCAAAGTATTTACTGTAGACAGTCACAGCAACTATAGGTTCAGCTTGGTTGATATTATTTTTCTGTAATTGCTTTATGTTGTAGTTTGAATTGTCTACAGGTCATCTTTAATATTAGATCATTGTAACTTATCAGTGTCCTCCTGGCTCCTAGGTGGTGCTGTTCTAGAGGATGGTGACGGCACAGACCTGGCCCAGGTGTACAACCCTAAAACGTCCGTGTGGACAGAGGTGGCCCCAATGCAGATCGCTCGCTCCGGCTCTGCTGCCTGCACCCTAAAGGGGAAAATCTACGTCATAGGTATCAGGGATCAGTTTTTTACATGGACAGGGGGGACCTGATCCTAGATCAGCACTCCTACTCTGAGATGCTTGATACATACTGACTTTCCCTGAACACGTGACCTGACCAGGAGAAAAGTAGTAAGGCCCTAGTTTGAAGCCAAGAGGATATTTCCACATTGTCTGTGGAAAAATACATTAGGATTTTCTCCTGTATTCCATTCCTAGGTGGCTGGCACGCGTCCACAGAGAACACAGACAAGGTGGAGTGTTACGACCCCAAGAGTAACCAGTGGACAATGTGTGCCCATATGAGGGAGAGGCGCTACCGGCCCGGTGTGGCCGTGGTGGACGGCAAGATCTACGTGCTGGGTGGAGAGGAGGGCTGGGACAGGTAAAAGACAGCGCCATGTCAAGCCTTATCTAAGCATATTCAGCTTGATTATATTTATTAGGCCACACCATAGCAAAATGGTTTTCAACAGAAAATGAAAGCAAGCGTTTCTTATTGAACAAGTTTATGTAGTTTTTCCCATTTGTCGGTTTACAAGCGTTTGGTGCCTACTGAATACGACCCTGATTTGGCAGGTGCAAGGCCTATAAAATATTATATTTTTTTTAGGAGAATACGAAAAGTATCTGGGCTGCCTATGGCACCCTATTCCATATATATATATATATATATATATATATATATATATATATATATATATATATATATATATATATATATATATATATATATATATATAGCACTAATTTTGATGAAATGGCACCTTATTCCGTATGTAGTGCACTACTTTTGACCAGAGCCTACGCAACCTGTCCCCTCTGTCCGCCAGGTACCACGACACCATCGAGCGGTATTGTGAGGAGACCGACAGCTGGGAGATCGTGGGGGAGATGCCCACCAGCCGGAGCTGGCTGAGCTGTGTTTCTCTGCAGCTGAGGAAGGACGCCCACGGGGGCAGCCGCCCCGGCACCGCCTCGGAGACCGAGTTCTCTGTGGACTGAGATGGATGGATGGAGTACTCCAGACATAGAGGTCCTAGTACCATTCATTTATATGGCGTCAGACTGCCACCTTTTGGAGAGCTCTGACTGTATCTCTGCCAAACAGTCAACCTGTCCCTGGTTGTTCTGGTGCTGAACAGAAGTCACTCTGTGCCAGAGAGAATACCAGAGGGCAGCTAACTAACTTAGTAGGGCTGCTATTCTGTCTCATCATGAGTCTTGACCTTGCCAAGTCACTGCGCCTCTAGGCTTAAGCCATGGAGAAGGACAGAAGTGTGACTGCCTCAATGGCAAGCCTGACAAAAGTGGTCTTTATTTCACCATGAAAGCCTGTTCACTCACTCAACGGCATGGGTCCATTCTGTTGCCATGGCAATATGTCATTGTGTCCATGGTAACAGTATCATTTAGGATGGATGACCCGTCACCCACTTATGGAACCCTCTCTCTTTTAATGTTATGTGAATGTTTGGGGTCAGGGTGTTTTAGTAGAACTTAATCACCTTACAACGGTGACTTAGCAAGATGTTCTCTCCACAACCATCGTAGTGTATTTTTATGTGACGTTTTGTATTTATTAGATTTCTTTGGTTGAGGATGACCCATTTTATTACAATTGGAAGATAATTATTTCCCCTTTATAAAAGATGCTCTTTATTGGCCAAAGAATCCATTGTGAAACAATATTTCAGAGACAAATTAGTGAAAAGAAAGCCAACCATGTTTGAAGTGTTTTGTTGTCATGCAAATTTGGAAGGTCTGTTCTCAATTGCCTTTTGACTGCCTGTTATATGGTTTAGTTTATATTTGTCTAATCGGTATGCTTAGTAAATGTTGACTGGGTAACTTTGAGTGAGCTGTATGACGCTTTCCAATAGTCATTTTAATTCTGTAAAAGTGGATCAAACCTGTACCATGCATTGAAATGTGAATTGAATAAAAGCATATGGATGCCAATATGGTTATTGAATCTGACTATTCTGGGTGCATCTCAATCTAGAGTGGCATGCTAATCTTGTGCCCTCTTTAAATGCCAGGATCTAAACAGATTTTGCCACATTGCTTTTACCCAAGCATCCATCTGCCCATATAGATTCCTTTGATTCCTGCAAGTACAATGCTGAAACTTGAACAGGAAGCTCCAATGAAAAGGATCATATTAACCTAGACTTCCATAATTATACATGCACAATGTATATATTCAAATAATCTTCATTTCAAAACGTATTTTATTATGTAGGAAAGTTTCCCAAATGAAACACAAATACTGGAATGAACATGTTCACCTTTAGACGGACCAATTTAAGACAAACGGTCAACATAAGGAAAGCTAACAGTGTGATTGCTATGCTTAGTGTGACGTCCTATATAAACTGACCCGTATAAACTCTTTATATAATTGGCACATTTACAACATAGTAATGATAACAAGTTAAACAATTTATTTTGTTCCCATGCTTCAGATATATACCTATGCCAAAGATTTTTATAACTAAACCAAGAGACCACAGCTTGTCGTTTACAATGGGAACAAACGTCATAATGGGCAGAGCCAAGCACACACTAGCGATATCCTATTGGCGCGTTCTACTAACATCTGCATATTTCCATTAGGGAACGCCTACTCTGAAGTGCGTATGTTCAATAACTCAACTCGCCTTTGCACTCCTTCTAAACAACGCGGTTTTTAAACTTTTGCAAAGGGTAAAGTCTACAAAACTTAGTCCACTCTGTTCATAACATATTCTAGTTTTGGGAACAGAAAACTGTATTGAGATTAAATGTGTAATCGATGAGAAAATATGCAGAATGTCACCCAAAATCCATCTTCTCCCACTGCCCGCCATATTTGGTAGTGAGTGGAAACGCCAACCAGATGCTTCACATTTATACATCCAGTGAAATACCTGTCTCATTGTTCTCTGTGCCTATGCTGTCCCAACATTTCAAAATGGACACAGCCCTACAAAATAGAATATTCTGTACATGAGTCTGACAGGACATCAAACATAAAGCAGGACAACAAATTAAATCATAGCCTGTCCCATTTACAAAAATATGAATATGACAAAAGCAGCTGGCGTCCCATCGTTAACCCTACAACCCCCATCCTGAGCTCTCTGCTCACACAAGCAGTCTCTCAATGGCCATCTGGGTAGACTGGATCTGGGGCTTGAGCTGCGAGCCCTCCTTGATGGTGACCGAGGTGGCAATGACGGGGCGCGAGACCCCACAGGCGCGTCCCAGGGCCTGCTTGGAACGCACAAACACATAGGGCACGTTCTTGTCTTCGCAGAGCAGTGGCAGGTGGAGGATGATCTCCAGGGGCTCTGCGTCTGCGGCCATCACGATGAACTCGGCGATACCACGGTTCAGCGTTTTAGTGGCTGGTGGAAGAGAGGGCGAGCAGAGGTTAGAGAGTGACAAATCTGAAGCTGTGAGGTGATACTTTAAGAGGCATGTCTATTGTATCGCTGTTCTTCCAAACATGCTAGGAGAAACACAGTAACAATCCCCTTGTTGGAATAAGCAACTTGTACGTTTCCAACCCTGCAACCAAAACAACGTAGTTCCACTACAGATAGGTCTGTCTCACCTTCATTGGCCCCTTTGCGGAGCTGCTTGTAATTGGCAGCTTGCTGCACAAGGTCCAGGATGGTTTTGCTCAGTGTGGCATCAGCAAGAGGGTAGGCCTTAGGGTTGACTTCTGGATCAGCCTGATAGGTTTAAATATATCGTGGTTAAAATGAATATGGGGACCAGGCCACACATATCAACACAGCGTGGACAGCCGCTAGTGGTCTCTATGTATTGTATCTGTCTTTTGACGGATCCACTCAAAATAAGGTCAATAGCGACCACTAGCGGTTGTCCAGAGTGATCAACAGTGCATAGCTAGCTAGTTACTACAGTGAATGTTGTAAACACATAGCTAGGTCACAGTCGCCACACACATTTTTGCCCCTCTTTTAGCGATACTATCTAATTTGGGCAAATCAGACTATATTACTTTCATGGACTCAGTTATGCAAGTTAGTTAGGAGTCCACAATACTTCAGCCACGCTCAAGGTCCTAAACGATATTATAACCGCGATCGATAATAGACAGTACTGTGCAGCCATCTTCATCGACCTGGCCAAGGCTTTCGACTCTGTCAACCACCACATTCTTATTGGCAGACTAAATAGCCTTGGTTTCTCAAATGACTGCCTCGCCTGGTTCACCAACTACTTCTCAGATAGAGTTCAATGTGTCAAATCGGAGGGCCTGTTGTCTGGACCTATGGCAGTCTATGGGGGTGCCACAGGGTTCAATTCTTGGGCCGACTCTTTTCTCTGTGTATATCAATGATGTCGCTCTTGCTGCTGGTGACTCTCAGATCCACCTCTACGCAGACGACACCATTTTGTATACATCTGGCACTTCATTGGACACTGTGTTAACAAACCTCCAAACGAGCTTCAATGCCATACAACACTCCTTCAGTAGCCTCCAGCTGCTCTTAAACACTAGTAAAACTAAATGCATGCTCTTCAATCGAACGCTGCTGGCACCCGCCCACCCGACTAGAATCACTACTCTCGACGGGTCTGACCTAGAGTATGTGGACAACTACAAATACCTAGGTGTCTGGTTAGACTGTAAACTCTCCTTCCAGACTCACATTAAGAATCTCCAATCCAAAGTTAAATCCAGAATCGGCTTCCTATTTCGCAACAAAGCCTCCTTCACTCATGCTGCCAAACACGCCCTTGTAAAACTAACTATCCTACCGATCCTTGACTTTGGCGATGTCATTTACAAAATAGCCTCCAACACTCTACTCAGCAAATTGGATGTAGTCTATCACAGTGCCATCCGTTTTGTCTCCAAAGCCCCATACACTACCCACCACTGTGACCTGTACGCTCTTGTTGGCTGGTCCTCATTACATGTTCGTCGTCAAACCCACTGGCTCCAGGCCATCTATAAATCACTGCTAGGCAAATCCCCGCCTTATTTTAGCTCATTGGTCACCATAGCAACACCCACCCGTAGTATGCGCTCCAGCAGGTATATCTCACTGGTCATCCCCAAAGCCAACACCTCCTATGGCCGCCATTCCTTCCAGTTCTCTGCTGCCAATGACTGGAACGAATTGCAAAAATCTCTGACTTTAAGCATCAGTTGTCAGAGCACCTTACCGATCACTGCACCTGTACACAGCCCATCTGAAATTAGCCCACCCAACAACCTCATCCCTATATTGTTATTTCTTTTTGCTCATTTGCACCCCAGTATCTCTATTTGCACATAATCTCTTGCACATCTATCATTCCAGTGTTAATACTAATTGTAATTATTTTGCACTATAGCCCATTTATTGCCTTACCTCCATAACTTGCTACATTTGCGCACACACTGTATATATACATTTTCTGTTGTATTTTTTGACTTTATGTTTTGTTTTACCCCATATGTAACTCTGTGTTGTTGTTTTTATTCGCACTGCTTTGCTTTATCTTGGCCAGGTCGCAGTTGTAAATGAGAACTTGTTCTCAACTGGCTTACCTGGTTAAATAATGGTTAAATTAAATTTTAAAAAACATCCATATATCTTAAACATCTAGGAAACAACACGTGGTTAACGTTACCAAATCAAATCAAATTTTATTTGTCACATACACGTGTTTAGCAGATGTTATGGCGGATGTAGCGAAATGCTTGTGCTTCTAGCTCCGACAGTGCAGTAATATCTAACAATTACACAACATATACCCAATACACACAAAAAAGTAAGGAATGGGATTTAAGAATATATACACATATATGGACAAGCAATGACAGAGCGACATGGACTAAAATACAGAAGAATATTATAGAATAGAATGCAGTATATACATATGAGATGAGTAGTGCAAGATATGTAAACATTATTAAAGTGACTAGTGTTCCACTTCTTAAAGTGGCCAGTGATTTCAATAGGCAGCAGCAGCCTCTAATGTGCTAGTGATGGCTATTTAACAGTGAATGTGGCCTTGAGATAGAAGCTGTTTTTCATTCTCTCGGTCCCAGCTTTGATGCACCTGTACTGACCTCGCCTTCTGGACGATACCACGCTGATGAGGCGTGGTGCTGCCAGATATTTCATAAACTATACAATAAGGCAGCTAGCTAAACTTAATGTAGCTAATATCCATATTCTGGAATGTTACAAACTTCACAACAAATTCAACAGAATCAAATAAAAGTAGCTAGATTGTTAGCTAGCTAATTGGTTGGTCCCAACACAACAACAGATAGCTTGCTAGCCGGGCTAGCTAGCTAATTTCCCTAGCACAGTCATACTTCCATTAGTTGAGCTCACCATTTCTTCAAATTTCCAGTGATTAAGACGTGAAATCCCTCTGTCCTCTCGGCGTGTGCTTCACAGAGGACAGAAAAAACCAGTTAAAAGAAGTGTTCAAAAATGTGCAGTGAGTCCACAGATAAAACAATGACACAGATATTTCACCGGATGTATAAATGTGAGGCATCCGCTTGGAGAGGAAGCCCGGTGCCAGGAAGTGGGAGAAGATGGAAAGAGATGGATTTTGGCAGACATTCTTCTAATTTTCTCATCGGTGAAACATTTGATCTCAATACAGTTTTCTGTTCCCAAAACTAGGGTCTGTTAGAAACAGAGTGGACTAAGTTTTGTAGACTTTACCCTTTGCAAAAGTTTTTTTAAATTGCGTTGTTTAGAAGGAGCGCAAAGGCGAATTGAGTTATTGCACACGCGCACTTCAGAGTAGGTGTTTCCTAACGGAAATATGATCTGCCCAATTCTGTACTACCATGAAAATAAAATTCAAAACCAAATAAATCACTACTAACTTCTACCTCCCCCTCCCCCCAAAACCCTCCCCAACCCCCCTAACCCATTAAACGTTACCTATATCATGTTGAAACACTCCACCCTTAGGATTGTTCAGCATGTCAACAACCATTTCAACAGTAACATCGGTTACCCTCAATATCTCTTTTGCCGGCTCCACAATAACCTTCAACCTGGCATTTCTGCTTTCCACAACCCGAGTCGTATTGATAATCTTACCAATAAAAGCTATGATGTCAACTTTATTCATCATTCCTTTGACACCGCACATTAATGAGCCAAGGTTTCTGAACAGGCCTCGAAATGATGCCAGGACCATCAGAAGCACCAGCCCTGATAGTAGGTCCACTTACTACAGGAACATCCATGTAAGCTCCCATCAGTCCACACTGTAGTTATACCAATCTGTTTTACATCCTATGCATATGATACATCATGACTGATACTATATCGCTGAGCCTCTCTAGCCTCTCTCTGCACCTGGCATCCACCAAATGCTGCAGTGTGTTCTCCCCCACAATTATAACACTTAACCTTCACATTGCTTCCACATTCACCGTAATCATGTTTCCTTCCACACTTGGCACATATTTTCTTTCCTTTACACTGAACCGCACATGTCCCATTCTTTGGCATTTAAAACACTGCAGTGCATATGGGACAAATTCTCTAACATTGAAACTAAGGAATCCGTTCTGTACTTTTTCCGGCAAAACTTTCTCAAACCTCAGCATCACTGATAAGTTTTCACTTATTTGACCCTCTTTCCTACTGATCAACATTTTGGCCTCAATCACTCTGCCTCCCTTCACATTTCTTTAATATCATTTGTGGACCAGTGGAGGCTGCTGAGGGGAGGACGGCTCATAATAACGGTTGTAAGGGCGCAAATGGAATGGCATCAAACACATGGAAACCATGTGTTTGATGTTTTTGATACCATTCCATCTATTTCGCTCCAGCCATTACCACGAGCCCCTCCTTCCCAATTAAGGTGCCACCAACCTCCTGTGCTGTGGACATATATATTGTGACCCCAGTGATGACTCCCCTCAACCTATCATAAGCACCAGGTACAGTGGCTTGCGAAAGTATTCACCCCCCTTGGCATTTTTCCTATTTTGTTGCCTGGAATTAAACTGGATTTTTTTGGGGGTTGTATCATTTGATTTACACAACATGCCTACCACTTTGATGATGCAAAATATTTTTTTATTGTGAAACAACAAGAAATAAGACAAAAAAAGAAAGAAAACTTGAGCGTGCATAACTATTCACCCCCCCCCCCCCTGTTTTTGCATTATTGTAGTGTATTTAACACATGCCCTTACTGCAAAAGTTGCAATATGAAAATGCATTATAGTCGACTCAGCCTGTCCATACAATTTCTGAATCCTACCAATGTCAATCTTGTTAAAGGGGCAATCTGCAGTTGCTACATCCATTTTGTACTTATAAATGAATGGTATATAACCATTGATTCAACTGTCGTACCCAATGATGCCATTGGTCGTACCCCATCAGAACCCAAAATATTAGCTTGTATTATTCCAATGGTTGTAAACAATGTTAATGTAAACAAACACGGTATCAGTGGAGGCTAGTGGAAGGAGCTATAGGAGGATGGGTATCAAACATATGGAAACAACGTTTGACTCCGTTCCATTTAGTCCATTCCATCCATTACAATGAGCCCGCTCCTCCCACCAGCCTCCTCTGCATAGTATAGCCTCAAAACATGGTTAAAACTTTAATTTAGATATCATAGATGGTCAGTCCTTGCATCCATAGTTCTGTCTATGAATTTAAGTGGTAACAGTTCTCCAGGCTCATCCCTCAGATTTTTACCGAACAGTATTGTTTCAACTGCCGATTGGCCCCTATAAAGTTAAATATCTCTGACGAATCTTTTTACCATTTTTGGATTGGCTGTGAAGAGCGGTGCATTGTGGGTAGGACGTCAGGGCGGCCATATCTGTATTCTGCTGCGGCTGAAGGAGAGGAACGGGAGTCATGAAAGGGATCCGAACTCTAAATCATTTCTCCGTGAGTCTCGTTACTCTATCCTATTAAACGTGTATTTTACAACGATATAACATGAGGTTTCGTGCATTCTTTCCGTTGGGGAGTCAATCGGAAACCACCCCGTGTACTCGCCGGCTAACTAGCCAAGGCTGGCTAGTGGAAGCAGATAGGTTAATTAGCCTGTCGGTGACCCTAGCTAACGATAACTAGGGAATAGATCTAACTAGGCGCGCTTACTTCATTCTATCGTCTTGACCGATATACTGTATCCAATCGGTTTCATGAACCAATAATATCTAGCCATTCTTACTTACAAACGAAGATGTGTACTACATTTTACGATGGCATTTTAACTACTGGCGAATCGCTGTCAGGCTGTATTGCTAGCTAGCTGTCACGTAGCCCATGGTTCCACTCCAGCTCAACCCATTGAAGGTCATTGCGGTTCTGCTGGTTTTTCAGATCAATCCCACACTGACAATCCTAGCCAGGTGACATGCCATGGAACCGTATGTCTCAATTCACCTATCAAGTAATCTCATTGCAATGTTGATTGGTAGTGATGGAATCAGTAACTGCCAGCTTTAGCTTCGAGAGTCTGACAATAAGCAACCGGCTTTCTCCTGTCGTATCTAGTGTACTGGTGATTTCTAGGAAGCTTGACGAGTTAATGTTTTGATATTGCCCTGTTTTTGAACAATATATTATAGTATATTTGGAGTGCGCTGCTGCATTCCAGTGCTATCTGCTAAAATCCACATTTGCAACATTTTACATGAACAGACTCATCAATAACATATTCCTTCCGTCTGCAAACACATGGCCAAACGTTTTACAATTATTGCATTGCATCGGGTTTTGCACGAACGCTCTTACGGCATATCTTATATATCCCAACTTTACATAGGGTGGTAAATACTAATCAAACATCAATAATACAGATAAACTTGACTCATTTTCTCCATACGGGTCACGCGACACGCATTAACTACTGGAATTTTTTGCCTAAAATATTGATTATCAATGTCCAACGGGACGCTAGAAATAACACTTTTTATCGGTGCCCTGCTCCAAAAATCAAAGCTGTTTACTTCGTGCGTCGATATTTTCGCGAGCCACAATGCACACTCCTTTTGCTCTTTAGATACACACGATATCAACACCATACTACTCCTGGTTACTTTGACTGCATCCACTTTTCCCAACGCCTTCTTCACCATTCTCATGACTTCAAACGGGTTTCCCAAATAAACATCTTTATCCAAAAAACGTACTCTAACAAGGAACGATTCATCAGAATCATTTTCCACAACAATTGTAGCCCCTTTTGTTCCATTCTTGGATTTCACTGATGTCCACTCATCTTTCTCGCTAACTGTATTCAACGCGCTTTCAGCTTCAAACGACACTTCTGCTTCCGCCATCTCACCGCCCTATAACATTTCACACTCATTAGATGTGTAATTAAAGGGCCAAATGCGCAACTATAAGGGAATTACACAAAAAATGTGTTAGTTTTCTTCCATACCCCCACAAAAAAAAGAAGGTATTCTGTGATTCAACCATTGACATGGACTCGGAGCATCCAATTTCGTTGTTTTTCTATGAACAGTTCTAATTTTGAGAGTGCAAAACAAATCTAAAACCAGGAAAAATAAAACTGAGAACATAATTTGGAAAAATATAAAACAGAAAACAGTGTACAGGAGAAGGTAGTGCACTAAGAACCCAGGGGAGAGAAGAGAAGAACAATGTGCCTATTTGAAAGCTAGAAAAAAATGAGTAGCTTGCAACACATTTCATTTTTTAAAAGTAGCTCTCATGCTAGAAAAGGTTGGAGACCCCTGATTTGGGTAATCTCTGTGGTTATAACATGAAAATGCTCAAATGTGGAAAATTATCAGTAAGACTGCATGCAGCAAAAACATGAGTAGCTTCTCTTTCTATATTGTTGTCTGGTCAAGCAGACACCATAATCTCTTCCGACATTAGATGTTTGACTGGGGGTTGGATCATATCAGGTCTTTAGGATTTAACCTTACTTCCGATTGAGTTTCCCTACACCTCACCCTCATCTTAACCAAGGTGCCACAGCCAATGTAGGATGTGTCCTCTCAGAAGGACAAAGAAGAAAAAGGCTGAACATACTACATATTTCAGGTTGGCTTGGCACCTAGTGAGTCTACCCTCAGAGTGGACTATATATAATCAAGAACACCCACTGCTCTAGTCTAGACCTCAGAATTCATCTCCCCTCTTTAGGTCTAGAGAAGGCTGCTCGTATCACAAAACATTCTCCTAAACAAAAACCTGTTATGATGGTTTAATTTTAATCCACCTGTAGTATTCTTTTCAGTCATAAGATGTCATTTGACTGGGGTCATTTGAGGACAGAAGGAAATCTAGATCCCTCCACATTAATTGAATAGTGTATCATATCATATTGTAATTCCCTAGCTGAGGAAGTGCTGGTGAGTGTTTGTTGGCATGATTTTTGTCATTTCCCTCCCCAGAGACGATGCTATGCAGCCAGGAGGAGTGATGCCCTCACTGAGCCCTTGGCTGGCCTGAAGACTGGGGCTCCCCTGCCCCCACAGAGTGTCCAGGTATGTCATAGGGGCCAATAAGTTTTCACATGGGATCACAAGAAAAACTCTGGGCCCAAACTGGGGTTTGGAGTTTTTCTTGGTGGAGTCATATGGTTAGGGGAAAAAAACCTAGGCTTGTGTTCTCCTGGTTTGGCCACGCGTGACGTCACTTAACTGAGGGATGAGGACCTGCTCTACTCTCTGGCTAAGCATTGTGATTATGTTCATGTGTAGACTTGTTTTAGGTACTACCATGCACGCACTTGTACTTATTGTACAGTGAGGGAAAAAAGTATTTGATCCCCTGCTGATTTTGTACATTTGCCCACTGACAAAGACATGATCAGTCTATAATTTTAAAGGTATGTTTATTTGAACAGTGAGAGACAGAATAACAACAAACAAATCCAGAAAAACGCATGTCAAAAATGTTATAAATTGATTTGCATTTTAATGAGGGAAATAAGTATTTGACCCCTCTGCAAAACATGACTTAATACTTGTTGGCAATCACAGAGGTCAGACGTTTCTTGTAGTTGGCAACCAGGTTTGCACACATCTCAGGAGGGATTTTGTTCCACTCCTCTTTGCAGATCTTCTTCAAGTCATTAAGGTTTCGAGGATGTCGTTTGGCAACTCGAACCTTCAGCTCCCTCTACAGATTTTCTATGGGATTAAGGTCTGGAGACTGGCGAAGGCCACTCCAGGACTTTAATGTCCTTCTTCTTGAGCCACTCCTTTGTTGCCTTGGCCGTGTGTTTTGGGTCATTGTCATGCTGGAATACCCATCCACGACCCATTTTCAATGCCCTGGCTGAGGGAAGGAGGTTCTCACCCAAGATTTGATGTTACATGGCCCCGTCCATCGTCCCTTTGATGCGGTGAAGTTGTCCTGTCCCCTTAGCAGAAAACCCCCCCCAAAGCATAATGTTTACACCTCCATGTTTGATGGTGTTATTGGGGTCATAGGCAGCATTCCTCCTCTTCCAAACACGGCGAGTTGAGTTGATGCCAAAGAGCTCGATTTTGGTCTCATCTGACCACAACACTTTCATCCATTTCTCCTCTGAATCATTCAGATGTTCATTGGCAAACTTCAGACAGGCCTGTATATGTGCTTTCTTGAGCAGGAGGACCTTGCGGGCGCTGCAGGATTTCAGTCCTTCACTGCGTAGTGTGTTACCAATTGTTTTCTTGGTGACTATGGTCCCAGCTGTCTTGAGATCATTGACAAGATCCTCCCGTGTAATTCTGGGCTGATTCCTCACCGTTCTCATGATCATTGCAACTCCACGAGGTGAGATCTTGCATGGATCCCCAGGCCGAGGGAGATTGACAGTTCTTTTGTGTTTCTTCCATTTGCGAATAATCACACCAACTGTTGTCACCTTCTCACCAAGCTGCTTGGCGATGGTCTTGTAGCCCATTCCAGCCTTGTGTAGGTCTACAATCTTGTCCCTGACATCCTTGGAGAGCTCTTTGGTCTTGGCCATGGTGGAGAGTTTGGAATCTGATTGATTGATTGATTGCTTCTGTGGACAGGTGTCTTTTATACAGGTAACAAGCTGAGATTAGGAGCACTCCCTTTAAGAGTGTGCTCCTAATCTCAGCTCATTACCTGTATAAAAGACACCTGGGAGCCAGAAATCTTTCTGATTGAGAGGGGGTCAAATACTTATTTCCCTCATTAAAATGCAAATCAATTTATAACATTTTTGACATGCGTTTTACTGGATGTTTTTGTTGTTATTCTGTCTCTCACTGTTCAAATAAACCTACCATTAAAATTATACACTGATCATTTCTTTGTCAGTGGGCAAATGTACAAAATCAGCAGGGGATCAAATACTTTTTTCCCTCACTATTTAGCCATATTTTCCCCTCCAAATTGGAAAATGAACTTTTGGTTGTGTAGTTCATCACAAGAACTTCGCCTCAGTTGAACAGAATGGAATGGTTACTCTTATTCACTCTGCAGTTTCCAAAACAACGATGCTGCCAGTCTTACATGTGTTCCAGCTGTGACATCATGCCTCTCCCTCCCTGTGATCTCTACTAGGTGTCCAAGTTGCCCAACGGTCTAGTGATTGCGTCGTTGGAGAACTACTCTCCCGTGTCAAGTGTGGGTGTGTTTGTGAAAGCAGGCAGTCGTTATGAGACTGTGGAGAACCAGGGAGTCAGTCATGTCCTGCGGTTGGCAGCCAACCTGGTAAGTCCCAGTGGTTTTATGAATGGATTGATCTCTTTGACTTGTGAATGAATACAACAATAAATGCAATTTCCATCACAGCTACACTTTTTTTTAAAGTCCTTAAGTTATTGAATGAACACTGTCACTGTTGTTGTTTTCAGACTACTAAGGGAGCGTCTGCGTTCAGGATCTGTCGTGGTGTGGAGGCAGTGGGGGGCAGTCTGAGGTCAGTGAGTATGGAGAGTACAGTATACACTATATCTCCTCCCTCCCTGTTCCCTAATCCCCCTTTCTGTCCTCATGCAGAGTATACATTATACTGTTCCCTATCCCCCCCCCCCTCTCTCCACATACAGAGTGTATTCTATAATATAACCTCTGTTACCCTGTATGGCTCAGTTGGTAGAGCATGGCGCTTGCACCACCAGGGTTGTGGGTTCAATTCCTGGGGCCACCCATACGTAAAATGTCTGCACGCATGACTGTAAGTCACTTTGGATAAAAGCGTCTGCTAAATGACATGTATGTTATTATTATTATTATAATACACTTGAGTACACTGTTGTGTTGTGTACCCCTTCCCTCCTGGTCCCTTATTCCTTCTCTGTGTCTCCCCCCCCCCCCCCCCCCCGAGGCAGTGAAACATCAACACCCATACCTCACACAAGCTGTAGATTCACTCAATTATAGATGCACACGCATACAGTTGCCCTCTATTCAACAGGGTGCTCACCTTTTAGGATAGAGCAGAATGCACAAGATGAAAGAAGCACAGATCGACACATGCATGTTGACATTTATTGGTATGAATCTTGTCCTGGGGGCAGAGCAAAGTGGTTTCCACTAGATGGGCCAGCCACAAAGTCAAAATTGGCTATATCATTAAAAAAATAATGAACACAAAAATTGTGTTTTTCGTCTCAAATTAAGGTTAGGAATAAGGTTTGTTCGTGTGGTTAAGGTTAGTTTTTAAATCTGATTTGATGACTTTTTGGCTGTGCCAGCTAGTGACCACCCTTTAGAGCTGTAGAGTACATGAATCATCCCAATAAATGCCAACCTGCACACACAGCACAAGAACGTTCCTATTTTCACCTCATTGCAAAGCAATGTGCATCATAGCTAGTCTAGTCTGGAGGATGTAGCTAACGTCTGTTTTCTGTGTGTCCACAGCGTAACGTCATCGAGGGAGACCATGGTTTACTCTGTGGAGTGTTTGAGAGACCACCTGTAAGTACCCTTACCACCGCAGCCAGACTCCCTCATAGTGTGTGGGTTTACTCTGGTGTTGATGGATGAGGAAACTTGAATTACGGGCACTTTGTATGCGAGTACAGGGTTGATTAATGGTGTGATTAGCCTCTGTGTTTCTTACCTATTTATTATAGAGGCTTCCCACAGGGCCACTTCTGCTAAATGACTAAAAATGTCAATGTGATCTTAGTTCATCATTTATGTTGTGACTGTTGCATTGTCCGTGTGGGTGTCCAAGTGTTTGTGTCTGCCTGTCCAACGTCCATCCTTCTCCTCAGAGACACAGTGATGGAGTTCCTGATCAACGTGACCACGACCCCAGAGTTCCGGCCGTGGGAGGTGGACGACCTGACCTCCAGGGTCAAGGTAGACCGGGCCTTGGCCCACCAGTGTCCACAGATAGGTCAGCAACACTTCCCTCTATTCACTTTACTTGTCCAGCATGATTGCTCCTTGTTGAATTAATACGTTTTATTGAATTACCAGTAGCATTTTGATTTAGCAGATATTTGTATGCTGCAGATCTATTTACAAAGTTATCAGTGGTGGGTAGTTATGAATATTGAGTAGAATGGTTAGCATTAAGCCAGTGACTTAATCCTCTATGTTTGACCCACACATTGTATTACATTATATATTGGTCTAATATTAATTGATCAGTACGTGTTTTTTTGTTGTTGTCTTTAGTCATTTGTCTAGCATCCTGTTATTAGTTCCCCTTGCCAACACACTGACTGAAGTATTTTGTTAAGGTGTTTTTTTTATCTGAAGGTGTCATTGAGAAGTTGCATGAAGCTGCTTACAAAAACGCTCTATCCAACTCCCTGTACTGTCCTGACTACATGGTTGGCAAAGTCAGTGGTGAACAGGTAAGACTGTGTTAATAGCCGCGTTAATAGCTGTTAATCACTACGTTCATCGCTGTGTTAATAGCTGTGTTAGTATGGCAGTATTGTTCACTATAGTGCTACTTTGTGTTTGTCACAGCATAGCTCTTTCTTAAACTCTCTCCTACTTCCTTATCCCCCTTAGCTGCAGTCCTTTGTCCAGAACAATTTCACCAGTGCTAGAATGGCTCTAGTAGGACTAGGTGAGTGTGTCTGTCTGGTCGTCTTTTCGATCCAGTGGCACCCTGGGTTCTCCTTTCTTCTTTCTATGTCTTGCAGCTCCTTCAGCATGGCTCCAGGGCTGTTCTGATTCCTTGCCCTACCTTTTCCCTGAAGTGTGCAGCCCCTCGTGGATTGAAAAGGAATAGAGTAATGCCAGGAATATGGTGGAAACTCACTCTAGCCAATGTATTACTTTTAAATCCTTGAGGGGATATTGAGCAAGTGCACACTTCAGGAAGAAGGGTAGTGAATCGGAACAACCCTATTGATTGGGTCACTATAAGGGTCATATCCTTTGAATTAGACCGATGTAAACACTCTCTCCCTCTGTGTGCGTGCGTGCATACTGTGTACACATCACATTTCCTTTGGCCTCTGTCCAAACCCTAGAGTTAAAGGCTGTCTAAAGATATGTGGAGTTAGAGGTCAGCTGTTCTGCTCTAGTATGACGCTGTGTGTGTGTGTGTGTGTGTGTGTGTGTGACATGACTGCTCTCTGGTATGTACTAGTGATAGGAAATAAATAGATAGTTACATATCGAGATATTATTTTTGATGATGTATCGTTTTGACAATATCGCAATATTATTTTTGCGCTAGTTGGCTGTACCTGCCCCAAAACTCCAGTATTTTTCCTTCAGAGCTTGTTCTCCATTTTCTTTTTAAAAAGGGAGCCAATTTGTTTTCAGCACTTACACTACATGGCCAAAAGTATGTGGACACCTACCCATCGAACATCTCGTTCCAAAATCATGGGCATTAATATGGAGTTGGTCCCCCCTTTGCTGCTATAACAGCCTCCACTCTTCTGGGAAGGCTTTCCACTAGATGTTGGAACATTGCTGCGGAGACTTGCTTCCATTCAGCCACAAGCATTAGTGAGGTCGGACACTGATGTAGGGCGAATAGGCCTGACTCGCAGTCGGCGTTCCAAGTCATCCCAAAGGTGTTCGATGGGGTTGAGGTCAGGGCTCTGTGCAGGTCAGTCAAGTTCTTCTCCACACCGATATCGACAAACCATTTCTGTATGGACCTCGCTTTGTGCACGGGGGCATTGTCATGCTTAAAAAGGAAAGGGCCTTCCCCAAACTGTTGCCACAAAGTTGGAAGTACAGAGTCGTCTAGAATGTCATTGTATGCTGTAGCATTAAGATTTTCCTTCACTGGAATTAAGGGGTCTAGCCCGAACCAATGAAAAACAGCCCCAGACCATTATTCCTCCTCCACCAAACTTTACAGTTGGCACTATGCATTGGGGCAGGTAGCGTTCTCCTGGCATCCGCCAAACCCAGATTCGTCCTTTGGACTGTCAGATGGTGAAGCGTGATTCATCACTCCAGAGTCCAATGGCGGCAAGCTTTACACCACTCCAGCCGACGCTTGGCATTGCGCATGGTGAACTTAAGCTTGTGTGCGGCTGCTCGGCCATGGAAACCCATTTCATGAAGCTCCTGGCGAACAGTTATTGTGCTGACGTTGCTTCCAGAGGCAGTTTGGAACTCGGTAGTGAGTGTTGCAACCGAGAACAGATTATTTTTACGCGCTACGCGTTTAGCACACGGTTGTCCCATTCTGTGAGCTTGTGTGGCCAATCACTTCGTGGCTGAGCTGTTGTTGCTCCTAGATGTTTCCACTTCACAATAACAGCACTTACAGTTGATCGGGGCAGCTCTAGCAGGGCAGAAATTTGACAAACTGGCTTGTTGGAAAGGTGGCCTCCTATAACGGTGCCACGTTGAAAGTCACTGAGCTCTTCAGTACGGGCCATTCTACTGCCAATGTTTGTCTATGGAGATTGCATGGCTGTGTGCTCGATTTTATACACCTGTCAGCAATGGGTGTGGTTGAAATAGCCGAATCCACTAATTTGAAGGGGTGTCCACATACCTTTGGAGTGTATTTCCCTTACCGATCAAAACGGATTTTCTCATGGCTCTCTCTTGTCCTTCTGCAGCAGACATATGGTGAGCAATATATTTGGAACATCGTATCGCAATAAAATCACAGTATCGAATCGCAATACATATAGAATGGCACTAGATATCGCATCGGCACCTAAGTATGGTGATAATATCATGAGGTCCCTGGCAATTCCCGGCCGTAGTATGTACCCCTGTGTGAAACACTGAACTGAGGGCATGTGATGACAGTCCACCTGTGTGTGTCTCTTGCTGGTGTGTGTTCCAGTGACATGGCCCCTGTTTGTGCTGTCTCTCCCCAGGTGTGAATCACTCTGTGCTGAGGCAGGTAGGAGAGCAGTTCCTCAGTGTCCGCAGTGGGGCTGGAGTCACTGGGGCCAAGGCTGTATACCGCGGAGGTAAGACCCATAGAGAGCCTTAGATGCAATGCACGCCTAACTGCTGAGCTCTAGCCTGGGCCATGGATTCAGTCAACCCCAGTGTGTGAGCTAGGATGGGTGTGTGTGTGCCCTGATGGTGGTTAACCGTGTGTGACTGTGTCCCTCCAGGTGAGCTGCGGGTGCAGAACGGGGCTGGTCTGGTCCACTCGTTGATCGCCAGCGAGGGCGGTGTGACTGGATCAGCGGAGGCCAATGCCTTTAGTGTGCTGCAAAGGGTTCTGGGAGCCGGGCCACATGTAAAGAGGGGCTCCAACATCACCAGCAAACTGAGCCAGGGCATCGCCAAGGCAACCACACAGCCCTTCGATGTGAGTAACTTCCCTGTTTGTTGCTACAGTTATGCCTGTGTTGTGGTCACTACAATAGAAATCGATATTATACATAGCTGAAATTCTACATAACTGAGTTTTCATTGTATGATTGTCTAAATTACGCACAGATATCTGGTAAGACAGAGAAAAATAAAAGGTTTAGAGGTTAGAAAGGACAATGATCTTGGACTATCTTGTGTACAGAAGTTACTCTAATGCTTCTTTCTCTGTCTCCTATGCAGGCCACAGCCTTCAATGCCACATACGCTGACTCCGGACTCTTTGGAATCTACTCCATCGCCCAAGCCGACTCTGCAGGAGAGGTGAATACACTATAATGCAGTAGTAACATAAGGACGTGTTAGTACCTGATATATGTTGATAAGTGACTATCCCTAACAGTGACTGTCCCTCTCTGTACAGGTGATCAAAGCTGCCATCGGCCAGGTGACAGGGATTGCGAAGGGAGGCGTGTCCGAGGATGATGTCACCAGAGCAAAGTGAGTTCACCAGACAATATGGCTCATTAGGTGGACCATGAAACTTGCCGCTATCTCTCTGTGGTTTTATTTATTTTTATTTAACCTTAAACCAAGAAAGTCAATTAATAACAAATTATTATTTACATTGATGGCCTATAATAACTTATTGCCCTGATTTGACCTTTGACCCTGTCCCCGTCTTACCTGGTAGGAACCAGTTGAAAGCCGAGTACCTGATGTCCATGGAGAGTTCTGAGGTGCTGCTGGAGGAGATGGGGGCCCAGGCCCTGTCCAGCGGAGCCTACCACTCACCAGAGACCGTTACCCAGAGCATCGACTCTGTCAGCCACGCTGATGTCGTCAATGTGAGTACACTTCAACATTGACCATCATGGCTAAGACATAAGAAACATAAATATATCTATTCACATTCAATATACACAGAGTGTATAAAACATTAGGAACACCTTCCCTTTTGTCCCCAGAACAGCCTAACTTCATCAGGGTATGGACTCTACAAGGTGTTTAAAGATGTCCTTTGGGTGGTGGACCATTCCTGACACACAGGAAACTGTAGAGCATGAAAATAACACCAGCGTTGCAGTTCTTGACACACTCAAACCGGTGCGCCTGGCACCTACTGTATTAACATACCCCGTTCAAAGGCACTTAAATATTTTGTCTTGCCGATTCACCCTCTGAATGGCACACATGCACAATCCATGTCTCAATTGTCTCAAGGCTTAAAAAAAGAAAGGGGAAAAAATCTATATATGAATAACATTTTTAAAGACTGATTTCTGTGTGCCTCCTACATTTAGGTTTATTTATAGCAGGTGAGCTGGGGACAGAGAGGAGGAATAAGGGACAAGGTGATAAGTGTATTATTTTGTTTTTCCAGGCTGCGAAAAAGTTTGTGGACGGCAAGAAATCGATGGCAGCTAGCGGACACCTCGCCAACACACCCTTCGTGGATGAATTGTGAAAAGAAACAAACCATAAACAATGAAACAGTTATTTAACATTTTAACCTGGCTGCTTAAAAAGGAAAAGGAACCTGGTTCTGATATGAAGCCCATGACTTCTTCTCACGGCAAACGATAATCCTTTGTTGTCACAAATCATGTTAAAGTTAGTTCTGCAATAAGTGTACACATTTACATTTACGTCATTTAGCAGACGCTCTTATCCAGAGCGACTTACAGTTAGTGCATACATTATTCTTTTTTATTTTCATACTGGCCCCCCGTGGGAATCGAACCCACAACCCTGGCGTTGCAAACGCCATGCTCTACCAACTGAGCTACCTCCGTCTGCAATAAGTGTACACAGGCAGCAGGAATAATTATGAATTTTTTTTGTCCATTTCACTGTATATCTGATGTAAATTCATTAAATGGTCTATCTACAGTAATGGCAGTCTCTGATTTGAAATGAATATATCGTTGATGTTATTCCGCCCAATTCCTGCAGGGGGAGACGAAGAGCTGTGAAAATCTGTTAGAGCTGCTACATCGGAAAAAATGTTGCATCTAGTGTAGCAGCCAGGTATGTTAGAATGAGGGGAAATTGTGGGGTATTGTTTTTTATACTGATCAAAAATATAAACTCAACATGTAAAGTGTTGGTCTCATGTTTCATGAGCTGAAATAAAAGATCCCAGAAATTTTCCATATGCACAAAAAACGTATTTCTCTCAAATGTTGTGCACAAATTTGTTTACATCCCTGTTAGTGCGCATTTAATATTTGCCAAGATAATTCATCCACCTGAAAGGTGTGGCATATCAAGAAGCTGATTAAACAGCATGATCATTACACAGGTGCACCTTGTGCTGGGGACAATAAAAGGCCGCTCTGAAATGTGCAGTTTTGTCACAACACAATGCCACAAATTGGGGGAGGGGGCTGAGGAGTATTTATGTCTGGAATAAAGCCCTTTTCTGGGGAAATACTCATTCTGATTGGCTGGGCCTGGCTCCCAAGTCGGTGGGCCTATGCCCTCCCAGGCCCACCCATGGCTGAGCTCATTGCCCAGTCATGTGAAATCCATAAACTAAGGCCTAATGTATTTATTTCAATTGACTGATTTCCTTCTATGAACTGTAACTAAATCAAATCTTTAAAATTGTTGAATGTTGCGTTTATATTTTTGTTCAGTATATTATGCAGAAGTGATCGATCTGGAGTTTGGTCAAACACGTTATCAAAAATATGGCACAGCAAAAGCAGCCAGGAAGAATAACAGCTATGGCTAGAGAGAGAGAGAGGGGCAAAAAAGGCCTTGATGACTAAACATGACAAATCAACACAGATAACGACTGGATCGCAGTGCTAACTGTGCCACGAGAGATCCTGGTTCGAATCCAGGCTCTGTCGCAGCCGGCCGCGACCGGGAGACTCATGGGCGGCGCACAATTGGCCCAGCGTCGTCCAGGGTAGGGGTGGGAATGGCCGGCAGGGATGTAGCTCAGTTGATAGAGCATGGCGTTTGCAACGCCAGGGTTGTGGGTTCGATTCCCACGGGGGGCCAGTATAAAAATAAAATACAAATATTCACTAACTGTAAGTCGCTCTGGATAAGAGCGTCTGCTAAATGACTAAAATGTAATGTAAAATGATGTCAGTAGTGAGAGAACAATAATAGCTACATATCCATGTGGTTCTATTTAGGTTCAAAATGCATTGCCCATTGGACATGGTGGAGTGGTGCTTGAATCAGTGATTGACTGACTGTGTGGTAACAGGGAAATGAACTAACATACCTCCTGTGCCATGAAGGCTATAGTGCACTTATATCAGTGGTTCCCAAATGTGGGGACCCCTGAGAAAACCAAATTAATAACTGTTTTCTCTTCAAATGGGTATGGATTGTATTTTATTTTGTTAGGATCTCTTTTAGTCCTCATTTGGACTAATCTTCCAAGAATCCTTAAACATGAATACAATTTATAATACAATCACATTTTCACATATAACACACTGTCAACTAAGGACCTCTTACACTCTTAGAATGCGTGTTTATGTCATTATGCCTGGTCAGCCGGTGGGACCTACAATTGAGTGAATATGAACACACAGCATTAATAACTAAGGGATATAATTTTTCTTAAAGTTTTTAAAAAAAAGTTGGGTCTCCTGCATATTCTAGTGTCAATTTAGGGCCGTGTGCTGTAAAAGCTTAGATCATACAGGCAAGCAATATGATATGAGGACTGGGTGATCTTTATATTATCTCCAAAGCAGAAACCCATTGGGCAAAAACTGGTTGAATCAACGTTGTTTCCACGTTATTTCAACCAAAAAATTAAATGGGATGACGTTGTGGAAAACTGATTGGATTTGCAAAAAGTCATCAACTTAAAGGTATTTCGTATTTTTCACCCAACTTTTAACCTAAATTCAATGACGGTGACATTTTTGGTTGATTTCACATTGAATTCACGTTAGTTGACAACTCAACCAAATGTACATCAAAACTAGACGTTAAACTGACGTCTGTGCCCAGTGTGAAGACTCACATTGCTGAGACTGCTGTGTTGAGTGGGTGGGTGGTTACTTTCTGCTGATTGCTTTGCTCTAATGGAAATAGTGGAAAGCGCTGACCAGCAAAGTACTGCTACCTGGCACACTCCCTTGTTAGATCAGAGGATTTGCTTTGACCATGAAACTACAGCATGTGTCTGTGAGAATGAACTAAGGCATCTACAAATGCCTTTGTTGGAAAAAATTTGTCACCAAAAGGTCATCATACAAACATTTCAGATTGTAGTTTTTTTCACCCCCATAAAAAAAAAAAAAAAAAATGCCATTTAGCAGACGCTTTTATCCAAAGCGACTTACAGTCATGCGTGCATACATTTTTGTGTATGGGTGGTCCCGGGGATCGAACCCACTACCTTGGCGTTACAAGCGCCGTGCTCTACCAGTTGAGCTACAGAGGACGACCGCTCTTATCTTGGGGACCACTTTTATCTGGTAGAATGGACACTTATTCTAACATGGGATAAGGAGCCTTTGAGTGTTAAAAGGAAAGGCGTTACTTCTTCCTCTGATGAGAATAATAAACGGTTTCATGAACGTCATGTCCTTCTTAAATGATTGGTCTCATCTACCTCCTCTGCATGGTCCCATCTGGCTGAAACGTCCCCTCACCCCAACGATCTCGCGAGACGAGAGCGGATGCCCACTGAAAGTGTGTGTGTGTGAGTGGGATGTTGTATCTGTGGAACGCACTGCGTGAGGGACAGTGTTCGCTTGATATGGGGCAGAGCTAACGTTAGTGGGCTAACCGGGGAAAGCATAACCACAACCTTTCCTTCACTGTTCGGAGCGGCTTTATTAATATCGTATTTCCATATAAAGATTCTGCGAAAGCCGCCGAATCTGCTCGAGCTGCCTTGGTTCCTACTTCGCTATGTCGGCGCCAGAGCTTGCTAGCTAGCGGACTCTTTACAGATGCTATTCCACCAGCGGAGAAGAAGGCGGCATGAATAAGCAAGAGGGAGGATGGGTTCTCGTTTTACTGACGGCTAGCTAACCTTAGAGCTTCGCTGAAAACAAGGACATATTGAAGGCACAGCATTCTTAGATTATTTAGCACCTCTGTCTGGCGGAGTTTTGTTCGTAAAATGGTTTAAAGTACTTATTCAAATGGGGGTTCGGCCGTCAAGCACCCTCTCTGGGTTGTTGTTCGGCACACGGAGTCAGAATATGGGAAATAGCTAACTAGGTGGCTAGCTATCCTGCTAGTCGCAATAACCAAATGCTGCTGCTGCTACCGTGCGGATCCGAGCGAGAACACAAGCGGCTGGAGACTTGGGCCCTCACGTTGCCCGAGCTCCTCTTGCTTTATCGGAGGAAGATTCGGGGCGAAAAGATTGTCGTTTGAGATGTGATTTTTTTTCTCCGTTTTTAGCCATATGTAAGCCGAATGAAGGTTTGTTGATTTGCTGTTGCTGCGATGTCCAAAGGAATAATGACCGGCTGAACCTCCAAACCAGTTGAGTCTCATTTGAAGGGGGTGAGGTGGACTGATAACTATCTAACGTAAACGGATATCTAAAAACGGTATCTCTGAGGATTAAACTCCTTGGTCTTACCTGGAACTCGAAGCCACGTCTTTCATATCTACTAATTTAAAACACCCAGACTTTAGCTGCAAATATGGATAAATTAACAATTATATCAGGATGTCTGTTTCTGGCAGCGGATATCTTTGCCATCGCAAGTATTGCAAACCCCGACTGGATCAACACAGGCGAATCTGCAGGTAATATGGGAATTATTTAACTCTTATCTTTGACATTTACCACTGTATTTTCATTTTAATGTTACAGCATTACTGATGTGATGATTCCCCTTTGCAGATTGTAGGGCTATACGTTATATATTAATTGAAGCCTTTACCTGCTGCTGCATTCATAATCCACCCTCTAGCAATGTTTACATATCCGCAGAGGAATATTTTACCCTATGCAACTCTGTTTGTTCTATGTTCCTCTGTGATTTGAAACACTGGGCTACTAATCCAAAATAGTGATGCATAATAAACATATAATTTATATATCACATGTAGATATGATTTTAGGCCTATATAATATTTTATTGCTGATATATTGGGGACACACAGAAATTATTTGATATATGTTCTATTCTCTACTTCACTCGTTTACGTAAGGGTAGTGTTGTAATATTCATATTTGCACTACTCAAGAAGCACTACTCAGTAATTTCTTGGCCGCAGTTGTTTATTTAGAAGATTGATCTGTCATCGGAGCAATTCACATTTTTGTAGTAGCTACGTCAGTGACCACTTCGAGGTCAATCCTATGGGTCAATCGACAGACTTGATCAACTGTAACAAGTGTTGAATACAGGCTTCCCGCTTGCCTACCAAATGCCAGTTGGTATTTTTCTGTTGACAATCCTCAAAACAGATCCACATGCCATTGATAGGCTGATGCTCTTCTTTGTCCCCCCCCCCCCCCCCCCCACGACAATGATGGCTTATAGTAAGAACTGGGTCAGGGAGGGTTCATCCACCAATGTGAAACCGGTGTAGCTTGTCAGCTGCTGCAGCAGAAGCGATTTGTTTGGCTAAATGTTGCATTGCCCTATTTTCTAAGAAGAAAAGGGATGGATGTTTTCAAAACACTGTTTATCATGTGTGTTCACTGTCTTTATCTTTCAATCAGACAGTAAGCCTCAACTCAAATAAGCCTTCTATGACAATAACATTAATGTTTTGGCTTCAAAAACTACTTGGTGATATTGACACCCTTACTGGAAATGAAGAGTAGCTAACTCATGTTAGACAGTAAATAACATTGTATGCCTACTCAGCAATGGCCTCAGTAACCTATTCCTGGTAGTAGTAGGCTGTGCCATCTGCCTCACTCCTGCTTTGTTGATAACGTTCACACCTGCAATTAGCCTACCACAGCAAAAGTGCTGGTAAGTGTAGGGTTGCATGCATTGCATACCACACATCATACAGTGTTTCCCCTAGGATTTCTGTTCAGCAGTGGTGGCAAGGGTAGTGTTAGGGCAATGACATGCAAGCTGTTCCCATAGACTTCCAGTCATTGAGCCAACGACTATCCATTTAAAAGCGAGTCTCAGCAGAAATATATATATAGACAACAACATTTTTTGCAGTCGTGGCAACAATTAACAGTGGTGGGCCACCACTGCTAAATGAATATAGGGGAAACAATGTCATAACCAATTCCAATTATATAATGTTTTAATCCTGGACAATTTATTAGAGTTTCCAAGTGCAACTCTGGCTGCAATTGAATGGAAACCTCTCATTTGTGCGTCCGGCTGCATGGCCAAAAGGGTTTGTTTTGGTTCGGCTGCTGGTTTTAGTAGAGTGGTGCAAACGACCAGCCTCCCCAGTCTCCCCTGCTGTTTCTTTGATGATGATGGTGGTTCTTTTGTTGGGCTGTGTTTATGAGATGGAAAGACCGTTCTTAACATCCCGCCTCTCTCCCCTCTCACCCAGGGATTTACAGTTACAAAGTCTGCCTTTGGTTTCCTGTGCCTTTCATCATGACCTCCTGGTTTTGTGACAGGTTGCGGGCATTATGCGTTATCAGTCCAATTCCTTATAGAAGTAACTCAATATAGAGAAGAAAATCGCCAGCACATTGGCAGTCTTTTAATGGATCGCAGAACAAGTCTTTTGGTCAGGGTTGGCCTTTGTGACACAACAGAAGAGTTTACCACTGTCATCATGGTTTGATTGTGATGTTTTTATAGGGATAGTGGTTAGCCTAATTGCTCACCACAGTCTGGAAGATCATTTTAGATCTTACACTCCCAACAAAAGTGATAATGTTATTTGTTGGGCTGATTATTTTTGGATGGCTTACAACAAGTGAAGGAAAAGCATACAGACTGCAAACATACAAATGCAGTTTGTTTTGTCAAATTTTTTCCTTCTGTTCTCTATTTATACTGGCATAATTGGCCTAACACAGCCTCACATCTATAATGCCAGTACAAGTAACAAATAGGCTATGCGCTATTTGCCCCAAACAACATTGCTATAGTAGAAAGATTTTAACATGAAAAAAACAGTAACAAGCAAAGAGCTCTGTCATCAGTCTTGGTTTTGATTAAGTCATCTGAATGTAATTTATGAGACTGAATGTATAAAGATGCACAGACATGAAATTTAGCAAAGCATTAAATCATCATATTTGCTAATACCAAATATCTCTGTAATTGTTAGTCATTTGATTACTCTTCAGAGAAGGCAGGTTCATTACTAAGTGATGGACAGATATGATTCTACCTGTTTGTCCATGGAAGATGTAAATGTTTGACAGGGTGGAATCTCTCTCTTCATCTCCTGCTGATGCTGGCAAGGCTACAGTGGGTGTATCTCAATAGTCTAAAGTGGCTTCCTCTCCTCGTCTCCTATCCTCGACCTGCATTGAACAGGTGAATTCCTGGATGGCTGTCTTCCCATATGGCTTTAACCTAGCCCAGAGGGTCCCAAACTTCTTTGGCCTGTGACCCCATTTTGATATAAAAATAATAATAATTGCGACCCCACCATGTAAAAAAAAAGAACACAAACAAGTTGCCATTGTTTACTTTTTTAATCTGGGCTATGACAGTATGAAGTGACTGAAATGCATCAAAGGTATTGGGAAGTTCAGAAGATCATCAGGCAATAATGTTGTATGATCTTCTGTGTAGAAAATAACATTGTCATTGATGATGTTCTTTTCCCACAGTTGGATTTAGTGCTTGGTCTTGTCCACTCGGTTCTAACGGCTTGTGGGCATAGTACAGGGAAACCGTACGTAAGTGTTCCTGAGAGTCTTATCTTTTAGTGACGGGGTCATAATATTTAGTAGCTTAAACCATTCAAAAGAAAGAGCCACATTACTAGGAAGAAAACATAAACCGCTCTGTTTATTAAAACCGCATCTAGGTTAATGACGTAACCCTGGTTCTATGAACCAAGCACACATTTTCTCTCGCGACCCCATTTTCAAATCAGGCGACCGCACATGGGGTCGCGACCCCTAGTTTGGGAAACCCTGACCTAGCCAGTGCTCTCAGTAAAGATGAGGTAGAGGAGACCAGCAGAATTGGTCACTTTAGACCAGGGGTGTCAAACGTCCGGCCCGCGGGCCGGATCAGGCCCGCAAACGGGTTTAATCCGGGCCCGCGAGATGATTTTGTAAAGTATAAAAATGCGCAGCAATTTTTCATTAAAATAAACTGCTGTTCCAATTGCGTCCACTGGATGGCGCAATAGCAATTGTGTTAAGCAAGCAAACTGTTTATACCGGGGCAGAGCAAGTAGGTCAAGTCTGTGTTTACTCACAGCCGAGACATCAGTGAAGCTGCAGTGAAAGCTAGCTACCTCATTGCTAATGAAATCGCAGTGGCTTCAAAACCATTTAGTGAGGGTGAATTTGTAAAAACATGCATGATGAAGGCAGCTGAGATTGTGTGCCCTGAAAAGCGTCAGGCTTTTGTAAATATCAGCCTGACAAGAAACACAGTTGCAGACAGGATTTCCGATCTTTCAGTGGATTTGGACAGCCAGTTGAAGCAAAAAGTAAAGTCATTTATTGCGTTTTCGGTTGCAATTGATGAAAGCACGGACATTACAGATGTTGCACAACTGGCCATTTTCATCCGCGGAGTTGATGACACATTGACCGTCACCGAGGAGTTCGTGGAGTTGGTGCCGATGACAGATACAACGACAGCAGCTGATATTTTTACCGCACTCGTCGGCGCGCTGGACAGGGTCGGAGTGGACTGGTCCCGCGCTGTCAGCCTGGCTACAGATGGTGCGCCGTCATATGTTTGGAACCACATATCTTTGTGAGCAAGTTTTCTCTGTAATGAGCATAAATAAAACAAAGCTGCGCTCAAGGCTCACGCACAAGCACTTGAATCACATCCTGAAGTTGGCTGCCACTCAGGATGTGACGCCTGATATTGATGCGCTGGTGAAAGCTAAAAGATGCCAGGTATCAGGAGTCAAATAAACTATGCAACCCCACTTAAAGTGCTACATGAGACACCCTGATATAGTTCTGTGATCTGTGATATACTTCTGTGAATCACTGAGGCATTGTGTGTTTGTGTGTTCTTTGTCCTCAGAACTTTCAAATAACTTGAGGTGTTTTATGATTAATAGTGATGTTGTGCTTTTGGACACTGTCCTCAGGCTCCAGCTTTATGTTATTATGTTGATGTGCTATTGTTTTTAATTGATTTTATTTTATTTGTATATTTAACCTATTCTTGACTCTGTGGTTCTTGCACTTGTTTGGGGAACAGGATTTCATTCTTTTTATCTACATTTCTGCCTGAGAAATGACCCCCTGATATAGTTCTGTGATCTGTGAAACAGTTCTGTTAATCACTGAGGCATTGTGTGTTCTTTTTCTTTAGAATTTTCAAATAAACTTGACGTGTTTTATGATTAATAGTGATGATGTGCTTGTACTATTTTGGACACACTGTCCTCAGGCTCCAGCTTTATGTTGTATGTTGATCGTATTAAAACAAAGAAAACAATCTGAAGTTGTTGTTTTTAAGTTATATATACCATGATTTTTCCGGTCCGGCCCACTTGGGAATAGATTTTCCTCCATGTGGCCCCTGAGCTAAAATGAGTTTGACACCCCTGCTTTAGACTATTGAAATGCACCCTTTGTGTGTTACCCACACACATTCCTCAACGCGGGGGATTATGGATCGGGGTGAAATGTCACCCAGACACAATCCTTGCGGAACTTGCCCCTAAGCTCAGATCTAGGATCAGATGACCCTACCCCACCCGTAAATCTGAACCATTACTATATAAAGACAAAAGGCAAACCTGATTTGGGATCAGTGGCTGAGGACCTCCTCATGGCGTCTCTCTAAGGTCAAAGCGTAGAGAAACAGACATGCCACCCAGGCCAATTAGTAGGGATGAATGAAGAGGTTGCCCATAGAAACTGATCTTAGGTCAGATTTTTTAACCTTCTAATTAAGTTAGCTGTACCTACATCAGTTATCTGTTTTAGCGTTAATGGAACCAGGGTTTAGATTTTGAGCTACTCATTGACTCTTGGGGTGGTGCCCTTATTACGGTGCCTTAATTTGCTACGGGAGAGCTTGGCAGCTCTAGGCACCCCTGTAATTGGAACCTTGAGTCCGATACCTTGAGCGTATAATATACAGAAGAAGGGTTGAGTCTCCTCACTCAACACAATGCCACAGCAGTGTTTCCTAAATGGGTTACTGTACACCTGTCTTTGGTCACGGCTAAAGATGATTCTAACGAAGGAGATAACATTATAGATTTGTTGTTGAACAAGACCAATTGAAAAGCCTGTAGGTGAATAAGTCATAAGTAGAGCCTGGAGTTTCTCCAATCCTGACTACATGGCCCAGGACAACACAGAGGCGCTTGGGGACCACGACAACCACTGGCACAAAAGGAGGAGAAATGTTGGCTCTCCAGCTGAAAAGACCATGTCCTCACCTCTGTGTGACGCCCCCAGTTCCCAGGCAATCACAGCTAAGTTAATTTCCTGCCTGGGCTTCTACACAAAGCCCATTATTACTGGCAGTGGCAGTGTCACAGAGACAACTGTGAATCTGCCCGCAGCCCTCTGCCCTCCTGCAGATCCTGTTGTCTTCAGAGTGTCTCTGTCACCATCTGAATGAAAATAGACGCACACACAGGGAGAGACAATGAGATTAAAAAGGGTCACGGTTCAATGTTTGGTGTTATTTTGTTTTCTTGACTGATTAGCAAATGCGATATGCCATCTCTCACCATGTTATCCTACAACTAGACTTAATTATGAGATCCTCGCTTCGCCTTCCAGCTGTCAGAAATACATAGGACTATCATTTCATGCAGTAAGCATATTGTGTCTTCTTCTATACATTTCTATCCAAGACAAAAAGCGTGGTCAACTAGATTATAATTTCAGCACCGTTTTGATTGGGACAGCGCCATCGCGCTGCTTTGAAACAAGCGTGGGGACATTATTTATCTGAATCTCTGTTTGCGTATGCTTTTGAAAATATAGATTGCTATTATTTTTATATCGGTATCATGATGAAGATACTTGAAATGTAACAGCCTACGCCTGCTCCCTAACAAAGCAGAGTCAGGGTAGGAAAAAAAGAAAGGGTGCATAAAATTATATAGTTTCTTTTCAAATCATCCTACAGCGGTTCATCCAGGTCAGATTTTGTATTTCTTTACATGTTCGGAAAGAGCAGATTCTAAGGTTTTCTAAAGCACATACAGGGCCTAGAGAAAGTTTTCACACCGGTTGACTTTTTCCACATTTTGTGTTACAGCCTGAATTTAAAATAGATTAAATTGAGATTTTGTGTCACTGGCCTACATACCATACTCCATAATGTCAAAGTGGAATTATGTTTTTAGAAATGGACAAATTAATAAAAAATGAAATGTCTTGAGTCTTTATGTATTCAACCCCTTTGTTATGGCAAGCCTAAATAAGTTCAGGAGTGAAAATGTGCATGAGTCACATAAATTGCATGGACTCTGTGTGCAATAATAGTGTTTAACATGATTTTTGAATGACTACCTAATCTCTGTACCCCACACATACAATTATCTGTAAGATCCCTCAGTCGAGCAGTGAATTTTAAACACAGATTCATCCACAAAGACCAGTGAGGTTAGGACACTGATTAGTAGATGGGTAAAAAAAAAAAAAAAAGCAGACATTGAATATCCCTTTGAGCATGGTGAAGTTATGAATTACACTTTGGATGGTATATCAATACACCCAGTCACTTACACCCAAACCTTTCAGGGAATTTACCATGAGGCCAATGGTGACTTTAAAACTGTTACAGAGTTTAATGGCTGTGATAAGAGAAACCTGAGGATGGATTAACAACATTGTAGTAACTCCACAATACTAACCTAAATGACAGAGTGAAAAGAAGGTAGCCTGTACAGAATACAAATATTCCAAAACATGCATCCTGTTTGCAACTAGGCACTAAAGTTAAACTGCCAAAAATGTGGCAAAGAAATTAACTTAATGTCCTGAATACAAAGTGTTATGTTTGGGACAAATCCAACACGTCACTTCATATTTTCAAGCATGGCGGTGACTGCATCATGTTATGGGTGTGCTTTTCATTGTCAAAAACTAGGGATTTTTTGGGGATAAAAATAAACGGAATAGAGCTAAGCATAGGCAAAATCCTAAAGTAAAACCTGGTTGTCTGCTTTCCAACAGGCACTGGGAGACAAATTCACCTTTCAGCAGGACAATAACTTAAAACACAAGGCCAAATATACACTGGAGTTGCTTACCAAGATGACATTTAATGTTCCTGAGTGGCTGAGTTACAGTTTTGAATTAAATCGGCTTAAATCTATGACAAGACTTGAAAATGACTGTCTAGCAATGATCAACAACCAACTTGACAGAGCTTGAAGAATTTTAAAAAGAATGTGGAAATATTATGCAATCCAGGTGTGCAAAGCTCTTATAGACTTACCCAGAAAGACTCTCAGCTGTAATCGCTGCCAAAGTTGATTCTAACATGTATTGACTCAGGGGTGTGAATACTTACACTACCGGTTAAAAGTTTTAGAACACCTACTGATTCAAGGGTTTTTCTTTATTTATACTATTTTCTACATTGTAGAATAATAGTGAAGACATCAAAACTATAACATAACACGTATGGAATCATGTAGTATGTGGAGGCCAGGTCATCTGATGCAGCACTCCATCACTCGCCTTCTTGGTAAAATAGCCGTTACACAGCCTGGAGGTGTGTTGGGTCATTGTCCTGTTGAAAAACAAATGATAGTCCCACTAAGCCCAAACCAGATGGGAGGCGTATCGTTGCAGAATGCTGTGGTAGCCATGCTAGTTATGTGTGCCTTGAATACTAAATAAATCACAGACAGTGTCACCAGCAAAGCACCCCCACACCATAACACCTCCTCCTTCATGCTTTACGGTGGGAAATACACATGCGGAGATCATCCGTTCACCCACACCGCTTCTCACAAAGACACGGCGGTTGGAACCAAAAATCTCAAATTTGGACTCCAGACCAAAGGACACATTTCCACCGGTCTAATGTCCACTGCTCGTGTTTCTTGGCCTAAGCAAGTCTCTTCTTCTTATTGGTGGCCTTTAGTAGTGGTTTCTTTGCAGCAATTCGACCATGAAGGCCTGATTCACACAGTCTCCTCTGAACAGTTGATGTTGAGATGTGTATGTTACATGAACTCTGTGAAGCATTTATTTGGGCTGCAATTTCTGAGGCTGGTAACTCTAATGAACTTATCCTCTGCAGCAGAGGTAACTCTGGGTCTTCCATTCCTGTGGCGGTCCTCATGAGAGCCAGTTTCATCATAGCGCTTGATGGTTTTTGCGACTGCACTTGAAGAAACGTTCAGTTCTTGAAATGTTCCGTATTGACTGACCTTCATGTCTTAAAGTAATGATGGACATTTGTTTGACTTGTTCTTTTACCAAATAGGGCTATCTTCTGTTTCAAAATATAACTTTTTTGTTAGATGACAGGAATTTTATTAAAATAGACACCCACAAACATCTGCACACCCCTACTCCCACTCGTCACCTGTGCCGGCATGCGCTAGGGATATATACATGTAAAAGGCTTATGCCGGCAAGAATGTGGTAAAAATGGGCATGTTTGAAAGGGGGTCATATAAACATTGCAAAAAAAATTACATGTAAAATTACACTGTAAATCCTATGTGAAAGGGATATTAGTGACACTTACGTGAAACAGTTTACTGTATACTCCTGCCCAAGTCCTTTTTTCATAGCAAGAGTCGAGCGCTACTATTGGTGATACGAACACACACAACACATATTGATAAGACAACAGATTTGAACATTTTTCAGATTCTCTCTGTATTTTCACGCTGCTCAGAGATTCTAAGAGGCATAAAGACATTGGATTAACACTGCCATTCCACAGATCCATGCCTAGAACCGAGTGGCACAACATCACCCTGAAAACACAGTGGAGGAGAAGCTTTGACGTGAGCTATGAGAGAGAACAAAGTCCACCATAGAAGAAGACCACGAGGTGATAGTCGTGACATTTTCAGAAAAGAGAAAACAGCCAGCAAGGCCGTCATGGCGTGTATAAATTCTGTGTTTGTGTGTACAGTATGTGTGTTACAGCTGTGAAGGGAGAAAATGATTTATCTGTCTCTTTCTCTCTCCCTCTTCTGTTCTATTCATCGGTGTGTTTACATGGAGGGCTGATTGTCTCTCTCAGCGATAGGTCATGTCGGTGGCTGTTTTTAGAGTGATTTCTGCTCTACTTCTAAATTGCAAAGCCAGCAAGCGGTGCCAAGCCCTCCCACTGCTGTGAAAATGTTCTGTTCTGATAGTTGAATGAAACAACCTTTGCGCCGAGGAATAATTGAGGAAATTGTTTTTGTTGTTGTTTAAAATGTGATATTTAAAAGCGTACATCTGGAAATAGCTCTTAAATTTGCCTCGTCGTTGTATAGCCAAAGCATCCCTGTTGCTTCCTTGCGTGCTATTGGGACCTAAGGTTTGGATAACTGTCTTGGTTAGCCTTGTTTTAGTAGAGCAAGCACAGTTACAGTGGACAAACTGTAGACTGTATGTGTGATGTAGCAAGTTCATATTTTATCATTAACCCTTACTTTACCAGATACGTTAACTGAGAACACATTTTCAACACCCTGCCCAGGGAAGAGTTGCAGGGGAGTGCAGAGAGATTGAACGAGCCAGTTGGAGGTGGCCATGCTAGTATCAACAGCCACAATAACATCACCTGTTTCTCTGTACCGGCTGTACCAGAGAGCAGAATACTCCTCCACCATCTTTGTCTGCACTGACTGGGCGGCATCCTGTTTTAGTACATGGTCAGGGCATGAGGGACTAGAGGGAGAGAGAAGTGCTTGGCTGTTGAAAAGTATACTACCAGCTTCCTGCCCTCTCCTTTAACAAGTGCTTTTATGTTGTTGTGTTCAGTAAAACTGTGTATGTAAGCGTCTGTCCTTTTGTCATGGAACAAATATGAAGAAACTTGTCTTCTGGAAACGTTGTTTTTTCTAAACTTATGCAGTGGTAACTAACTTCAGACCTTGGCTATGTGTTTTCCTACCTTTTGAAGTCCACCTTTTTATAGACTGTATGTAGTGTTTGTTTGTGTACGGATATTGAATATGCAGACCAGTTAGTGTGTGTGTTGTTTGTATACTGTACGTCTCTGGAATGTTTGTATGCGTGTCTTTACCTGTGTGTGTAGCTATGTAGTATGTACAGTGCCTTGCAATAGTATTCATCCCCCTTGGCGTTTTCCTATTTTGTTGCATTACAACCTGTAATTTAAATTGATTTTTATTTGGATTTCATGTAATGGACATACACAAAATAGTCCAAATTGGTGAATAACTTGTTTAAAAAAAAATCTCTAACATAAATAACGGAAAAGTGTATTCACCCCCTTTGCTATGAAGTCCCTAAATAAGATCCGATGCAACCAATTACTTTCAGAAGTCACATAATCAGTTAAATAAAGTCCACCTGTGTGCAATCTAAGTGTCACATGATCTTTCACATGATCTCAGTATATATACACCTGTTCTGAAAGGCCCCAGAGTCTGCAACACCACTAAGTAAGGGGCACCACCAAGCAAGCGGCACCATGAAGACCAAGGAGCTCTCCAAACAGGTCAGGGACAAAGTTGTGGAGAAGTACAGATCAGGGTTGGATTATAAAAAAATATCAGAAACTTTGAACATCCCACGGAGCACCATTTAAATCGATTATTAAAAAATTGAAAGAATAAGGCACCACAACAAACCTGCCAAGAGAGGGCCACTCACGGACCAGGCAAGGAGGGCATTAATCAGAGAGGCAACGAAGACACCAAAGATAACCCTGAAGGAGCTGCAAAGCTCCACAGCGGAGATTGGAGTATCTGTCCATAGGACCACTTTAAGACGTACACTCCACAGAGCTGGGCTTTATGGAAGAGTGAAAAAAAATAAGCAAACACATTTGGTGTTCGCCAAAAGGCATGTGGGAGACTCCCCAAACATATGGAAGAAGGTACTCTGGTCAGATGAGACTAAAATTGAGCTTTTTGGACATCAAGGAAAATGCTATGTCTGGCGCAAACCCAACACCTCTCATCACCCCAAGAACACCATCCCCACAGTGAAGCATGGTGGTGCTAGCATCATGCTGTGGGGAGGTTTTTCATCGGCAGGAACTGGGAAACTGGTCAGAATTGAAGGAATGATGGATGACGCTAAATACAGGGAAATGTTTCAGTCTTCCAGAGATTTGAGACTGGGACGGAGGTTCACCTTCCAGCAGGACAATGACCCTAAGCATACTGCCAAAGCAACACTCGAGTGGTTTAAGGGGAGACATTGAAATGTCTTGGAATGGCCTAGTCAAAGCCCAGACCTCAATCCAATTGCGAATCTGTGGTATGACTTAAAGTTTGCTGTACACCAGCGGAACCCATCCAACTTGAACGAGCTGGAGCAGTTTTGCCTTGAAGAATGGGCAAATATCCCAGTGTCAAGATGCGCCAAGCTTATAGAGACATACCCCAAGAGATTTGCAGCTGTAATTGCTGCAAAAGGTGGCTCTACAAAGTATTGACTTTGGGGGGGGGGTGAATAGTTATGCACGCTCAAGTTTTCTGTTTTCTTGTCTTATTTATTGTTTGTTTCACAATAAAAACTATTTTGCATCTTCAAAGTAGTTGGCATGTTGTGTAAATCAAATGATATAAACCCCCAAAAATCCATTTTAATTCCAGGTTGTAAGGCAACAAAATAGGAAAAATGCCAAGGGGGATGAATACTTTCGCAAGCCACTGTATTTGTGTGTGTGGGTGTGTGTAGTCTACTTGCGTTTTGTGTCTGGGGACAGTCAACACTACAGTATCCCTTCCCCTGCAGCCCTGTGATGTAAGTACAAACACGGCCAGGCTGTTACAACCTGCAATGGCTGCCGGCCGCCTCCTCCTCCATACTTCCACCCACCAGAGTTTAGAGGCGTCCTGCTTGACTCATCCCTCCAGTGCTGCCTGCTGTCTGGCTAACAGTAGCTAACACCTCTCTGCACCTACACTAATGACAGCATTGTCATGCTCTCCCATGATCAGGACCAACTCACACAGCCCTCATTTCCTCTCATTGAGACACAGACTGGGCGAGAAGCAGAGATCTAATGAAAAGAAAAGAGAGAAAGAAAGAAATGGAGATAGAGGGAGGGGGTGAGAAACAGTGATCTTACTCAGAGAAGAGTGAATACGGATGGAGGGAAAGAAGGAACAAACATATAGAGAAGCTGTGATAAACAGTGAGACGTCAGGACGGAGAGAATACAGAGGGAGGGGACGGGGATCAATAGAACACATGCAGGGACACAGAGAGGGGCGGAGAGAAACATAAGATGATGAGAAAACAGACATGACAGGGAAGAGTGAACACACAGGGAGGGAACACAGGAGAAGAGAAACCGATTTGAGCTACGTGAATACAGAGCAAATAGAGGGGAGGCACATTGGAGACAGTTAGCTAGAGACACGGGGTATCCATGGAGATTAGATCGGTTAATAATGTTTTTGTGGGGACTGTCAGTCTATGTATGAAGAGGCTGTATGACTGTGTGGGACAGTGTGTGAGAGAGCGTCTGTGTGTGTTACTGGTTGTTGTGCTCAGTGTGTGTATCTGGATGTCTGTCTCTGTACGCAGCAGCAGCAGTGGTGAGTCTTGCTGTACCCTTCACCAGCCTGAGCCAGCTCTGCTCGACTCTGCTCTGTGCTGGGGGGAAATGAGGCGTCGCTCCATTGCGCACACTTTTCATTTTAGATTCCAGGTTTATTTATCCATATGTGTAGTGTAGTCTCACGGGTGGGTGTGTGTGTATGTGTACGTTTGTGTAATTTGTGTCGAATTACCATGTTTTTACATGCCATGTGTGTGTGTGTCGTGTCCAGTGGTGTGTGTGCCTTGACGTGCCTGCCTGTTGTAAGGCAGGAATTCCACTGAGAGCTAGTGAATCAGCAGGAGGCTGGAGGATCCAGGGGGAAATGGCCATAAAACAAGACTATTAGTGCTATCAGAGCCCGCTAATGTTCCACACACTCACACACACACTTCCCGTCCTCAGACAGGTTCAAGGTTACAGTACCCAGGCAGGAATATATGGCCTACTTCACTTCAGAAATAGGCTCTAGTGTGCGTTCCAGGTGCCATTTTAGTCTGCCTCGCTCTGACCACCTCCTTTCTTTACTCTAAAGGCTGAGTAGTTCTGACTTCTTCTGGTTGACAAGAACACGTTCTCAAGATATGGCCCCAGTGCAGACTGCACAAGGCAAGGCCTTCTAGAATGTTGTAATTCTTGGATGTAGCCTATTTTACAATTTTTAGAATTGTAGAATATGTTGATTCTAGAATTTGTTGATTCTAGAATTTAGAATATGTTGATTCTAGAATCTAGAATATGTTGATTCTAGAATCTAGAATATGTTGATTCTAGAATCTAGAATATGTTGATTCTAGAATCTAGAATATGTTGATTCTAGAATATGTTGATTCTAGAATCTAGAATATGTTGATTCTAGAATCTAGCACATGAAAGCATTATCCACCAGAGGAGCATAGGCCTACATAGTGTTTGTACGTGTGGTTAGGGAAGGGTTGAGGCTGTGTTTGGTTGTTATTGTAGAGGCTGTGTTATGCTGGCCTGCTTGCTGTTATAAAGGGGACAGGATTTCCTCTGGACTGATGGCCAGTGGACTGTTTGGCTCGCTGTGGGATACCAGAGTAGAGGAGACCCGCCCTGCCCCAGTGCAAGAGGAGATTCCCAGGCCAATCTGTCTTTCAGCATCTCCGCTGTTGGACCACCAATATGTATTTTATCATCGTTTTAAACATCTTTCCCATCATGTCTTGCAACACGTTTTAAACATGTTTTTCACCATGTCTTTCCAAGTTGTTGTAAAAGAGAATGTGTTGTCGATAGCCTACCTGGTAAGATGAAGGTAAAGGTGGTAGTAAAACCCACTCTTCATAACCGAGCCCACCTTTCATGAAAAAAGACTACAGGAGCCTACCATCTAAACCTTTCATGCATAATATGATACCATTTTGCTTACTCGGGTAGAAATCCCAATGAAGACGAACACACACTGATTTAGTGTCTCTCCTATGGTTCTCCTCAGTGGTCTGATCAGATCGTGTGTGTGTGTGTGTGTGTGTGTGTGTGTGAGTGGCCTACGTGACTTTACAAGTGTATGTGTGTGCTCATGAGCTAGTCTATCTCTGGCAGGCGTCATCATGGCTCAGTCCAGAGGCTATAAATCCTCTGTGTGTGTCTGATCAGTGATAGATGGCTCCAGTAGACTCTCCGCCATAGGCTAGATATTATCTCCTCTCCTCCGTGTTCCAGACCAACAGATGTGCATACTTACTGACTGACTTCAAGATCAGGGAAGAAACTTTCAACTGGAGATGGGGAGAGAAAGAAACCTCTTCAATTTGAAGTGAGAGAAAGTTAAGTAGGAAAAGAGAGGACAGGAAGGTGTGTGTGTGTGTTTGGTAGATAAATCAAAGGGAGAAATACTGTACTATGTCTGATGGGAGAAGTGAGATGAAAGATATAGTAGCGATGCAAATTGCTGTCACAATAGCTAGCAGCATTTTAGACTTTTTCACAGCCTCTGCTTCTTAATGAACTGACACATTATACAGGGAATGCTGAGGTGTCAAGACAAACATCCGGATGCAGTGTATGCGCGTGCCTGCGATTGGAGAATTATTTATAATTGTTGCTGTGTGTACGTGCACCTGTGTGTGAGAATAACTATTAAAATCGGTTGCATTCATGTGCGTCCGTGTGTGTGTGTGTGACAGAGCAACAGCCTCAGCCTCCTCTGACATAATTGGACCCTGTAGGCTGCAGAGAGGAGCTCCTAGCAGGCATTGAGTCACAGACAGATTAAAGGGGCAATTCCGCAGTAACGGAATTACAATTTGAATACGTTTTATTCACTTTAAAATGTATGCCAAACAAAAACCATTGATTTTCAAAGTTCGTTTTTGTACATTTATTTGTGGAAATTGTTAAAAGTAGTCCATGTGCATAGAGTTGTATTGTTTGTTACAGTGAGGGAAAAAAGTATTTGATCCCCTGCTGATTTTGTACGTTTTCCCACTGACAAAGACATAATCAGTCTATAATTTTAATGGTAGGTTTATTTGAACAGTGAGAGACAGAATAACAACAAAGAAAAACGCATGTCAAAAATGTTATAAATTGATTTGCATTTTAATGAGGGAAATAAGTATTTGACCCCTCTGCAAAACATGACTTAGTACTTGGTGGCAAAACCCTTGTTGGCAATCACAGAGGTCAGACGTTTCTTGTAGTTGGCCACCAGGTTTGCACACATCTCAGGAGGGATTTTGTTCCACTCCTCTTTGCAGATTTTCTCCAAGTCATTAAGGTTTCGAGGCTGACGTTTGGCAACTCGAACCTTCAGCTCCCTCCACAGATTTTCTATGGGATTAAGGTCTGGAGACTGGCTAGGCCACTCCAGGACCTTAATGTGCTTCTTCTTGAGCCACTCCTTTGTTGCCTTGGCCGTGTGTTTTGGGTCATTGTCATGCTGGAATACCCATCCACGACCCATTTTCAATGCCCTGGCTGAGGGAAGGAGATTCTCACCCAAGATTTGACGGTACATGGCCCCGTCCATCGTCCCTTTGATGCGGTGAAGTTGTCCTGCCCCCTTAGGATAATGTTTCCACCTCCATGTTTGACGGTGGGGATGGTGTTCTTGGGGTCATAGGCAGCATTCCTCCTCCTCCAAACACGGCGAGTTGAGTTGATGCCAAAGAGCTCCATTTTGATCTCATCTGACCACAACACTTTCACCCAGTTCTCCTCTGAATCATTCAGATGTTCATTGGCAAACTTCAGACGGCCCTGTATTTGTGCTTTCTTGAGCAGGGGGATCTTGCGGGCGCTGCAGGATTTCAGTCCTTCACGGCGTAGTGTGTTACCAATTGTTTTCTTGGTGACTATGGTCCCAGCTGCCTTGAGATCATTGACAAAATCCTCCCGTGTAGTTCTGGGCTGATTCCTCACCGTTCTCATGATCATTGCAACTCCACGAGGTGAGATCTTGCATGGAGCCCCAGGCCGAGGGAGATTGACAGTTATTTTGTGTTTCTTCCATTTGCGAATAATCGCACCAAGTGTTGTCACCTTCTCACCAAGCTGCTTGGCGATGGTATTGTAGCCCATTCCAGCCTTGTGTAGGTCTACAATCTTATCCCTGACATCCTTGGAGAGCTCTTTGGTCTTGGCCATGGTGGAGAGTTTGGAATCTGATTGATTGATTGCTTCTGTGGACAGGTGTCTTTTATACAGGTAACAAGCTGAGATTAGGAGCACTCCCTTTAAGAGTGTGCTCCTAATCTCAGCTCGTTACCTGTATAAAAGACACCTGGGAGCCAGAAATCTTTCTGATTGAGAGGGGGTCAAATACTTATTTCCCTCATTAAAATGCAAATCAATTTATAACATTTTTGACATGCGTTTTTCTGGATTTTTTTGTTATTCTGTCTCTCACTGTTCAAATAAACCTACCATTAAAATTATAGACTGATCATTTCTTTGTCAGTGGGCAAACGTACAAAATCAGCAGGGGATCAAATACTTTTTTCCCTCACTGTAACAAACAATACAACTCTATGCACATGGACTACTTTTAACAATTTCCACAAATAAATGTACAAAAACGAATTTAGTGTAAGAACTGTGCAGATGCAAACTTTTGTAACAGAATTACTGTGAAATATCCCTCAGGTTTTTATGCGACCACGTTTTCCAAAAACTGGTAAATATATGCTCAGAATTAACGATGCACTATGCAGAAATCGCTCCTTCATTTCCTGGTTGCTAAAATTCAAATAGTTTGCCTAATTTCAGTTTGTGACAAAACAAGCAAGTATAGTGTAGAGAATCATTGTACCATCTAAACCGCTGTGAAAAACTGTATCGTTTCCATAACCAAAAATATTGTATTTTCAGCTGTTTGAAGCTGGTGTACAAAACCGAAAGTAAAAGACACAAAAATGAAACTTAAGAACAAGAAGTATTGAAATAGCGCACACAGAACAAATATACCGCTTCTTAGACTTGTTTTCAATGTAAATGACCAACCTATAACTCACATTTCTATATGAATTTGGTGGGGGTCGCCCAAGAAGTTACATATTGCAGCATTAAGATTCAAAGAAAGAATGTGGTGTCAGCCATGGCATCTTGAGTTTAACAAAAATCTATTTTGGTTATTGAAGTGGATTTACACCCGGTAACGGAAATACATCATGGGTTCCTGATCTGTACTACACAGAAATGCATAGTTATGGATATGAATGTCATTCTCCTCATGTTTTACAAGTTTGGACATCACAGCGCAGCACAGCAGAGTAGAGTTCTGTGCAGTAGAGTACAGTACAATATTACTGTACTATACACTACTTTTACTTACTGTACTGTACTATTGTATTGGACTGTACTATACTGTGCTCTACTCACTGTACTGTGCTGTGCTGTACTGTACTCAGTACCAGAGGTTGGAACCCAAATTATTTTCCAATCCGACCAGCAAAATAAAGTTCTGAACTGGTTCGAACCCAAAAAAAGTAATGGTTTATATTGTTCCTTTCTGTTCCTTTTTAAACCTCTGCAAATCAGTGTGGATAGAGCAGCTTGCTGTGGAGCAGGCAAAATATTTACATGCATTGGACAGATGAGTTTGCGACTTAAATTCTGCGGGTGGGGAGAGAGCGAGAGAGGGTGGAGGAGGCTTGGCTTGAAGCGCTGGGCATCTTGTTATGACATGCATTATCTGAATTAGGCCCACAGAACTATACCTACGGAGGAGTGGCTTCTATGAAGGAACTTTGAATGTCTTTGAACTTCAGAGTTGGCTTAACGTTGGACCAGCTAGCTAGCTAACAAGCTTGTGTGTGTGCGCAGAGCGGCGCCAGAATGAAAATAAAAACACATCTTACCTTTTTGTAAATAATAAATCCAATGTGAAACGTTATAACTAGAGTATCCTTAACTAGCATTGAAAAGGTTAATTCATTCTTCTCTAATTAAAAATCTATCTCCCTAATTTCTGAATCACGCTTGTAATGTCAGTAGGCTACTAGACTATGGTTCAGAGGGGGAGGGGCCTACACACGCACACTCAATGGCAATGATTTTCAGGTGGCAGGCCGGCAGACACTGGAATAAGTTTGAGTTTATGCTTTGCATAGGCACTTTGTTGCGTTTTTTTTGTGGCACTGGAAAAAAATGCCTGGAGCATAAAGTAACGTTATTAACCAGTTCCTATGCTTTTAAAATAACTTTCCTTCGCAGTTCTGAATTTCGTTATTTCCCGGTTTTGTGTTCTGTTACCTGAACCGGTTCCAACCCCTGCTCAGTATTGTACTGTGCTCTACTCACTATACTGTAATGTGCTATCCAAACTTTTGAAACATACATCTACAATGGGTTCAGATTTGGTCCGGTCCATCTGTGGACGTTAACATCAATGCCAGGTTGGACTAACCAAATTTCAACTACTTTTCAACATCCATGGAGGTGCTCAGTGGGTGAGGATGCTGGTTAAAGTAAATGGAAAGAGAGGGGACTCATGGGTAGGTGTCAGTAAGAGCTGGGAGAGGTGACATTAACTGGAAATGAGAGAAAGGCAGAGAGAAAGGGAGGGGTTGTCCAGACTCAGACTGTTTTAACACTCTTGGTTTGACCACCAGACGACAGAAAGAAAACCGTTATCAGCTGAACATAACAGTATGCCAGTGTAAGGGAGGACAGGCAAGATTTATGGCAAAAAAGTATATTTGCACACCTTTGGCTCCAGTGCTGCCTCACAGGCACTATTCATGTCAAAAAAGTACACGTGCGCACCAGAAGCTCTTGCTAGCAAATTAGCAGTTCTCAACTGTTAGCAGTCTCGTACTGGCAGTAAAAACAGACGATTACCATAAGCTTTTGAGTTTCATCACTCAGTTATTACATTTAAATTACATTTAACAAACCAAACATTGAAATACTGTTATGTAAAGTTAAAATGCAAACCGGTCCATGCATCAATAACTGTATATAGTAAAATACTGTTTACAGCCCTACAAGGATGTGCCCTAACAGTGTGGCTGGTGTGTATTTAAATGTGTGCATGATCTAACACCTCTCTCTCGCTCTCTCTCTCCTCTCTCTTCTCTCCTCTCTTCTCTCTCTCTCTCTCTCTCTCTCTAGGTGCCCTGACGGTAGGCCTGGTGCGGCAGTGCCAGACCATCCACGGACGGGACCGCACCTGTATCCCCCCGCGGCTACCCCCCGAGTGGGTCACCACGCTCTTCTTCATCATCCTGGGTATCATCTCCCTCACGGTGACCTGCGGTCTGCTGGTGGCGTCCCACTGGCGCCGCGAGGCCACCAAGTACGCCCGCTGGATCGCCTTCACCGGGAGTAAGGGACTCTAGTGACCATGAAATGACCGTACCTTAATGACGGTTGAGTGTACTTCCGAGCTCAACCGAGTGTACCTTTACTGATAGACGTTACTCAGACACACACTACACTTGACCACTAAATAGTTGTACTTGGTCACTCAAACGTTAAGAAAACACCCTCCCTATCACCCTGTTAAGTAGCTTGACCAAACAAGCTGTAGGCCTAGGGACAGAGTCTCTCTCTGTCACTCCCCACTCCTCCCTCCAATCTCTCTCCCCTCTTTTTCATGACATTATTTACTTCGAATAACACTCCCCTCAACACCAGTGCATCCGTCTACGAGCAGATGTACCCTCTCTCCTACACGAAAGGAGGGGTAGGAGTAGAGGGAGAGAAGAGGAAAAGGGGAGGAGAAGGAGAAGGGGGGCTGTGAAAATATTGGTTTAGCTTTGCATTCATGTCTAACATTTCAGTGGTGAAGTTGATTCAGGTAAACCAATGGAACCTATGTGTGTGATGTTTGCGTCTTTTGTGTGGGCGGTGTGTGTGCGTGTGCTTGTATGCTGTGTGTGTCTTCTCTATTCTCCATGCCTCCAGATCATCCCTTTCCCTTCCCTGCAGCTCTTCCACTGAGAAGTGCATTCTATGGTACCTGTGTGGGCGTCATAGAGTACCACTCAATCGCTTCCTTTTGTCTTTCGACACTCATCCCCCTCTTTTTAGACAGGAATTCAGAGGAGACACTTCTTAACTCAATACCAACCCAACATTCAGCAGCCCTGCTGAGCTGGGCTGTTTCGTAAGGCTGTGTAGGTGTTCATATTCTGATTGGTTGTTTAGCAAAGAGAAGAGACAGCCTCCCTCTCTCTCACTCAGTCACTCACTCACTCATACACACACACACACACACATACACACACACACGTAGATACAGAGTTTTACTAGCACACAGCCACAAGTGAAGGAATTGGTGCATCACAGTCATTATCTGTTAGTCGTATTTAGAGATTAAGAATGATTCTATTTCTATGGTGTATTTACCCCGTGAATCACCCAATAATCAATTTCCCTCCAACCCCTCTAAAAAGAGGCGTTGTCAATGTGTTCATTGCAAATCTGTGTCACGTGCTAAATGTGATTTTATTCAGTAATGTTTTACAATCACACATCGCTCTGAGGCAAGTGATGAGGTTGCCCTGGCAACAGGGAGGAAATAGTCACAATCATCCAGGGTTCCGTTGGCCGTATCGGGTCCTCAGTGACACTCTCTCTCTCTCTCTCTCTCTCTCTCTCTCTCTCTCTCTCTCTCTCTCTCTCTCTCTCTCATGCTTTCACACTCTCCCTCTCTGTCTCTGCCGCTCTCCCTCTTGTGCTTTTACATTCTATCACTTTCTCTCCCACTCTCTCTCACTGCAGTGCAGACTACCACTGATGGCTTCTCTCAGACAAAGAGATGCATTTTAAAGAAACAGGGAAAGGGGGATACCTAGTCAGTTGCACAACTGAATGCATTCAACTGAAATGTGTCTTCCGCATTTAACCCAACCCCTCTGAATCAGAGAGGTGCGGGGGGCTGCCTTAATCGACGTCCATGTCATTGGCGCCCGGGGAGCAGATGATGTTGGGGGGTTAACTGCCTTGCTCAAGGGCAGAACGGCAGATTTTTCCACCTTGCCGGCTCGGGGATTCGAACCAGCAACCTTTTGGTTACTGGCCCAACGCTCTTAACAGCTAGGCTACCTGCCTCCAGAAAGAAAGAGTTTGAGAGAGAAGGAACGGGAGAATGTGTGTGGGGAGGGGGTAGAGATTGAGATGTGTGAAGGGGAGACTAGAGAATGACACTGAGCTACACTGGACCAGGAAGAGTGGGAGAGGGAGATGAAGAGAAAATGAGAGCGGGATTGAGAGACTGGAGAGGTAGAAAAGCATCACTTGTAACCTGAGAGCCAGCTATGGGTGAAGGAAAGGGGGAGGAGGAGAGAGGGGTTCTAAAGGGGGTGGAAAGTAAGAGGGCCTTGAGTATTTCCCTGACAGTGCTGAACACTGCACCTCACAGGGTTGCTGCTGCTGCTGTGTAATGGTTTGTGGAATGGGCAGGCCGGGCTTTCTCCTTTCAGGAAAGAGGGAGAGGGGAGGGAGAGGTAGAGTGAGGAGAAGGGTGGGAGACAGAATGGGGATTAAAAGACAGAGTTAAAGTGAGGGAGAGATTGATGAAGAAGAGCGAGAGTGAGTATGTGTGAGAGTGAGAAGGTTTGGGATAAGGAGCATCCTGGATTGGCGCTCTGTGTTACAGAATGAAAGGTGCAGGGAGAGGGGGGGGGGGGGTAGCTAATAGGGGGCTAACAGGTGATGATTGCTGGCTGGGGAAAGGAAGCTACCAGTAGACGTAGCTGGCCCAGGGCCACTGCCACCTGAAAGGACCGCTTTGTACAGCCAGCACAGGCCCCCTTCTGTCTCCTGTGCACTACACTCTTTACACTAGGCCCTAGCCAGGCCCCCTTCTGTCTCCTGTGCACTACACTCTTTACATTAGGCCCTAGCTAGTAGGCTTGGGCGGTATACCGTATATACCGGGGTATTTGGAAATAGCCACTGGATGGTTTTTAAATACCATCAATACTGTTGGAAATATTTCTTTGAAGTTATTTATTTATTTGTTTTTTAATATTTGTAGCTACTTTTTAAATAAATACCTGCAGTCAACTTGTGCAATACATTAGGAGAGAAAGAAGATTGCATTCTTCATTTCACCTGTCACATAATTTTTCATTATGAAGCTTACTGGTAGTCCCCAGTCATGTGATGTTTGTTTAGATGAGAGACCGGAGCCTTGTGAGTCACTCACTGTTGTGCAGCACGCGCCAGGTGATCTAGTTACAGTATGGAATTCACAACTAAATATTTGCCAGCTATATACAGTTGAAGTCGGAACTTTACATACACCTTAGCCAAATACATTTAAACTCAGTTTTTCACAATTCCTGACATTTAATCCTAGTAAAAATTCCCTGTTTTAGGTCAGTTAGGATCACCACTTTTATTTTAAGAATGTGAAATGTCAGAGTAATAGTAGAGAGAATGATTTATTTCAGCTTTTATTTCATTCATCACATTCCCAGTGGGTCAGAAGTTTACATGCACTCAATTAGTATTTGGTAGCATTGCCTTTTAAATTGTTTAACTTGGGTCAAACGTTTCAGGTAGCCTTCCACAAGCTTCCCACAATAAGTTGGGTGAATTTTGGCTCATTCCTCCTAACAGAGCTGGTGTAACTGAGTCAGGTTTGTAGGCCTCCTTGCTCGCACACGCCTTTTCAGTTCTGCCCACACATTTTCTATAGGATTGAGGTCATGGCTTTGTGATGGCCACCCCAATCCCTTGACTTTGTTGTCCTTAAGCCATTTTGCCACAACTTTGGAAGTATGCTTGGGATCATTGTCCATTTGGAAGACCCATTTGCTACCAAGTTTTAACTTCCTGACTGATGTCTTGAGATGTTGCTTCAATACATCCACATAATTGTCCTTCCTCATGATGCCATCTATTTTGTGAAGTGCACCAGTCCCTCCTGCAGCAAAGCACCCCCACAGCATGATGCTGCCACCCCCGTGCTTCACGGTTGGGATGGTGTTCTTCGGCTTGCAAGCGACCCCCTTTTTCCTCCAAACATAACGATGGTGATTATGGCCAAACAGTTCTATTTGTGTTTCATCAGACCAGAGGACATTTCTCCAAAAAGTACGATCTATGTCCCCATGTGCAGTTGCAAATCGTAGTCTGGCTTTTTTATGGCGGTTTTGGAGCAGTGGCTTCTTCCTTGCTGAGCGGCCTTTCAGGTTATGACGAAATAGGACTCGTTTTACTGTGGATATAGATACTTTTGTACCTGTTTCCTCCAGCATCTTCACAAGGTCCTTTGCTGTTGTTCTGGGATTTATTTGCACTTTTCGCACCAAAGTAAGTTAATCTCTAGGAGACAGAACGCATCTCCATCCTGAGCGGTATGACGGCTGCGTGGTCCCATGGTGTTTATACTTGCGTACTATTGTTTGTACAGATGAACATGGTACCTTCAGGCGTTTGGAAATTGCTCCCAAGGATGAACCAGACTTGTGGTCTTGGCTGATTTCTTTTGATTTTCCCATGATGTCAAGCAAAGAGGCACTGAGTTTGAAGGTAGGCCTTGAAATACATCTACAGGTACACCTCCAATTGACTCAAATGATGTCAATTAGCCTATCAGAAGCTTCGAAAGCCATGACATCATTTTCTGGAATTTTCCAAGCTGTTTAAAGGCCCAGCCAACTTAGTGTATGTAAACTTCTGACCCACTGGAATTGTGATACAATGAATTATAAGTGAAATAATCTGTCTATAAACAATTGTTGGAAAAATTACTTGTGTCATGCACAAAGTTGATGTCCTAACCGACTTGCCAAAGCTATAGTTTGTTAACAAGAAATTTGTGGAGTGGTTGAAAAACAAGTTTTAATGACTCCAACCTAAGTGTATGTAAACTTCCGACTTCAACTGTATCTTATAACTAATATGTTAACTGTCTAATATGTGCTAAATGCTCTGCAGTTGTGTATTTGGTTTGCTAATATAGAAGCTAGTTAGCTATCTAGCTAAGTGGTTAGCTTCTTCCAAAATCAAGTTTAGCTTGGTAACAGCAGAGAACCCCCTCCTGGATCGAGAGCCTTGCTGTCTAATATTTGTTTTGTGCGTACAGTATTTACACTAGGCCCCCTTCTGTCCCCTGTACACTACACTCTTTACGAAAAAAAATTACTTAAATATATAAAAGTATAAATCATTTAAAATTCCTATTATTTAGCAAAGCAGATGGCACAATTGTCTTGTTTTTTTAAATTTCGGATAGCCAGGGGCACACTCCAACACTCAGACATTATTTACAAAAGATGCATTTGTTTTTATTGAGTCCGCCAGACCAGAGGCAGTAGGGATGACCACGTGTTCTCTTGATAAGTGCGTGAATTGACTATTTTCCTGTCCTGCTAAGCATTCAAAATGTAATGAGTACATTTGGTTGTCAGGGAAAATGTATGGAGTCAAAAGTAAAATATTTTATTTAGGAATGTAGTAAAGTAAAGTACAGATACCCCCAAAAACTACTTAAGTAGTACTTTATAGTATTTTTACTTAAGTTACCAGTGGTGTAAAGTACTTATCAGCTAAGGTAGTTTGAGAAACACTGAGCTAAGGTAGATTTACCTAATCCAGTCCCTCTCCTGTCATTGCCAACGGGCCGGCCGCTGTGGTTCTGGCGTGTGGTGGGTAAACACATGGCCGTGGCAGTGAGGACAGACGTAAATATTAGCCATGTCTGCCCAGCCCGGCAGGTTAGCCAGACAGCACTCTCCTCGCTAGCTGGCAGGACAGACAGGACACATTCAGCCAGCCTGCCTGCTAGCGTAGAGAGGGCCATAGAGAGCCAGCAGCATTATCTGAGCTGTTTTAGCTAGGCTAAATCAGTCCCTTTCTGAGGGGGAAAAATAGCCTGTTTGGGCTGGAGGACATGATGTGTAGCTGTAGTGTTGTGGAAGCATATGAGGAGTTATTGCCCCAGGCCTCTTTTTTGATTTCCATCTACCTGCGTTTAGAAAATCTGCCCAATGATTGAAGCCTTAGTTACGGCACTGTGTGAATGGAAGAAAGTTTCATATGTAAGCCTTTGATTGTGTCTGGCAAAGCAACTTGATTCGATTTAGTCCGTTTCCAGTTTGTCTGTTCAGTGGTAATTCACAGGAATCCGAGAATTACCTTGTTTGACTTTCGATTGACAGTTGCACTTATAGACAAGACCCAGCTAACACTTCCCTAAATGTTCTCCTTTCACTAGTTGACATACAGTGCCTTCAGAAAGTATTCACACCTCTTGACTTTTTCAAAATGTTGTGTTACTTGCCTACACACAATACCCCTTCATGTTAAAGTGGAATTATCTTTTATTTATGTATAACAAATTAAAAGCTGAAATGTCTTTAGTCATTATGTATTCAAGCCCTTTGTTATGGCAAGCCTAAATAAGTTCAGGAGTAAACATTTGCTTAACAAGTCACATAATAAGACTCACTCTGTGTGCAATAATAGTGTTTAACATAGTTTTTGAATGACTACCTCATCTCTGTACGCCACAGATGCAATTATCTGTAAGGTCCCTCAGTCGAGCAGTGAATTCCAAACACAGATTCAACCAGGGAGATTTTCTAATGCCTCGCAAAGAAGGGCACCTATTGGTAGATGGGTACAAATTAAAAAAGCAGACATTGAATATCCCTTTGAGCATGGTGAAGTTATTCATTACACTTTGGATGGTTTGTCAATACACCCAGTCACTACAAAGATACAGGCATCCTTCCTAACTCAGTGCCAGAGAGGAAGGAAACCACTCAGGGATTTTCAATGGGCCAATGGTGACTTTAAAACAGTTAGAGAGAACTGAGGATGGATCAACAACATTGTAGTTACTCCACAATACTAACCTAATTGATAAAGTGAAAAGAAGGAGGCCTTTACAGAATAAAAATATTCCAAAACATGCACCCTGTTTGCAACAAGGCACTAAAGTAATACTGCAAAAAATTACCTTTTTGTCCTGAATACAAAGTCTTATGTTTGGGGCAAATCCAAAACAACACATTACTAAGTATCACTCTCCATATTTTCAAGCATAGTGGTGGCTGCGTCATGTTATGGGTATGCTTGTAATCATTAAGGACAGGGGAGTTTTTCAGGATAAACAAAATAAACAAAAGGGAGCTAAGCACAGAAAACATCCTATAGGAAAACCTGGTTCAGGCTGCTTTCCACCAGACACTGGGAGATTAATTCACCTTTCAGCAGGAAATTAACCTAAAACACAAGGCCAAATCTACACTGGAGTTGCTTACCAAAAAGAGTGGATGTTCCTGAGTGGCCTAGTTACAGTTTTGACTTAAATTTACTTGGAAATCTATGGCAAGTCCTGAAAATGGTTGTCTAGCAACGATCAACAACCAATTTGACAGAGCTTGAAGAATTTGGAAAATAATAATGGGCAAATGTTATGTGTGGGAAGCTCTTAGAGACGTACCCAGAAAGACTCAGAGCTGTAATCGCTGCCAAAGGTGATTTTAACATGTATTGACTCAGGGGGTTGAATACTTATCTAATCAAGATATATTAGTGTTTTATTTTTCCTGAATTTTCCACTTTGACATTGCTGGCAAAAAATGACAATTAAATCTATTTTAGTCCCACTTTGTAACACAACAAAATGTTGATTTGTAGGGGTCCAGATTTTGCAGCTCTTTCAGAACATCAACTGTCTGAATTTGTGTGAAGGAGAAGCGGGGGGTGCATGGGCAAGTTGCAGTGGAGGGTGCAGAGCTGGTGACCGGGGTAGTGGTAGCCAGGTGGAAAGCATGGCCAGCCGTAGCAAAATGCTTGTTGAAATTCTCTATTATTGTAGATTTATCGGTGGTGATAGTGTTTCCTAGCCTCAGTGCAGTGGGCAGCTGGGAGGAGATGCTCTTATTCTCCATGGACTTTACAGTGTCCCAAAACGTTTTGGAGTTAGTGCTACAGGATGCAAATTTCTGTTTGAAAAAGCTAGCCTTTGCTTTCCTAACTGCTTGTGTATATTTGCTCCTAACTTCCCTGAAAAGTTGCATATCGCGGGGGCTATTCGATGCTAATGCAGTACGCCACAGGATGTTTTTGTGCTGGTCAAGGGCAGTCAAGTCTGAGGAGAACCAGGGGCTATATCTGTTCTTAGTTCTGAATTCATGCTTATTTAAGATTGAGAGGAAAGCACTTGTAAAGAACAACCAGGCACCCTCTACTGACGGAATGAGATCGATATCCATCCAGGATACCTGGGCCAGGTCAATTAGGAAGGCCTGCTCGCTAAAGTGTTTTAGGGAGCGTTTGACAGTGATGAGGGGTGGTCGTTTGACCACGGACCCGTTACGGACGCAGGCAATAAGGCAGTGATCGCTGAGATCCTGGTTGAAGACAGCGGAGGTGTATTTAGAGGGTAAGTTAGTCAGGATGATATCTATAAGGGTGCCCATGTTTACGGATTTAGGGTTGTACCTGGTAGGTTCCTTGATAATTTGTGTGAGATTGAGGGCATCTAGTTTGGATTGTAGGATGGCCGGGGTGTTAAGCATATCCCAGTTTAGGTCACCAAGCAGTACGAACTCTGAGGATAGATGGGGGGCAATCAATTTACATATGGTGTCCAGGGCACAGCTGGGGGCTGAGGGGGGTCTGTAGCAAGCGGCAACAGTGAGAGACTTATTTCTGGAAAGGTGGATTTTTAGAAGTAGGAGCTCAAACGGATAGTATGATAGAGCTCTGCAGGCTATCTCTACAGTAGATTGCAACTCCACCCCCTTTGGCAGTTCTATCTAGACGGAAAATGTTGTAGTTGGGGATGGAAATGTCTGAATTTTTGGTGGCCTTCCTAAGCCAGGATTCTGCTAGAACATCAGGGTTGGCGGAGTGTGCTAACGCAGTGAATAACTCAAACTTAGGGAGGAGGCTTCTGATGTTAACATGCAGTTGGGTTGGGTGCCAGAGCAGTGACTTATTATCAGAGCGTTATATCACTTCTCTCAGCAGGAAGTCTAACACAGTAATTGGTGTCTTAATATTGACGCCAAGTGCTTGTCTCTTCAGAAGTATATACACTGCTCAAAAAAATAAAGGGAACACTTAAACAACACAATGTAACTCCAAGTCAATCACACTTCTGTGAAATCAAACTGTCCACTTAGGAAGCAACACTGATTGACAATACATTTCACATGCTGTTGTGCAAATGGAATAGACAACAGGTGGAAATTATAGGCAATTAGCAAGACACCCCCCCAATAAAGGACTGGTTTTGCAGGTGGTGTCCACAGACCACTTCTCAGTTCCTATGCTTCCTGGCTGATGTTTTGGTCACTTTTGAATGCTGGTGGTGCTTTCACTCTAGTGGTAGCATGAGACTGTGTCTACAACCCACACAAGTGGCTCAGGTAGTGCAGCTCATCCAGGATGGCACATCAATGCGAGCTGTGGCAAGAAGGTTTGCTGTGTCTGTCAGCGTAGTGTCCAGAGCATGGAGGCGCTACCAGGAGACAGGCCAGTACATCAGGAGACGTGGAGGAGGCCGTAGGAGGGCAACAACCCAGCAGCAGGACTGCTACCTCCGCCTTTGTGCAAGGAGGAGCACTGCCAGAGCCCTGCAAAAAGACCTCCAGCAGGCCACAAATGTGCATGTGTCTGCTCAAACGGTCAGAAACAGACTCCATGAGGGTGGTATGAGGGCCCGACGTCCACAGGTGGGGGTTGTGCTTACAGCCCAACACCGTGCAGGACGTTTGGCATTTGCCAGAGAACACCAAGATTGGCAAATTCGCCACTGGCGCCCTGTGCTCTTCACAGATGAAAGCGGGTTCACACTGAGCACGTGACAGACGTGACAGAGTCTGGAGACGCCGTGGAGAACGTTCTGCTGCCTGCAACATCCTCCAGCATGACCGGTTTGGCGGTGGGTCAGTCATGGTGTGGGGTGGCATTTCTTTGGGGGGCCGCACAGCCCTCCATGTGCTCGCCAGAGGTAGCCTGACTGCCATTAGGTACCGAGATGAGATCCTCAGACCCCTTGTGAGACCATATGCTGGTGCGGTTGGCCCTGGGTTCCTCCTAATGCAAGACAATGCTAGACCTCATGTGGCTGGAGTGTGTCAGCAGTTCCTGCAAGAGGAAGGCATTGATGCTATGGACTGGCCCGCCCGTTCCCCAGACCTGAATCCAATTGAGTACATCTGGGACATCATGTCTCGCTCCATCCACCAACGCCACGTTGCACCACAGACTGTCCAGGAGTTGGCGGATGCTTTAGTCCAGGTCTGGGAGGAGATCCCTCAGGAGACCATCCGCCACCTCATCAGGAGCATGCCCAGGCGTTGTAGGGAGGTCATACAGGCACGTGGAGGCCACCCACACTACTGAGCCTCATTTTGACTTGTTTTAAGGACATTACATCAAAGTTGGATCAGCCTGTAGTGTGGTTTTCCACTTTAATTTTGAGTGCGACTCCAAATCCAGACCTCCATGGGTTGATAAATTAGATTTCCATTGATAATTTTTGTGTGATTTTGTTGTCAGCACATTCAACTATGTAAAGAAAAAAGTATTTAATAAGATTATTTCATTCATTCAGATCTAGGATGTGTTATTTTAGTGTTCCCTTTATTTTTTTGAGCAGTGTATTTATTTTTACTTGATGGTTTTTTTATCTAATGATACTTGTTGCTTTTTTCTACACAGAGGATGCCACAGTAAGTCAGTGGTGGCCTATTATCAGGGTCCATACGTCTGTAATGGCTGTCAAGCTCTCTGCTAGCTTTAGCTAGTTTTCAGTAGATAATACAGAAACTATCTCTCAGTATATTCTACAGTAGCTAGCTATCTGTTTATGTATGGTACTGTAGCCAGTAGCTAGCTAGCTCTCAGTAGACTGTACAGTAGCCAGTAGCTAGCTAGCTCTCTGTATTGTTATATTAGCTAGCTAGCTCTGGTATATTAGCTAGCTAGTGCTTAGTAGGACATGCCTGGGGAACATGTCTGCAGTCTCTCTCCTATAGCTCCTGGCATGTCTCATACGGCCCCTTCATGATGTGACAGTGTTTGTGATGGGAGGGCCCTTCAATGGCTGCTGAAATGGAGAGAACACGGATACTCTACCATGTAGGAGAGAGGAGAGCAGAAGTCCTTTTACGGCAGACCGACAGCATGTCCACTGAATTAGCGTTAGCCTAAGTGATTAAGTTACAGTATATTAAATTAGCTTTTAAAGTAATTCAACTCTATATTTATACTACCTTTGAGTACATTTTATAGAGCATGTGTAAGTCCTTGGCTCTGCCTTTTCAGAGCATTAACTGCTTCAGATAGACAGATACAGAATCTATGCTATGTGTGGGTGTTCAGTTGGCGTTTGTGTCTCTTGATCAGGTCCTGAGTCCCTCTCTACCTGCTGCCCTGACTGTCTGAAGAGAGAGATGCTCCCTGGTCTCTGTTCCCTCTAGCTGAGTGGATTATGAAATTGCCTCAACGGGGTGCATCGGAATCCATTTAGATGCCTCCGTTTGTTACGCCAACTCACTTATTGCTCTTTCGCACACACATACACACACACACACACACGTTCTCTCCTCTCTCTCTCCATCCCTCCCTCTCCATCCATCCATTCTCTCACTCTGATCATTGTGTTCACCATGAGGCCAGTGTGTTTAATTGCTGCTCGGAAGCCCACTGAAAGGCCCATTATCTCTCTAATGGCCTTTACTAAAATTGAATTCAATCTGTGCCGAAGAGCGTCCCGTCTGCCTGCCTGTCGTGTTTGGAGCTCTTCTAAAATCCTGCATGGTCTGGTTGGTGTGTTCGTGGCCTTGGTAGATTCACGGTGGTGAGACTGGAGTGTTTCTCCACAGCTAAGGTCTATTTATGTAAAAGGGTTGAGGTGTAGTGTGTCTGACGTTGTGCGGTAGTATGTAGAGTGATGATTCAGTCATTAAATTAATCAATTAACAAATCAAGTCAATCTTTATTCTCCCAGAGGGAGATTTGGTTCACAAGCATCAAATCATCCCAGGGTTCATCCTAATTGAAATCGGAGCCGTCTCCACTGTAGCAAACACCACAGGAAATAGTAAACAACTCCAACATGTCTAACAACATTCTCTCCCCCCCCCCCCCCAGTGATCCTGTTCTGTATGGCAGCGCTCATCTTCCCCATCGGCTTCTACATCAATGAGGTGGGTGGCCAGCCATACAAGCTGCCCAACAACACGGTGGTGGGCTCCTCCTACGTGCTCTTTGTCCTCTCCATCTTCTTCACCATAGTGGGACTGCTGTTCGCAGGCAAGGTGTGTCTGCCTGGCTGACTGCGGCTACCGCTCCGCCACCTGGACTTTAAGCTGGGGCTGAGGAAAAACATACAAAGGATATAAAGAAAAAGGAGGGGAAATAAAATGGACGACTAAAAAGAAAAACACTGGCCAGAAAGCAGGGATGGGATGTCTCTGACAGACGGTGTGACGATATGCAGCTGGGACGGTTAACGCGGAATAACGAACTAACTGAGATGAATAGACATGGACGAATATGGACGCTGTCGAACTGACTCAGGCTCTTTTTCCCTCTCTGCCTTTGCTTATTTAAAACATGTTATTTTTAAGTTGTTGTTGTTGGGGGGGGCGAGACAGAACGACAGCCGTCCTTTCCCCAAACCCCCTGCTGTTGCCACGGCGACAGTAACTATGACGTCACACCTTTCGGAGGCATTCCACTTCACCTTTCCTGCCCAGCGAGAAAATAAAACCGTTGTCATCTCAACCGTTGCTATTTTTGGCTTCTTACTTTTTCAGTTGTTGTTGTTTTTTTCCCATTTGGTGTTTTTTGGGGTTGTTGCTTTCTCCTTTCCACCCTTTTTCACTGAGGTGGTTTGAGGTGAAGTTAGGGCCAATGAACCTCTGGAGGAGCTGGAAGGGTATATTAAGAGGCTGCTTAGGGGGTCATTGTCTCTCTGCCTCCCCCATGTGTGGCCTGGGTCAAGAGTCACCTCAGCCATGGTTAGGTAGGAACTAGGGAGGGAGCTATTGGGGGTAGAGGGGGAAGGTTGGTTAAGATGACATCCTAGCTGGCTAGGCATGAGCATGTCCCCTTTGGAAGAGGGAGGGTGGACTGCTACATTGGCCTTTCCATCTTCACCCTAACCTTAACCCCAGCACCATGACCCATAGAATCCATGAGATTTAGACAGGTGCACTGTTCCAGAGAGGGGAGGGTAGGACCCCAGGCCCTGAGGACCAAGGTTCCTTAACTGGCCAGGCACCACACAGTAAGTCAAGCACCTACCAGCTGCTCTACAGGAAAGGAAAAAGGGAATGAAGACTGAGAGCACCTGGATTATTATGAAACATAGATGGGATCAGGCAGGAGTGATGTTTGTTTTGTTTTTGCTTTGTAATATAGTAATAAAAGGCACCAGGGACTGCAGGTCAGGTCATTGTGTGGGGCTGTGCCTCACTACTGTGCTGTGCCCAATGCCTGTGAAACACGCACACACACACACACACACACTAACAGATTCACAAACACACACATGTGTTTCGGGCTCATTCTCTTGGAGATTGTTTGTTATTTGTTGTCCATTTCCATTCCTGCTCAGCTTTTCTTTGTGTTGGTCTGTATAATATGGATTGTGAAGAAACCCTTTCTGGTTCCTAGTTTGATTTGCTGTTGTGCCATGATCAGTTGTTCTCTTCACAACAAGGCAGAATTTCTGTTTTAGGAAGCACTGTGCATTCAACGGTAGAGCCAATAGCAGAAGAGGCACCACAAATGTGTAAAAAAGAGAACTTCTTACCTCATATTTTTTTCTTATTCAAAACTGCTACTATTATGTTTTCCAAACCATGGCGATGCATCCCTAGAAATGGTCTTGCCTTGATCAGGCAGCTAGGCATAAAGCTTATGATCAATGCAAATGATTTATCTTTCACTGAATAAAAAGAGAAAAAAGACTGTGTTTGAGTCTGATACAATCACTCTACATACTGTATAAGGTTTATTCTGTTTAAAGATGTTCAAGTGTTCAACTCCAGGCCTCGAGGGCCACCATGTCAGCTGGTTTATGTGTTGCCTGGTTTGTAATTGATCAACTAGTGTTGTTGACTGGCTAGGGAGTAGCCAATCACACCTGGTTGGCCTTGTAGAAACCGGTCTCTGATAAAAGGCAATGACAAAAACCAGGGCGATGTTCAGTAGGATAACTTTTGAAACAGGGAGGTTATGTAAAATTTTATATAAAAAATATTCCAGAGGACCTCGTTTTATTTATTTATTTTACCACAAAAATAGGTTAATTTTGGGGGTGTTCGGTTAGATTATTTCGGTTTCTTATGGAATAATCTGTAGAAGAATGTGCTGTCTCCAAATGGCCTTCCCCTTGGAACGGTTTAAGACATTGCACTTTTTTCAACCGATGTGTTCACACAGACACAAACCTATGTAGAGGACAGAGGCCACCAAGGTGCATCTCAGTTGAAGGGCTACATGTTTTCAGTCTGCCTGTAAAATGCTTATTGTTTATGTGGAAATGAGCGCCAGTGAAGTTAGTGAAGAACAAAATGGACAGTACCTTCCCAACCCCGTGACTATTGATTAAAGTTGTTTATTTTTCAAGACATCTTAACAGTGCTTGCCATATTCACCTTTTGAATTGACTTAATCTCCAGTTAAGTTTTACAGTCAAACCTATGAGTGACCTTTCATTGGTGTTCATACTGCATTCATGTTTCTGTTAAATGTCTATTTTGTTCATAAGTCTGTTTGCTAAGTGTCCAGCCAAGATTGGACAAAGATTTACATCATGCAACTGATTTAGTTTTTCCTTCCATAATTTACAAAAGCTAATTATTTATAGTGCAAAAAGGAAAGACTGGGAGTTGGGAGAGATGTATCCACAGCAAAATGATCATCTGATTATGTGGAAGTGCACATTCACTGTTTGGGTAAGTTATTAGCAAGACACTAACATCATCATCTGACTGTATAGAATAAAAGGTGCCAACTATGCAACCGAAAATACAGTGCAAATAAAGACATGAGCTCTACAGTTGTAATAGTCAAGGCTCCTCTTCCATCTAATTACAGTATATTGTCTGTCAACCATCTTGAAACGAATCAATGCCTGTGATGTGATCCATACTCTCAATTAAATCCAAAAGAAGGGAACTAAAGGGCCACATTTACCAAGCACTTGCACCAGTCCAAAGTTTGCACCTGAGTTATTTTCTGAGAGAAAGGAATTAGTATTTTAAAATGAAGTTAAACCATGAAAGTGTCTTTAGTAACACTTGCTTCACTCCCCTTGGATAACAACAGATGGAGCAACCTTCGCACCAGAGCAAAACATTTAGACTGCATCCCAAGTGGCACCCTATTCCCTGATCTGTTGGTATATAGAGTATAGGGTGCCATTTGGGACACAGTGATTTTACAATGCGGAATGTCCTAAATCTGGTTGTTTGGATAGAGAGAGCTGGTTCTTGTTTGGGTATTAGGTGAAGTCTGCCACTTTGCCATTCAAATGAATTTACCAGCTAGATTGACCCCCCTAGAGGCTATGTCCGTGCCCCCGTGGACATCTAATTAGCATAATAAACAAATCCTCATCAAAATCTGTCTGTTTAAAATGGAGCATCTGCGGTGGAAGGTGGCCGAGCTACAGCAGTGTTTGTCAGACCATGAGACATCCCGGTCTTCTCACGAAAATGTCTGTAGCGTCCAAACAGTTTGGCCTCCAAAATAATAGAGCCCCACAGTGGAGGTGTCATAATACCCATACAACCTAGCGGTCAAACAGGGAAATGGTTCCAATCGTTTTTCCACCATTCATTTTTCATATAGGGAATTTTAGAAACACTTTAAATAAGGGCTGTGTTTCATGTAGACTTACACTGGCGTGACGTTTTGATAACCATGTAAATCTCTCTTGGACAAGGGGATTTTTATCAATATATTCGGCTCTGTTTACTCTCAGATTCAAAAAATGCTAATTAGCATCAAAGTAGACATCATGCAAGACTACAAATCACTGCAAGCTCCTGCGCGTCATCTTTAGCTGACACCTTTGCTAACAGGTATTGTGTCAATTTAAAACTTGCACAAGACAGTTCACAGACTTGTCAATTTAAAGAAATGTAACCAATTTATTAATTACTAAATGTAGCTAACATTAGATAGTTAATCCAGAGATTCTTACCTTTGCCTCGATTTGGCAGTTTATTCCAGATCATAATGGCATTTTTTTTTTGGGGGGGGGGGGTAAATACAGGCGAATAGATTGATAATAGTCACCTTATCCTACAGAGATTTACACAGTTATCAAAACATCACGCCAGTGTAAGCCTACACGAAACAAAGCCCTTATTTTAAGTGTTTCTAAAATCTCCTATGGGAAAAATTGGTGGAGAAACTATTGCAACCATTTCCTTGTTTGACCGCTAGGTTTTATGGGTATGTCACGCCCTGACCTATAGAACTCTTGTTTGTTGAGTCAGGGTGTGGAAATCTATGTTAGATATTCTATGTTTAGGTTCTAGTTTTTCTATTTCTATGTCTGGCCGGGTATGATTCCCAATCAGAGGCAGCTGTCGCTCATTGTCTCTGATTGGGGATCATACTTAGGTAGCCCATTGCCTACTGTGTCTTGTGGGATCTTGTTCCGTTTAGGCTTGTATGTGTATAGCCGAAGGACTTCACGTTACGTTGTTTCTTGTTTTGTTGTATGTTTATTGAGGTAATAAACATGTACGCTTTTCACGCTGCACCTTGGTCCGACCCGTCTCTCAACGATCGTGACAGAAGATCCCACCACTAAAGGACCAAGCAGCGTGCCGAGGAGGAGCGAATAGCTATGTCACAGGTGGGCAAATGGTGGTCATGGGAGGAGATATTCGCTGGGAAAGGACCCTGGGCGAAGGTACAGGCCCGGGTAGGAGAGGATCAACGACGACGCCAACGGGACCAACCGCTGAGGAAGCCCGAGAGGCAACCCCAATAATTTTTTGGGGGGGATAGAAGGGTGGTCGGGGATCGAGAGAGAAGAGCCCCGACCACTGCACCCTGTGGGGTTCCAGTTGGAGTCCCTACGACCATGGGAACAGGAATGGGAACAGTTTTACACGGAGGAGTCGGAAGATGACGACGACGATGAGGTTCTGTTCCCTAACTCGTGGGGGTTTCCTGAGGAGTCCTCACTGGAGGAGGATTGGCGAGAGAGAGAGAAGGACTGGAGCTGTCTGAGAGAGGAGGCTACCACGTTACAGGGGCTGTTAGCTCAGAGGGAGCAGGAGTTATCCGTTCAGAGGGAGGCGCTACAGGTGGCTCAAAGGGAGAAGGAAGTAGGGGCGGCACAGAGAGAGGAGCTGGTCAGGCAACAAAAGGAGCGTATGTTCATTGAGGAACCTAGGTATGCGGAGATACGCACTGTGTCGCCAGTGCGAGTTCACAGCCCAGTGGGTCCTGTGCCAGCGCCCCGCACGTGTTGTGCGAAAGTGGGCATCCAGCCAGGACGGGTTGTGCCAGCTCCCCGCACCAAACCAGTGGTGCGTGTTCCCAGTCCGGTACGGCCCGTACCTGCTCCTCGCACCAAACCAGTGGTGCGTGTCTCCAGTCCGGCCCGGCTCGTTCCTGCTCCTCACACCAGACCTGTGGTGCGTGTCTCCGGCCCGGCCCGTTCCTGCTCCTCGCACCAAACCAGTGGTGCCTGTCGCCAGCCCGGTACGCCCCGTACCTGCTCCCCGCACCAAACCTGTGGTGCGTGTATCCAGTCCAGTACGGCCCGTACTTGCTCCCCGCACCAAACCAGTGGTGCGTGTCGCCAGCCCGGTACGCCCCGTACCTGCTCCCCGCACCAAACCAGTGGTGCGTGTGTCCAGTCCAGTGCGGCCCGTTCCTGCTCCCCGCACCAAACCAGTGGTGCGTGTATCCAGTCCGGCACGACCCGTGCCTACGCCTCGCACCAAACCAGTGGTGCGTGTCTCCAGTCCGGCACGACCCGTGCCTGCTCCTCGCACCAAACCAGTGGTGCGTGTCTCCAGTCCGGCACAGCCCGTGCCTACTCCTCGCACCAAACCAGTGGTGCGTGTCTCCAGTCCGGCACGACCCGTGCATGCTCCTGCACCAAACCAGTGGTGCGTGTCTCCAGTCCGGCACGGCCCGTGCCTGCTCCTCGCACCAGACCAGTGGTGCGTGTGCCCAGTCCAGCTCCGGTCAACGGCTCCACTCCGGAGCCAGAGCAGTCCGCTCCACCGGTGCCTAGTCCAGCTCCGGTCAGCGGTTCCACTCCGGAGCCAGAGTAGTTTGCTCCACCGGTGCCCAGTCCAGCTCCGGTCAGCGGCTCCACTCCGGAGCCAGAGCAGTCCGCTCCACCGGTGCCTAGTCCAGCTCCGGTCAGCGGATCCATTCCGGAGCCAGAGCAGTCCGCTCCACCGGTTTCCAGTCCAGCTCCGGTCAGCGGTTCCACTCCGGAGCCAGAGCAGTCCGCTCCACCGGGATCCAGTTCAGCTTCGGTCAGCGGCTCCACTTCAGACCCAGAAGTCAGCCCCTCTCCAGGGTCGGGGCCTCCCACACCAGGGTCCAGACAGGGCTTGATGCATCGTGGGAGGAAGGAGAGGGGAAGCATCGCGCCGAGGTTCAGACCAGACCAGGGGCGCAACGGGAAGGCAGAGAGGGAGAGGTCGTCACACCCGGAGCCGGATCCGCCTCCGAGGCTGAAAGCCCACCCGGACCCTCCCCTGTCATGTCAGGTTTGTGCGGACGGAGTCCGCACCTTTGGGGGGGGGGGGGGGGACTCTTGTTTGTTGAGTCAGGGTGTGGAATTCTATGTTAGATATTCTATGTTTAGGTTCTAGTTTTTCTATTTCTATGTCTGGCCAGGTATGATTCCCAATCAGAGGCAGCTGTCGCTCATTGTCTCTGATTGGGGATCATACTTAGGTAGCCCATTGCCTACTGTGTCTTGTGGGATCTTGTTCCGTTTAGGCTTGTATGTGTATAGCCGAAGGACTTCACGTTACGTTGTTTATTGTTTTGTTGTATGTTTATTGAGGTAATAAACATGTACGCTTTTCACGCTGCACCTTGGTCCGACCCGTCTCTCAACGATCGTGACAGGGTATTATGACTCATACTGTGGTACTCTATATGACCACTCTATGGAAAGATGAGACTCTCACAAACACGATGGTGTTCTCCGTTTTGTGTTCTCTACGACCTCCACAAGCGTCATGGGACTCGTCAGAAGTCAGAACCGCAGATCTGCCAACTTCTGTCTGTAGCGTCCAAACAGTTTGGGCTACACACTAATATGACCCCTCTATAGAAAGGTGAGACTCTCACAAACATTTCAGTTGTTTTGCTCTATTAACCTCACAAGACTCGTCTGAAGGTAGCCGGTACCAGTTAAAAGTTTAGTGCCAAAAAAAAAAGGTTAAATATAGGCTTAGATTCTTAAGGATTAAGTTAAGTCAGCCAGAGACAGGAAGCTTTTCCTGACCATGTGACCTGACCAGGAACAACTCTGGGCCTAGTCTACACTCTTAGAGAAAAAAGGGTTACAAAAGGGTTCTTCGGCTGTCCACATAGGATAACCCTTTTTTGGTTCCATGTAGAACCCTCTGTGGAAAGGGTTCTACATGAAACCCAAAAGGGTTCTACCTGGATCAAAATGGGTTCTACCTTGACCCAAAAATGGTTATTCAAAGGGTTCTTCTATGGGAACAGCCGAAGAACCCTTTTAGGTTCTAGATAGCACCTTTTTTTCTAAGAGTGTATAGCCTAGTCTATAACTTAGGTCCAGAGTTTTTCCAGGTGACATCACGTGATCCTCCCAAAATTCCGGACCCTGATTCTGTTATGGAGTGATCTGACATGGTTGCCTTCAGACTAGACCATTTCTTTGTTGCAGAACAGCTTAACATGCATAGAGAAGAGCAGCCACATCTCTTCCTCCTCAATGGTGACTCATCTACATACATTACGTGTCTAATTTGTTTATCTGCTCTGTCTGAGCACATACTCTCTTTCCACCCATTCCCTCACCGTCTGAGGTTCTTCCCCCCTCTTTGTGTACTGATCTGCTCTGTTGCTACAATGTTGTTGTTTTTCTCAGTAGCTTGAGCTAAATGACAGCTGAAAGCCTTCACAGAGCCATATCGGGGGGTGTGTGCATGTATGTGTGCGCACTAATGTGTACGTTTACGTGAACGCGTGTGCGCATGCATGCATCTGCGCATGTGCCGGTACATTATGTATGTCTATGTGTGTGTGTGTATGTTTTAGTGAAAGGTTATGAAGTTTGAGGATAGTCTCCCAGCCTAGAATTACATGGGCTTCCCTCTGGGCCCTGGCTGATGAGCCCTGACAGATCTGAGAGCAGTGTGGGTGTGCTGGCTGGATCCAGACGGTCAGAGGCTCTCTCTGGTCCCTCAGCTCATCTGTGACTAACCAATCCATCCATTTGCCACCACTAGGAATTATATTTCTATGTTTGCCACATTCTAGTGCTTGGAATGAGTCATTGGTAAAACAGTTTGCAGAGGAGATCTTGATTCACGCTGACACCATTTTGACACAATTTTATTTGATTAAAGCCAGCAGGAGAAATGTATTGAGTTGTTGAGACCGTTCTTGAACACAAATTAGTTATCAATTAAGATTATTTGTTTGTAGTTAACGTTAATTAAGAATTAAGATAAATCAGTTGCCAACTTGACTAAAAGCGTCACGGTCGTGTGGTGATGAATTGAACAAAGAGCTACTCTTAAATTGACCACTCAATCGCAATTAAGAGCTCAATTAATTAAGCTTGATTAATTGAGAGCTCAGTTAGAACGTAATCAAATTGAAACCCTGCAATCAGATTGGCCTGAAGCGACACCATGCACACATAATAATGATGGGTCCTTTTTCATATTGATGAATCTATAGCCTATTTTTCTCCACATAATGTTACATTTTAAGTAGGAGCACAACCTGTGATCATATTAGGATACCCAATCACCAAGAACATGTTATGGATCTGTTATCAAAATCTGTCCGTGACCCCACTCTGAGTGTCTCAGGGAGAGGGGATATACAAAAAACACATTTCCAATTTACACATGCATGTAACACACACTTGTACATGTGTGAATAATAATAATAATATAATATGCCATTTAGCAGACGCTTTTATCCAAAGCGACTTACAGTCATGCGTGCATACATTTTTGTGTATGGGTGGTCCCGGGGATCGAACCCACTACCTTGGCGTTACAAGTGCCGTGCTCTACCAGCTGAGCTACAGAGGACCAATATGAGCACCCATCAAATTATTATTATAAATATGTATAATTTATAGAGAGCTAAGAGGACTGTGGAATAATAGCTGACTTATATGATGAGTGATGATTCATTCTACTGATGAAATGTTCAACGAGCCATATCATCTACACAGTCCCTTCATATTGTCTGTTGTCTTTACTTATACCCACTCCCACACACACACACACACACACACACCCTATAGGCCTATATCAATGAAAATGGTACATTGCTTTGATGATGGAAACAACCTGCATCTTGTCTGTATAGTTTTGTTAGCAGACCACACTGAGGTTATCAAGGAGAGAGGTGTTCACTGGACAAACAACTGACTCCTCAATGGGACTAAAATGTATTTAAAATGTTCTACAAGCAGCCTGTTTGTTGGGGATTTATTCCAAGGATGTCGATTTTGTACATTATTTGGCATTTCTCTGCGGAAATGCTGGGGAATTATTGTAATAATCGCCAATGTATGTTTTTTTGTGGTGTATGTCTGGGAAATATCACAGGTTATAATTGTTCATGTATTTTTGGATTTTAACTTTTCAGAAAATTGTTTTATTTGTATTCTTCTGTTGATTTGTGGTTTATGGACAAGGAACCCATTTTTATCACCTGTACTTATGTTATTGAGCAAATGAACCAAAATAAATCCTCTGCTTAAGGATTTCATGAACTGACTGTTTTAATTCCTACATACTCTACATTTGTCTACATAAAGGTAACATTTTTACATTATGCCTAACTCTATAATATAAACCATTAATAACACATATATAGCCTAAGCACATCATTAATATGACATTATAGAGCTAGATAGAGGTTAATGTATGTAGGTACAGTGAGGGAAAAAAGTATTTGATCCCCTGCTGATTTTGTACGTTTGCCCACTGACAAAGAAATGATCAGTCTATAATTTTAATGGTAGGTTTATTTGAACAAGATTTCTGGCTCCCAGGTGTCTTTTATACAGGTAACGAGCTGAGATTAGGAGCACACTCTTAAAGGGAGTGCTCCTAATCTCAGTTTGTTACCTGTATAAAAGACACCTGTCCACAGAAGCAATCAATCAATCAGATTCCAAACTCTCCACCATGGCCAAGACCAAAGAGCTCTCCAAGGATGTCAGGGACAAGATTGTAGACCTACACAAGGCTGGAATGGGCTACAAGACCATTGCCAAGCAGCTTGGTGAGAAGGTGACAACAGTTGGTGCGATTATTCACAAATGGAAGAAACACAAAATAACTGTCAATCTCCCTCAGCCTGGGGCTTCATGCAAGATCTCACCTCGTGGAGGTGCAATGATCATGAGAACGCTGAGGAATCAGCCCAGAACTACACGGGATAATCTTGTCAATGATCTCAAGGCAGCTGGGACCATAGTCACCAAGAAAACAATTGGTAACACACTACGCCGTGAAGGACTGAAATCCTGCAGCGCCCGTGAGGTCCCCCTGCTCAAGAAAGCACATATACAGGCCCATCTGAAGTTTGCCAATGAACATCTGAATGATTCAGAGGAGAACTGGGTGAAAGTGTTGTGGTCAGATGAGACCAAAATCGAGCTCTTTGGCATCAACTCAACTTGCCGTGTTTGGAGGAGGAGGAATGCTGCCTATGACCCCAAGAACACCATCCCCACCGTCAAACATGGAGGTGGAAACATTATGCTTTGGGGGTGTTTTTCTGCTAAGGGGACAGGACAACTTCACCGCATCAAAGGGACGATGGACGGGGCCATGTACCGTCAAATCTTGGGTGAGAACCTCCTTCCCTCAGCCAGGGCATTGAAAATGGGTTGTGGATGGGTATTCAAGCATGACAATGTCCCAAAACACACGGCCAAGGCAACAAAGGAGTGGCTCAAGAAGAAGCACATTAAGGTCCTGGAGTGGCCTAGCCAGTCTCCAGACCTTAATCCCATAGAAAATCTGTGGAGGGAGCTGAAGGTTCGAGTTGCCAAATGTCAGCCTCGAAACCTTAATGACTTGGAGAAGATCTGCAAAGAGGAGTGGGACAAAATCCCTCCTGAGATGTGTGCAAACCTGGTGGCCAACTACAAGAAACGTCTGACCTCTGTGATTGCCAACAAGGGTTTTGCCACCAAGTACTAAGTCATGTTTTGCAGAGGGGTCAAATACTTATTTCCCTCATTAAAATGCAAATCAATTTATAACATTTTTGACATGCGTTTTTCTGGATTTTTTTGTTGTTATTCTGTCTCTCACTGTTCAAATAAACCTACCATTAAAATTATAGACTGATCATGTCTTTGTCAGTGAGCAAACGTACAAAATCAGCAGGGGATCAAATACTTTTTTTCCCTCAATGTACATTGATACATGCATATCCTGTGTGGCTCAGTCGGTAGAGCATGGTGCTTTCAACACCAAGGGTCGTGGGTCCAATTCCGTTGCTTTGGATAAAAGTGTCATGTATGCAGTACGTGAAACGTATGCATACATGACTAAGTTGCTTTGGATAAAAGTGTCTGCATATATTATTATTAATATCCAAAATGTCGGTTAATTGCTCCGCACTACTCTGTAGGTGTTGTAGTCTACACACTGACAGGTGCTGACATCTCTGTAGGTGTTGTAGTCTACACACTGACAGGTGCTGACATCATCTCTGTAGGTGTTGTAGTCTACACACTGACAGGCGCTGACATCATCTCTGTAGGTGTTGTAGTCTACACACTGACAGGTGCTGACATCTCTGTAGGTGTTGTAGTCTACACACTGACAGGTGCTGACATCATCTCTGTAGGTGTTGTAGTCTACACACTGACAGGTGCTGACATCATCTCTGTAGGTGTTGTAGTCTACACACTGACAGGTGCTGACATCATCTCTGTAGGTGTTGTAGTCTACACACTGACAGGTGCTGACATCATCTCTGTAGGTGTTGTAGTCTACACACTGAGAGGTGCTGACATCATCTCTGTAGGTGTTGTAGTCTACACACTGAGTGGTGCTGACATCATCTCTGTAGGTGTTGTAGTCTACACACTGACAGGTGCTGACATCATCTCTGTAGGTGTTGTAGTCTACACACTGACAGGTGCTGACATCATCTCTGTAGGTGTTGTAGTCTACACACTGACAGGTGCTGATGTATAGGGGCATACGTTAAGTGGGTGTAGGAACACAATCACACAGGAAATAATATTGTATATGGAAACATTTCATTTTCAAAGGTTGCAATTGAATGGCTATAATGTTTTTTTCTTGCTAAATGCATGCTTTTTATGCGGTATGGCTTTCACGTTTGTTGACTGTGATAGATTACTGTGTCAGTGCTGCCAAGTGCACTTAGATGGAAACGTGGTGCCCATCTGCTCATTTGATGGCCTTCCAACTCGATTTAGTTCACCTGAGCAGATAATACCAGCCAGAATGCAGCAGACTCTCCTTCTCCAAGCAGCAGTGAGGAGAGAGGTCACTGTAGTGAATTTGGCAGGAAGCTGTAGCCTATGTTCACTTGGTACAATGCATAGTAAGCACCCTGTGGAAATAAGAGTATATTATATTTAATGCAATAATTGTGCACAATGACAGGGTTATAGACTTTTATGAAAAATACCCAATAGGCCTACCAGAGGGGATGGGGAAAACCTAGGCTATATGAACCCCCTGGGCCTACACATCTTAGTGGAAGCCCATCAGAATAGATCATGCCTGCCAAGCACAGCAACCTGGTCTCAGAGCCTTTCGTATTATTCTGTATGTAAATAGGCGACACTCCATTTAGTATGATATGTTACGTTTCATATGGTATGTATTAATTTGTGGATGTCCATCACCCATTTCTTATAATATATTACGAATTACAATTCGTATTATATGTTACGAATTTGCAAAATGTACAATATGTTACAAATTTGCTAAAGGTATGATATGTTATGATTTCTAGCTAGATGGCTAACGTTAGCTAGCTGGCTAAAGTTAGCTAGAGCTAGGGGTTAGGATTAAGTTTAGGAGTTAGATTAAAGGGTTAAGGTTAGAGGAAGGGTTAGCTAACATGCTAAGTAGTTGCAAAGTAGCTAAAAAGTAGTAAGTAGTTGAAAAGTTGCTAATTAGCTAAAATGCTAAAGTTCTCTTTGGGTTGCTAGACGTTTGCGTTATACACCCATCCTGACCAACCACCCTACATTCGTTTTTGCCTTAAGTAACCATCTGTCTTATTTAACACTACTAAACTTAACATATACTAATTATAGTGTCCCGGATTGACATTTACTATGTTACATATAGTATATGAGACCAGGCTGAGAACAGTGGTATTAGGCCTGCCTAGGCCTACCCTACAGGTAAAAAGTTATTCATAAATGAAATATGACGTTTATGATTCAGATGTGAAATCTATAAAACATTTTCCTGTCAATACAGTTACAGGTGTCTTATGTTCCATGCCTTTACCTTCCTGTACGTCTTTATGTGCTCTCTTTCAAACATGCTCACTCACACGCACAGATCCGAAGTTGCTCGGTCACCTTGGAGATGAGAAACATTGAAGAGTGGAGGTTACGACTGTCTCAGCCTCCTCTTTCCACACGAAAACTCTCAGCGAAGCACCGTCAATATATCTGTACGATTTATGAAGTCTTGGGGAAAAAACGATGATTGCATAAACTGTTTTGCGCCTTCATAATGTCTTGAGAAAGAAGTCGCTCTGATTGTCCATCGGTCGACCACTTTGCAAGCAAAGGTAGAACGCGCCAGTGAAATTGTATCAGTTTACAAATTATAAGATTCTGAAACTCTGCTGCATCCTATCTAATTCAGATATGATCTAATTTAATTGCATGTTTTCAAAACCCTATAGTATTCTTCTTGAAATAAGGAGTTGTCAAAGAATATGATTCCTTAACCAATGAGGTTAAAAAAGGGCCATCCTGGGATTATGATAATGTTTGCCTGGAAACCCAATGTTGAATTTAATAGAATTCTACGTCGAGCAGAAATAAGAATTTGAACCAAAGTTTCCTCTCACGACCTCTACAAGCCAGAATGTTGAATACAATTATATTTTAAACTACTTTAACGGTTGTCTGTGCAGTTGGTCGTTTTGGCGGTAGGAATGTGAGACAATATACCCACAGGAAAGTATAATGCAACAATTTCAATGATTTTACTGAGTTACAGTTCATATAAGGAAATCAGTCAATTGAAAAAGTCATTAGGACCTAATCTATGGATTTCACATGATTGGGCACAGCCATGGGTGGGCCTGTGAGGGAATAGGCCCACCCACTTGTGAGCCAGGCCCACCCACTTGTGAGCCAGACCCACCCACCCACAGGGGAGCCAGGCCCAGCCAATCAGAATGAGCTTTTCCCCACAAAAGGGCTTTATTACAGACAGAAATACTCCTCAGTTTCATCAGCTGTCCGGGTGGCCGGTCTCAGACGATCCCACAGGTGAAGAAGCCGGATATGGAGGTCCTGGGCTGGCGTGGTTACACGTGGTCTGCGGTTGTGAGGCCGGTTGGACGTACTGCCAAATTCTCTAGGTGGCTTATTGTAGAGAAATGAACATTACATTCTCTGGCGACAGCTCTGTTGGACATTCCTGCAGTCAGCATGCCAATTGCACGCTCCCTCAAAACTTGAGACATCTGTGGCATTGTGTTGTGTGACAAAACTGCACATTTTAGAGTGCCCTTTTATTGTCTCCAGCACAAGGTGCACGTGTGTAATGATCATGCTGTTTAATCAACTTCTTGATATGCCACACCTGTCAGGGGGATGGATTATCTTGGCAAAGGAGAAATGCTCACTAACAGGGATGTAAACAAATGTGTGCACAAAATGTGTGAGAAATAAGGGATCTGAATTCTGGGATCTTTTATTTCAGCTCATGAAACACGGGACCAACACTTTATGTGTTGCGTTAATTATTTTGTTCTGTATACATACATTTTTCAAAGCACTGGCAGTGCCTTGAGATTTCTATCACCTGAAGCATGCACAGAACCATGTAAACACATGCACAGAACCATGTAAACACATGCACAGAACCATGTAAACACATGCACAGAACCATGTAAACACATGCACAAACTCGGCAAGTAGTGCTGAGGGATTAGTGCTTTATGATTAGTGCTTTTTGAGGTCAGTTCGGTTTCGGTTCGATTATAAAAAAATAATCACTGTTTTGATTTCGGTTTAGATAATTTTTTCAACATTAAATGCATTGTGCATTATGTGGGTTGAGTGCTGTAACGACACAGAATAAAACAATTAATACAAGTCCCATGATGGTAGTGACTGTCCATTACTGCTTATCACTTATTAACCATCATTTATTCACATTACTTAACTTTAATAAAATATTTAAATTGTTGTTTTATTTGATGACTTTATTATTTCATTCCAAGTCATCTAATCTCTATAGAGCTGCTGCTTGTGCTGTCTGACAAAATCACTATTTTAGTAGTTCTTCAAAGTAAATAAGGCAGACTTTTATGACTGCTGAATACCAACTATCAATCACTTAGATCATGTATTTTCAGGTAGAGATACCTCACGAAGCAACAGCTGCTTTCTATATCACCTCACCATCACGCATTCTTCTCTCTTCAGTAGCAGGTGTAAAAGAAACACAGACCGGACAAGTAGATGCACAATGGATTATGGTCATTGTAGTTAATTACCACATTTTATGGGTTAAACTAGGTAGAATATTGGCCTACTACTTCGCAAGGTTCAGGCTGGATCTGATTTATCTCTAGAGAAACTGTGCGATGTGCGCATTGAGCTCACAGAAAAAAAACGAACGAAATGGAATTCAAATAATTGAACCTACAGTGGGGAGAACAAGTATTTGATACACTGCCAATTGTGCAGGTTTTCCTACTTACAAAGCATGTAGAGGTCTGTAATTTGTATCATAGGTACACTTCAAATGTGAGAGACGGAATCTAAAACAAAAATCCAGAAAATCACATTGTATGATTTTTAAGTAATTAATTTGCATTTTATTGCATGACATATGTATTTGATACATCAGAAAAGCAGAACTTAATATTTGGTACAGAAACCTTTGTTTGCAATTACAGAGATCATACGTTTCCTGTAGGTCTTGACCAGGTTTGCACACACTGCAGCAGGGATTTTGGCCTGCTCCTCCATACAGACCTTCTCCAGATCCTTCAGGTTTCGGGGCTGTCACTGGGCAATACGGACTTTCAGCTCCCTCCAAAGATTTTCTATTGGGTTCAGGACTGGAGACTGGCTAGGCCACTCCAGGACCTTGAGATGCTTCTTACGGAGCCACTCCTTACTTGCCCTGGCTGTGTGTTTCGGGTCGTTGTCATGCTGGAAGACCCAGCCACGACCCATCTTCAATGCTCTTACTGAGGGAAGGAGGTTGTTGGCCAAGATCTCACGATACATGGCCCCATCCATCCTCCCCTCAATAATGTGCAGTCGTCCTGTCCCCTTTGCAGAAAAGCATCCCCAAGGAATGATGTTTCCACCTCCATGCTTCACGGTTGGGATGTTGTTCTTGGGGTTGTACTCATCCTTCTTCTTCCTCCAAACACGGCGAGTAGAGTTTAGACCAAACAGCTATATTTTTGTTTCATCAGACCACATGACCTTCTCCCATTCCTCCTCTGGAACATCCAGATGGTCATTGGCAAACTTCAGACAGGCCTGGACATGCGCTGGCTTGAGCAGGGGGACCTTGCGTGCGCTGCAGGATTTTAATCCATGACGGCGTAGTGTGTTACTAATGGTTTTCTTTGAGACTGTGGTCCCAGCTCTCTTCAGGTCATTGACCAGGTCCTGCCATGTAGTTCTGGGCTGATCCCTCACCTTCCTCATGATCATTGATGCCCCACGAGGTGAGATCTTGCATGGAGCCCCAGACCGAGGGTGATTGACCGTCATCTTGAACTTCTTCCATTTTCTAATAATTGCGCCAACAGTTGTTGCCTTCTCACCAAGCTGCTTGCCTATTGTCCTGTAGCCCATCCCAGCCTTGTGCAGGTCTACAATTTTATCCCTGATGTCCTTACACAGCTCTCTGGTCTTGGCCATTGTGGAGAGGTTGGAGTCTGTTTGATTGAGTGTGTGGACAGGTGTCTTTTATACAGGTAACGAGTTCAAACAGGTGCAGTTAATACAGGTAATGAGTGGAGAACAGGAGGGCTTCTTAAAGAAAAACTAACAGGTCTGTGAGAGCCGGAATTCTTACTGGTTGGTAGGTGATCAAATACTTATGTCATGCAATAAAATGCAAATCAATTACTTAAAAATCATACAATGTGATTTTCTGGATTTTTGTTTTAGATTCCGTCTCTCACAGTTGAAGTGTACCTATGATAAAAATTACAGACCTCTACATGCTTTGTAAGTAGGAAAACCTGCAAAATCGGCAGTGTATCAAATACTTGTTCTCCCCACTGTATGTCTGTCAATTAGTTTTTTTTTTTTACGCTTCAGGTGATAGAAATCTGAAGGCACTACCTTCCCTCCCTTCTTATCCTCTCCTGTAAAGTCTGTGTACAGCAGAGGAGGCTGGTTGGAGGAGCTATTGGAGGACGGGCTCATTGTAATGGCAGGAATGGAATAAATGGAACGGTATCAAACACAAACATAAGGAAACCGTATGTTTGTTTGACTCTGGTCCATCAGTTCCAGTCCAGTCATTACAATGTGCCGGTCCTTTTATAGCTCCTCCCACCAGCCTCCTCTGGTGGACAGGTGTCTGACAGATGGCTGTATGGCTAAGATCATTCATGAACAGAATCAATGGGTATTGATCACACTGAAGCCCCAGTCAGTCTGTGACAGTGCTGTGCTGCTGTTTTGTTATTCCCCCGTGGCCACAGAGCTCACAGGGTTACTGCCTCTGTCTGAACTGTGTCTCACTACAAACTCTACTTACTACTCTGAATGGCTCCAACTGTTCCTCTAGGCCTACACTACAGGGAGCTGCTGGCTTCTGCCCTTTCTTAAGGGTTGCGCAAAGAGGATGCTAGTTACTTTGGCTTGTCTTACAGATGCCTTTGAGTAACTCTTTTAGAAGAAGAAGTCAAGAGTGTCATACTGTGTTGTATGTCATTAGATAAGAGGTGATGCCCAATTTATCCATGTTAATAAGCCCCCGGCCTATGGGGATGTTGCACACTGCAAAGGTGTTGCAGAAGGTTGCACACTTTTACCAAGGGTTGCATAATGCACAATATTGCTATTCTGAATGAAGGTTGGAGTGGGTTTTATAGTGGGTTTTCATAGGTGAACAGGTGTGATGGAAGCGGCCAGTACTTCCCTCAGAGATGACTGCCCTCCCTGGGAAGATGTGTCTCTGTCTGCCCCTCACAGAGATGATGGGTCAGAACTTTTTCACTGAGGCGCTTTGTGAATACGTGCCCAGGTCCCTAGCACCCCTAGCTCGTTCCATGTTACAAATGCATGCCCTATCAGCCTCCATCCAACTTAGCCCATCTGGGAAGTTATTGCCTGAGCAAGGCTGCCTGAACAGCCACGTATGACCTAATAGCAGTTGCCCTTGTCCCCTGCTCTGACCTCTCTCTGTTGGTGGCAGGGCTGGGGAGGACAGAGGCCTCAGCAGACAGCTGGAGATCACTGCTGCAGCACTCACTCACTTTGACTTCCAGCTGTATCAGTGAGTACTCCTCTCTTAGCACCCACACACACACACAAAATGCGTGCAAACTCACACACACACACTGGCATGTGGTGCCACGCACGCATAGGCACACATACACACACTGGCATGCACCTACGCAGGCATGCAAGCATGGACGCGCACACACACACAAAACATGTGCTGTCAACCACACTCACATAGCTGCAACCGTGACTGCCACTGTTTGTGATAATGAATTTGTTGTTTGGACTCTACAGGGCCATTGAGCTGTACCATGGCAGGATAAGATGGCTGAACCAAGGAAGTATGAAGGTATGGCATAGTAGATCTTCTTCTTCTTCTTCTTCTTCTTCTTCATCAACACCCTCACCATCACCATCATCATAATATACAGTATATAACTATTGCTATACAAACTAAAGTGTCCAGAGTGACTGTATAACTGTACCATTCCCCTGTGGGTGTGGCAGGTGTTTGGGCTGGTGAAGGGGTCCAGAGTAGGGGTCATAGTTGAAACCTCAGATGCAGTGGCGGCTCCTGAAAAAATTCTCAGGAGGGGCAATTTTTCTGATGATTTAGGTGACCTACACACATTTTAAAAAAGATATGTCCAGCAACAACATGAAGACAGGGGCAGCATATAAGTCAATACCAGAAGCATTTATTGACTGATCTGGGGAGATGGATTCCAGTTTCTGTGACAGATTATAAATAATCTCTGATGCCTTTGTTATATTAGCTTTTGGTTGAATGTACTGTCGTAGTAAATATATAATGTTATAGCTTGGTCTGACTAAAATCTTGTGCATGACCCATTTTGTGTTGGGCATTTGTTTTCAATCAATGCTGTTCCTATCCTATAACAATGGACAAAAGAGTCCTATCTTGTCAGCCTTGTCAGCAGGTGGCCAAGGACAACACCCACGCCATAGGTCTCTCAGTTCTTCCAACTCACGAGTTCTTGCTCTGAGGACACACACACACACACACACACACACACACACACACACACACACACACACACACACACACACACACACACACACACACACACACATCATCACTGATAACACACACACACACATCATCACTGTTAAACACACACACACACACACACACACAAAAATCCCCTCTCTTTAGGCTGAACATTTGAAGACAGAGAACCCGACTCAGAGCCAATGCAACAGTGGAGGGGACCTCGCCCAACTCATCAGGACCAATCAGAAGATCAGAACTACTAGATTCAACCTACATCATTTATTGTATAAAATGTCTGCACACAATGTTTTCGGGGCTCTCTTCAGATAGCTCCCTAAGAGTTTGACGAACGAGTCCGTGCACGCGATTCCAGATATCTTTACCTCTGAATAAACTGCCTTTATTATACCATATCCACCCTGTCCAAAGTCTCTACTTGGTCTCAGTTCTCCAGTAAACTTGTGATTATCAACAGTACACAACGGTAACAAACAATTGGTGGAACTCACGGGGCAGATAGTAAGGTCGCAGTGACACAGAAAGCAGTTCAATGTCGGGGGTACAGAGTCGCTCTCTTACCAGGATCGATTTTCCCTGTGACTGTCAGACCGGCCGGCTCCACTTCTCTGTCCGGGACTCTGTCATCCAGCCAAGTCTCCCAGCTGTATTGGATTCCGCTGCCAGCAGCGTTTTCATTATTTAGTCCGTTCGTAGCGGGTATGTACACGATCAACAAGATCAGTCCAAAACCCACCACTGGAAATCCATGGTTGGCAGAATGTTTGTAAACTAAGTGTACAAATTAAAAACATAAAATAACGCCACACTGCAGGTCGCAACAGAGACGCTGCTAGCCGCTATTTTCTTAGTTACGTTCATGGTTACGTCACGTATGACGAAAGCGCGTAAGTGCAAGCCCACAGAAGCCCATAGAGATTGTATTGAAAGCTTTGAAATTTGAAAAAAATAGATTTTACATGACAGGCTATGAGAGACTTCTGGGCGATTTTCAACCTGACTGAAATCGCCCCAAAAACGGGCGGGGCCATTTGAAGCACGACTTTAGCCTGATTTGACATTTAGTGGCTGGCAGATCAGACGTGAACACTGATAACTACTGTATAATTGATTAGAAAAAAAATCCCTTCCTTTACCCGTTTGGCAGTGCGTCGCCCATATCGCCCTATTGAACAGGCCGTCCCTGCTCAGATGTTAACTGCACCAAGGACAGACTGCCAGATCTACAGAGGAACCTCCTGGTAAGATAGATATACATTTAGACCCCTGGTTTCACCCAGTGATGTTTATAAACCCTGGATGACTGACAAGGGGCGCTGTAATGAAGCTACCGCACAGCCATCTTGGTACTCCTCCGTTGTAAAAAAGATTTTGGAAGCTATAGAAATGCATTTATTAACGTCTAGATTCGTTTTTGACATGTTTTTTCTATTACAGACACTTTAATGCGTACTTTTAAATGATATTATGTGAGCTAAACATACAAATAGAACATTTATAATTATATTTAAAAAATGTCCTTAAAGTCTTTCTTTAGAGAATACTAATATTACTGTCCTCACTTCAACAAAACATACTTAAATACAACAAAAACATACTTATGTACATGTCATTTTGTCCTTGAAACATTTTATTGAAATACTGTAGAATTCCATTCATTCCTATGGAGGCCTGCTCTTACTAGGGAGTGCCAATATGGCCGACTGGTGGCTTCAAAGCCTCTCAATGGCCAATATATTTAATCAGTAATCCAGGGTTTGTATACATCATTGGTTTCACCTCATCGTTTACTGGTAAGATAAATAGACATTTAAACCCCTGGTTTCACCTCATCATTTACTTCATTAATACAATATGTGTAAACAATATGTTTACTATGGGCTTTGTCTCTCAGCAAGCATTGAAGGTGTGTGTGTTTATGTATGTATGTTTGTGTGTGTGTGTGTGTGTGTCAGTCTCTGATAGAAGAGCAGCTCAGCTGTAAGAGTCAGCTGTACCTGATGTCCTGTGGTACTGAGACCAGCAGCCTTTGGGATGGCCCCAGAGATGTCAACCCCTTCAGGTGAGAAGTCCTAAGAGAGGTCATCAAGGTCATAATATAGTGCTTTAAAGGTGTATCCCGTAACCTTTTTGCCCCCTGTGGCCAAAAGACTAAATGCTGAAATAATCCATGCTCAAACACACATACACACACACACACACACACCGTTTAGGCATAGCTGCGGGAAGTAGGGGTGCTCCCCCTGAAAAATCAGAATATTTTTATATACACTGCTCAAAAAAATAAAGGGAACACTAAAATAACACATCCTAGATCTGAATGAATGAAATAATCATATTAAATACTTTTTTCTTTACATAGTTGAATGTGCTGACAACAAAATCACACAAAAATTATCAATGGAAATCAAATTTATCAACCCATGGAGGTCTGGATTTGGAGTCACGCTCAAAATTAAAGTGGAAAACCACACTACAGGCTGATCCAACTTTGATGTAATGTCCTTAAAACAAGTCAAAATGAGGCTCAGTAGTGTGTGTGGCCTCCACGTGCCTGTATGACCTCCCTACAACGCCTGGGCATGCTCCTGATGAGGTGGCGGATGGTCTCCTGAGGGATCTCCTCCCAGACCTGGACTAAAGCATCCGCCAACTCCTGAACAGTCTGTGGTGCAACGTGGCGTTGGTGGATGGAGCGAGACATGATGTCCCAGATGTGCTCAATTGGATTCAGGTCTGGGGAACGGGCGGGCCAGTCCATAGCATCAATGCCTTCCTCTTGCAGGAACTGCTGACACACTCCAGCCACATGAGGTCTAGCATTGTCTTGCATTAGGAGGAACCCAGGGCCAACCGCACCAGCATATGGTCTCACAAGGGGTCTGAGGATCTCATCTCGGTACCTAATGGAAGTCAGGCTACCTCTGGCGGCCCCCCAAAGAAATGCCACCCCACACCATGACTGACCCACCGCCAAACCGGTCATGCTGGAGGATGTTGCAGGCAGCAGAACGTTCTCCACGGCGTCACGTCTGTCACATGTGCTCAGTGTGAACCTGCTTTCATCTGTGAAGAGCACAGGGCGCCAGTGGTGAATTTGCCAATCTTGGTGTTCTCTGGCAAATGCCAAACGTCCTGCACGGTGTTGGGCTGTAAGCACAACCCCTACCTGTGGACGTCGGGCCCTCATAACACCCTCATGGAGTCTGTTTCTGACCATTTGAGCAGACACATGCACATTTGTGGCCTGCTGGAGGTCATTTTGCAGGGCTCTGGCAGTGCTCCTCCTGCTCCTCCTTGCACAAAGGCGGAGGTAGCAGTCCTGCTGCTGGGTTGTTGCCCTCCTACGGCCTCCTCTACGTCTCCTGATGTACTGGCCTGTCTCCTAGTAGCGCCTCCATGCTTTGGACACTACGCTGACAGACACAGCAAACCTTCTTGCCACAGCTCGCATTGATGTGCCATCCTGGATGAGCTGCACTACCTGAGCCACTTGTGTGGGTTGTAGACTCCGTCTCATGCTACCACTAGAGTGAAAGCACTGCCAGCATTCAAAAGTGACCAAAACATCAGCCAGGCAGCATAGGAACTGAGAAGTGGTCTGTGGTCACCACCTGCAGAACCACTCCTTTATTAGGGGTGTCTTGCTAATTACCTATAATTTCCACCTGTTGTCTATTCCATTTGCACAACAGCATGTGAAATGTATTGTCAATCAGTGTTGCTTCCTAAGTGGACAGTTTGATTTCACAGAAGTGTGATTGACTTGGAGTTACATTGTGTTGTTTAAGTGTTCCCTTTATTTTTTTGAGCAGTGTATATATAATTTTTTAAAATCACAAAGGTAGTGCACTGGGCCTTTAATAGTCCTGTATTAGCAGACCGATATATCCGTCTGCAGCGTGGGCAAAACCGTTTTTTCAGCCCCCCCAAACTACTTCCCGCAGCTATGCATTTTGGTACCCCGTCAGCCCTGCAAAGTAGTTTTCTTTAACCAGAAATGAAACTACAGATTACACCTTTAACCTAGAGGGGTGACGGGCATATTATTTTCGACCACAAAATAGTCCACTCTAGAATTCCAGTTGTTCACAATTGAGAGGATATTATAGCTGACATGTATCCCTCAAGTGTTTTGGTGGGATAAAATACTATTATTTTTCAGATGTTGCTATAGTATCCTTAAAAAGCTGCTCAGTCACTTTAGGTCAAGTTCCATGATGATACCAGAGAAGTCTGGATGTTGATGTAACAGCATGGTACTGAAAGGGAGAGGCCTGGAGGACTGTCTCACGGCCTTGGTGTGTGTGTGTGTCCCTGCAGTCTCACAGCCCTGACGCAGCACAGCGCCCACTGTTTATTTCAGCTCGCTCCTGCGTTTATTTTCATTAAGGTATAATGTCTATTTTAGTATGCCTCTTATGCCTCTTGTGTTATTTTAGATGAGTCATTTGGGAATGCGTGGGTACATGCGAGAACACTTTGTGCCTGTGTTAGGAGAGGAAGACACACACACAGGGAAGAGTGAGGGACAGTGAGAGCTACTGTGCACTGTTCTGTGGTGACTGACTGGGTGTATTCAACACCAATGCCAAAGAATACAAGCAGAATGTGTTTTCATACTGAACACTTCAGTATCTATTAGTGTAAATAAATGTTAAGTGTTCCATCGTTTAATACCCTCATAGATCATCACTCATTCCTACAGTTAAGTGTATCTGTGCTTTAAAAAAACATTCCATTCCTACATTCGTTTGTTAAAACATAAACTGTGTATAGTTTGGGGGAAGCCCATATTTTCAGTTACAGTAATACACTCATGTTTCCTCAATGAAATAGCACAACATACAGCTGGTCTACTACTGTAGGATGTAAAATACCTACAGTGTTGGGTTTGAAGGATGGGTTAGAATAAAAATAGATCAAATAAAAATAAGTTCTGTGTGAAACGTCCGTATACAGTGGCTTGCGAAAGTATTCACCCCCCTTGGCATTTTTCCTATTTTGTTGCCTTACAACCTGGAATTAAAATTGATTTTGGGGGGGGTTGTATCTTTTGATTTACACAACATGCCTACTACTTTGAAGATGCAAAATATTATTTATTGTGAAACATAAAAAACATAACTTTTCACCAAGCCAAAGTCAATACTTTGTAGAGACGTCTTTTGCAGCAATTACAGCTGCAAGTCTCTTGGGGTATGTCTCTGTAAGCTTGGCACATCTAGCCACTGGGATTTTTGCCCATTCTTCAAGACAAAACTGCTCCAGCTCCTTCAAGTTGGATGGGTTCCGCTGGTGTACAGCAATCTTTAAGTTATACCACAGATTCTCAATTGGATTGAGGTCTGGGATTTGACTAGGCCATTCCAAGACATTTAAATGTTTCCCCTTAAACCACTCGAGTGTTGATTTAGCAGTATGCTTAGGGTCATTGTCCTGCTGGAAGGTGAACCTCTGTCCCAGTCTCAAATCTCTGGAAGACTGAAACAGGTTTCCCTCAAGAATTTCCCTGTATTTAGTGCCATCCATCATTCCTTCAATTCTGACCAGTTTCCCAGTCCCCACAGCATGATGCTGCCACCACCATGCTTCACTGTGAGGATGGTGTTCCCGGGGTGATGAGATGTGTTGGGTTTGCGCCAGACATAGCGTTTTCCTTGATGGCCAAAAAGCTCAATTTTAGTCTCATCTGACCAGAGTACCTTCTTCCATATGTTTGGGGAGTCTCCCACATGCCTTTTGGCGAACACCATATTTTTTCTTTAAGCAATGGCTTTTTTCTGCCCACTCTTCCGTAAAGCCCAGCTCTGTGGAATGTACGTCTTAAAGTGGTCCTATGGACAGATACTCCAATCTCCGCTGTGGAGCTTTGCAGCTCCTTCAGGGTTATCTTTGGTGTCTTCGTTGCCTTTCATTTAATGCCCTCCTTGCCTGGTCTGTGAGTTTTGGTGGGCGGCCCTCTCTTGGCAGGTTTGTTTTGGTGCCATATTCTTTCCATTATTTAATGGTGCTCCGTGGGATGTTCAAAGTTTCGGATATTTTTTTATAACCCAACCCTGATCTGTACTTCTCCACAACTTTGTCCCTGACCTATTTGGAGTGCTCCTTGGCCTTCATGGTGCCGCTTGCTTGGTGGTGCCCCTTGCTTAGTGGTGTTGCAGACTCTGGGGCCTTTCAGAACAGGTGTATATATACTGAGATCATGTGACACTTAGATTGCACCCAGGTGGACTTTATTTAACTAATTATGTGACTTCTGAAGGTAATTGGTTGCACCAGATCTTATTTAGGGGCTTCATAGCAAAGGGGGTGAATACATACAGTGGGGAAAAAAAGTATTTAGTCAGCCACCAATTGTGCAAGTTCTCCCACTTAAAAAGATGAGAGAGGCCTGTAATTTTCATCATAGGTACACGTCAACTATGACAGACAAATTGAGAGAAAAAAATCCAGAAAATCACATTGTAGGATTTTTAATGAATTTATTTGCAAATTATGGTGGAAAATAAGTATTTGGTCACCTACAAACAAGCAAGATTTCTGGCTCTCACAGACCTGTAACAACTTCTTTAAGAGGCTCCTCTGTCCTCCACTCGTTACCTGTATTAATGGCACCTGTTTGAACTTGTTATCAGTATAAAAGACACCTGTCCACAACCTCAAACAGTCACACTCCAAACTCCACTATGGCCAAGACCAAAGAGCTGTCAAAGGACACCAGAAACAAAATTGTAGACCTGCACCAGGCTGGGAAGACTGAATCTGCAATAGGTAAGCAGCTTGGTTTGAAGAAATCAACTGTGGGAGCAATTATTAGGAAATGGAAGACATACAAGACCACTGATAATCTCCCTCGATCTGGGGCTCCACGCAAGATCTCACCCCGTGGGGTCAAAATTATCACAAGAACGGTGAGCAAAAATCCCAGAACCACACGGGGGGACCTAGTGAATGAACTGCAGAGAGCTGGGACCAAAGTAACAAAGCCTACCATCAGTAACACACTACGCCGCCAGGGACTCAAATCCTGCAGTGCAAGACGTGTCCCCCTGCTTAAGCCAGTACATGTCCAGGCCAGTCTGAAGTTTGCTAGAGTGCATTTGGATGATCCAGAAGAGGATTGGGAGAATGTCATATGGTCAGATGAAACCAAAATATAACTTTTTGGTAAAAACTCAACTCGTCGTGTTTGGAGGACAAAGAATGCTGAGTTGCATCCAAAGAACACCATACCTACTGTGAAGCATGGGGGTAGAAACATCATGCTTTGGGGCTGTTTTTCTGCAAAGGGACCAGGACGACTGATCCGTGTAAAGGAAAGAATGAATGGGGCCATGTATCGTGAGATTTTGAGTGAAAACCTTCCATCAGCAAGGGCATTGAAGATGAAACGTGGCTGGGTCTTTCAGCATGACAATGATCCCAAACACACCGCCCGGGCAACGAAGGAGTGGCTTCGTAAGGAGCATTTCAAGGTCCTGGAGTGGCCTAGCCAGTCTCCAGATCTCAACCCCATAGAAAATCTTTGGAGGGAGTTGAAAGTCTGTGTTGCCCAGCGACAGCCCCAAAACATCACTGCTCTAGAGGAGATCTGCATGGAGGAATGGGCCAAAATACCAGCAACAGTGTGTGAAAACCTTGTGAAGACTTACAGAAAATGTTTGACCTGTGTCATTGCCAACAAAGGGTATATAACAAAGTATTGAGAAACTTTTGATATTGACCAAATACTTATTTTCCACCATAATTTGCAAATAAATTCATTAAAAATCCTACAATGTGATTTTCAGGATATTCTTTCCTCATTTTGTCTGTCATAGTTGACGTGTACCTATGATGAAAATTACAGGCCTCTCTCATCTTTTTAAGTGGGAGAACTTGCACAATTGGTGGCTGACTAAATACTTTTTTCCCCCACTGTATGCACGCACCACTTTTCCGTTATTTATTTTTTTGAATTTTTTGAAACAAGTGTCACGAATACCGCCGAGGCTGCTCCTCCTCCTTGTTCAGGCAGGCTTCGGCGTTCGTCGTCCCCGGAGTACTAGCTGCCACAGTTTGATGTTTTCGATGTTTGTTTTGTCATGTCTAGTTAAGTGCACCTGTTTCGTATTCTGTCATGATTATGTCACCTATAAGTTTCCCTGTGTTATGTTTTGTAGTTGTGTGTTATTGTCCGCCTGTCGTTTGTTTCGAGGTTCGGTACTTTTGTTTGTGAGTGTTTTTACGCATTTCGCGTATTAGTTTGCCTCCGGTGTTTCGAGGCCATTTATTTTGTATTTGTTCAAGTATTTCAGTAAAGTCGTTTTGACTTATCCTCTGTGTCCTGCGCCTGACTTCACCACCGCATCCACATCAGTACCGTGACAACAAGTTATTTTTTTCATTTCACTATTTTGTGGATGTCCATTACATGAAATCCAAATAAAAATCCATTTAAATTACAGGTTGTAATGCAACAAAATAGGAAAAACGCCAAGGGGGATGAATACTTTTACAAGGCACTGTACACACTTAATGCTAGTTTGTTTGTGTTGTTCTTATTGTTGTAAGTATATATGTCTTCCAATCATTTTATCCATTTATAAATATGTTTTAGATAGACCTATGCCATTTGTATGCTCATGGATTTCAGTTTGTATTGACTGCTGTATGGGTGTAATTGAACATGAACTTGAACTGGACCTAAACTGCAAGTTTCTATAAGCTGACTCATTGTCAGTCGATCTGTGTAGGCTGCCTTCTACAGTAGACTGTGTCTCTATGGCCTGTTCACTCTCTCCAGACTGCAGGAGGCTCATGGCTGAGTGGATGAGCTGGGAGCCAGGGGGGGGCTGTAACCTCCTCCAGGCCCTGAAAAGAGGCTGCACTCAGCTTGACTCCCTGGTCATCATCCTGGGCTCCAGGTGAATCAACTTGAACAGGACAGTGATGTAGTGGGACTGTTAATGAAAGGACAGAAATAACTGCATTGGGTTGTATTATGTATTATAAATGGACTAATCAGAGAGCAGGGCTAGGATGACCATTCAGAGAGCAGGTGTATAACAATGTCATTATGATTATGTCATTATTAAGGGATTAATCAGAGCAGGGTTATGACGATCTTATGATGAAAGGACCAATCAGATAGCGGGGTTATGATGTCACTGTGAAGGTACCAATCAGAGAGCAGGGTTATGATGATGTCATTTTGAAGGGACCAATCAGAGAGCGGGGTTATGATGATGTCATTTTGAAGAGACCAATCAGAGACCGGGGTTATGACGATGTCATTATAAAGCGACCGATCAGAGAGCAGGGTTATTCTTACACATAACAAGTAGCAAGTCCTCTGTGTTTGATGATAGTACTTCCTCCTCTTTAACTTCTCTCCTTCCTCTCCTTCCCTCTCTCTAGCCCTGACCAGACCTCAGATGCGCTCTTTGATTACGTAGAGCAAAGCATTTTGGGAAGGGCGTTGTCGATCCATGTGGTGTCCTATTGTAGCATTAGCCCTCTGACCATTGTGAGTCAAACTGCTGGACCTTCATGTCACCAACAATCGTGTGTTTTTATTAATAGAGGGACAGATTTACAAAAATTTTGAATCTGTGCAAAGTTTGGTCAACGATTCACTGTGTCTCTACCTCAAACAGGCAACTGTAAAGAGACTAGCTGAAGTTACATGGGGACGCCACCACATCTTCTCAGCTTCACTGGTAACCTGTCTGTCCTGACTGTGCTATTTGGGTTTGTGTTTTAGTGTGGTGTGGTCAAAAATGACTTTCTCTCCTGTTTGTGTGTGTGTGTGTGTGTGTGTGGTGTGTGTGTGTGTGTGTGTGTGTGGTGTGTGGATCAGGGTGTAGTGGACAGCAGTACAGACGTGGAGCTGCTGTGGACAGAGATCAAGGCAGCCAGAGAGCTGCTGGGACACACTGAGGCCCTAGTCAGGGACGACTGGGGGACATGACTGTCACTGTGGTGGGACACAATGTGAATGGACTCTGTGTGTGCGTGTCTGTGCGTCTGTGCCTGTGTCTGTGTCTGTGTGTACAGCATTTTTCTTGAACATCTTACATAAACCTTTTAGTGAATCTTTCCTCTTATTGTACTCCCCCAGATTTCCACAGAGTTGGACAGCCTATCACTCTCTCCCTCGCTCCCTCGCTCCCCAGTCCACCCAACCACAATGCCCCCCTGAGCATCAAGCCCCCAGGTGTCCAGCCCACCTCCTCGGCTGATTGGCTGAGGAACCATGGACTGAAAGGTACAGTGAGGGAAAAAGGTATTTGATCCCCTGCTGATTTTGTACGTTTGCCCACTGACAAAAAAATTATCAGTCTATAATTTTAATGGTGGGTTTATTTGAACAGTGAGAGACAGAATAACAACAAAAAAATCCAGAAAAACACATGTCAAAAATGTTATAAATTGATATGCATTTTAATGAGGGAAATAGGTATTTGACCCCCTCTCAATCAGAAGGATTTCTGGCTCCCAGGTGTCTTTTATACAGGTAACGAGCTGAGATTAGGAGCACACTCTTAAAGGGAGTGCTCCTAATCTCAGTTTGTTACCTGTATAAAAGACACCTGTCCACAGAAGCAATCAATCAATCAGATTCCAAACTCTCCACCATGGCCAAGACCAAAGAGCTCTCCAAGGATGTCAGGGACAAGATTGTAGACCTACACAAGGCTGGAATGGGCTACAAGACCATCGCCAAGCAGCTTGGTGAGAAGGTGACAACAGTTGGTGCGATTATTCACAAATGGAAGAAACCCAAAATAACTGTCAATCTCCCTCGGCCTGGGGCTCCATGCAAGATCTCACCTCGTGGAGTTGCAATGATCATGAGAACGGTAAGGAATCAGCCCAGAACTACACGGGAGGATCTTGTCAATGATCTCAAGGCAGCTGGGACCATAGTCACCAAGAAAACAATTGGTAACACACTACGCCGTGAAGGACTGAAATCCTGCAGCGCCCGCAAGGTCCCCCTGCTCAAGAAAGCACATATACAGGGCTGTCTGAAGTTTGCCAATGAACATCTGAATGATTCAGAGGAGAACTGGGTGAAAGTGTTGTGGTCAGATGAGACCAAAATCGAGCTCTTTGGCATCAACTCAACTCGCCATGTTTGGAGGAGGAGGAATGCTGCCTATGACCCCAAGAACACCATCCCCACCGTAAAACATGGAGGTGTAAACATTATGCTTTGGGGGTGTTTTTCTGCTAAGGGGACAGGACAACTTCACCGCATCAAAGGGACGATGGACGGGGCCATGTACCGTCAAATCTTGGGTGAGAACCTCCTTCCCTCAGCCAGGGCATTGAAAATGGGTTGTGGATGGGTATTCTATCATGACAATGTCCCAAAACACACGGCCAAGGCAACAAAGGAGTGGCTCAAGAAGAAGCACATTAAGGTCCTGGAGTGGCCTAGCCAGTCTCCAGACCTTAATCCCATAGAAAATCTGTGGAGGGAGCTGAAGGTTTGAGTTGCCAGTGTTGATTCCAAAAGCCATTGGCCATGACAAGAATAGATTCAGATTGAAACTGGAATGAAGCCTCTGTCCTAAACTCTGATGTCTGATGTACTATCTAATCCTGTCTGCCTGTAGCTAAGAGACTGGGACTGTACCAGGTTCTGTCTATCTAATCCTGTCTGCCTGTAGCTAAGAGACTGGGACTGTACCAGGTTCTGTCTATCTAATCCTGTCTGCCTGTAGCTAAGAGACTGGGGCTGTACCAGGTTCTGTCTATCTAATCCTGTCTGCCTGTAGCTAAGAGACTGGGGCTGTACCAGGTTCTGTCTATCTAATCCTCTCTCTCTGTCTGTAGCTAAGAGACTGGGGCTGTACCAGGTTCTGTCTATCTAATCCTCTCTCTCTGCCTGTAGCTAAGAGACTGGGGCTGTACCAGGTTCTGTCTATCTAATCCTCTCTCTGCCTGTAGCTAAGAGACTGGGGCTGTACCAGGTTCTGTCTATCTAATCCTCTCTCTCTCTGCCTGTAGCTAAGAGACTGGGGCTGTACCAGGTTCTGTCTCCCAATGCCTATTCTCTACTGGAGGGGTTTGTACCTATCCTGAACAAGACTGTCAGCTCAACAGTCCATGAGGTACCACTGTCTGTCTCTTCTTTCTTATTTCTCTCCTTGTAGCCTTTTTTATTTTCTCATTCTCTTGTAATGGCCTAACAGTCGATGGTTCATGAGGTACCACTGTCTGGCTATTTTTATCTTCTGCACACACAGTCCTTTCTCTCATTTTCTTCTGTCTCATCTTTTTGTGGCCAGATCACAGTACATGATGTACCACTCTGTCAATCCCTCTATCCCTTTCTTTCTTTCTTTCTTTCTTTCTTTCTTTCTTTCTTTCTTTCTTTCTTTCTTTCTTTCTTTCTTTCTTTCTTTCTTTCTTTCTTTCTTTCTTTCTTTCTTTCTTTCTCTTTCCTTTTCTCTCTTATCTCCCTGTCTTTTGATGTTCCAGTCAATCTTAATGTGGTCCTTGAACAAACCTCTTTAGGTGGTGCAGGGGAGTGGGGCCCAATGCTTATTAGACTGGGCGTAATTAACTTATATCAGTTAATCAATGCTGCTTTATCAATTACTCTTCCTAGCTCAGTGATCTTTCATTCTGTCTGGGCAGCGGAAGACTTGGAGGTAAAGCATTTAGAGTAATTGCGTCGGTCACGCTTGGTTATCAGTAAGCTTTGTATTTACAACTGTTCTGTCCTTTTTCATTTATTTTATCTCAGGGTGGGAGGGGTTATCTCAAGGTGGGAGGGGTTATCTCAGGGTGGGAGGGGTTATCTCAAGGTGGGAGGATGGGAGATGGGTGATATGTCTTAGCCTGGTCAAGCAGGCTGATCACTGCACTCACATTTCGTTACAAGTGAAACAGCATGTCAGATCAGACTGTTTCCACCAGGCTAGATATGTCTCTAGTCTCTTGTACCTTTCTAGCTGTGAAATAAAAAACATTTGGTCACAAAATATTATGTTTATGAATGTATTTGTCCTGTACTTCCTCCCTCCATGTTGGATCCCACCCAGAAGGCCATGGTGCAGTTTGAGTGGCATGATGGAACGGTGAAGAACATCCATGTGGACCTGCCCTTAATCTACCACTACCAGGTGGGTTCACCAGTCAGGATGTGATGTCAGAAGCACATGACGTCTTGTCTGTCTTTTGATTTGATTATTAGTATTAGTCTAACCCTCCTTTCTTCTCTTCCTGACCAATACAACCAGTTCTCTTACTAGACTAGGTGTGTTGATAGTGATGATGTTCTCGCTCAGCTTTCACCTGTATCTGTCTCAGCCATCACCCCTTCCAACCTCTCTTTCTATCTTCCATCCCTGTCTCTCTCACCCATCTCTCCATCCCTCTCTTTGTCACCTACAGAAGCAGCTGATGTCTGCTGTGGCTGTGTTGGAGAGGAGGGTGCAGTGCCTGAGCAGTGGGAGCAGACAGATCTGGGGGACAGTGTGTGAACAGAGGTACAGTAGGACACTGGGCTTCTCTCCTCTCACACACAGCTATCAGTCTGCTATCACTCACAAAATAATGATGTCCATTATCTCTCTAGCCTGTGTCGGGGGCAGTTATTTTCTGTCACAGTATACAGATGTAGGATCTTAATTTGTTGCTGAGAAATGATCCTGTACAGCAGGAAATGCAAACGTGTAGTGTATTTGAGGTTTAAAAAGTCCACTTTAAAATGACAGACTTGATTTGCCCTAACAAAAAATGTATCAACCCCTACAAAAAAGGTCAGTTAATTATAATCTACATAATAATTCACATTTCCTGTTGCTTCAGGATTATTTTCCTGCTGTAGCAAACTGACTCAAATTAAGCAGTTTCGAAGGTCCACCAATCTCTCTCTCTCTCTCTCTCTCTCTCTCTCTCTCTCTCTCTCTCTCTCTCTCTCTCTCTCTCTCTCTCTCTCTCTCTCACTCTGTCTCTCTCTTTCTTTCTCGCTGTCCCTCTCTCTCTTTCTCTCTCTCGCTCTGTCCCTCTCCCTCTCTTTCTCTCTCTCTTTCTGTCTCTCTCTGTCTCTCTTTTTATGTCTCTCTGTAAGGTGGTGATTGTGGTAGACATGTCTATGATGATCTCTGGCTTCTCTCTCCACATCCAGCACTCCCTCAGGGTGCTACTGGAGGAGCAGCTGGCCAACTAACACAGCTTCAACATCATCGCGTAGGTCACACACACACACCACAGGAGGTTGGTGGCACCTTAATTGGGGAGGACGGGCTCGTGGGAATGGTTGGAGCGGAATTGGTTGATTGGTATCAAATACATCAAATACATGGTTTCCAGGTGTTTATTCCATTCCGGCCATTATTATGAGCCGTCCTCATCTCAGCAGCCTCCAATGACACACACACACACACACACACACACACACACACACACACACACACCCCCACACCCACACCCACACCCACACACACACAGTCGCATGCAGAAACACACACACATGCACAATCCCCATTTGATAGCACATTGAGCTCACATGAATCCAATCACAACACAAGCGCTGCATGTTCTAATCCTTGATAATAGATCAAGGAAAAAATACAACTCTTTCACATAACAACCCTGTACACTCAAATAAATCAAATGTATTGGTCACATACACATGGTTAGCAGATGTTATTGCGAGTGTAGCGAAATGCTTGTGGTTCTAGTTCCGACAGTGCAGCAATATCTAGCAAGTAATATCTACAGTTCCACAACAAAAACCTAATACACACAAATATAAGTGTCTCTCCAACACTCTCTCACCTCCACTCCCCCAATCTCCAGTTGAATCAAGTGTGATTTGGTTACGTTCTGCATGAGTATAGATCTAATTGATTTGGCTGTCAAAGCCTCCCCCTGCATTAGCACATTTACCTGCCTGTCAGACCGTGACCTCACCTCACCACATACGTTTTTAACAGACATTTGCTTGATCCTTAATGGGGATGGTTAATAGAGTGAAATGACTCACTCGAATAAGAATCCAAATTATAGCCCTGCTCATTCAAATTAAGATATAAAAAGCCTGGGGCCTTAGATAATCGTCGGAGTTCAATCTATTTATAATGCAGATTGGATGTGGTATTGAAATATGGAGTTGTTACTGGGATTTAAGTGCATATACTGTATGTGGATGATGTTTCTGTAGTATGTGCAGTACATTGCAGAGTACATTGTTGCATGTTGTGATCCCTAATCTGCTATCTCGTTATTGTCAGTTGACAAGGTTACAATGGAGTTGGATGGTTGGTTGTTTATTGCATCACCAACATTTAAGTTTCATGTTTTATTGTCACGTGCACAAGTACAGTGAAATGCCTCTCTTGCAAGCTCTTTTCCAACGATGCAGTAATCAATATCAGTAGTACTATAAAATATAGTAAAGTAGAACAAAAACACACAAGAAAATAGAAATTAGAAGAACAGGAGAATGTAAGTAAGTGCCTTCGGAAAGTATTCAGACTCCTTGACTTTTTCCATATTTGGTTACGTTACATGCTTGTTCTAAAGTGGATTAAATACATTTTTTCCTCATCAATCTACACACAATACCCCATAATGACAAAGCGAAAACAGATTTTTTTTTTGTGTGCAAATGTATTAAAAATAAAAACAGCAATACCTTATTTACCGTATTTTCCGCACTATAAGGCGCACCGGAGTATAAGCCGCAGCAGCTAAATTGAATGATATTGAATGATGTGTACATATATAAGCCGCACTGGACTATAAGCCGCAGGTGTTTTAATTTTTAATTACCATATGTAAGGGTTCGTGCACAGAGGGGATTGTCGGGAAAGAGACAAGACAGACAGACATCACTCTCGTAATGTCTGTCTGTCTTGCTCTCGTTCTGTCTCTCGTTCTGTCTATCGTACCACTCTCGGTTCCACTTTTACTTTTGCGCGCTACCTGTCTCACTCTTTTCCGGCCTCCAGCTTTTCCTGCTGGAGCCCGCCGCTTAAAGGTGGGGGGCGCGGACCGGTCATAGAGCCCATAGAGTTAAAGTTGGTGGACTGTAACCTGTAAAATCCATAGATTTAGGAGGTCTTCTAGTGGCCGTTAGCTGTAAAAATCCATAGATTAGCCGCACCGTTATATAAGCCGCAGGGTCGAGAAATTGGAAAAAAGGCGCGGCTTATAGTCCGAAAATTACGGTACATAAGTATTCAGACCCTTTGCTATGAGACTCAAAATTGAGCTCAGGTGCATCCTGTTTCCATTGATCATCCTTGAGATGTTTCGACAACTTGATTGGAGTCCACTTGTGGTAAATTCAATCGATTGGACATGATTTTGAAAGGCACACACCTGTCTATATAAGGTCCCACAGTTGACAGTGCATGTCAGAGCAAAAATCAAGCCATGAGGTCAAAGGAATTGTCCGTAGAGCTCCGAGACAGGATTGTGTCAAGGCACAGATCTGGGGAAGGGTACCAAAAAATGTCTGCAGCATTGAAGGTCCCCAAGAACACAGTGGCCTCCATCATTCTTAAATGGAAGATGTTTGGAACCACCAAGACTTCCTAGAGCTGGCCATCCGGCCAAACTGAGCAATCGGGGGAGAAGGGCCTTGGTCAGGGAGGTGACCAAGAACCTGGTGGTCACTCTGACAGAGCTCTAGAGTTCCTCTGTGGAGATGGGAGAACCTTCCAGAAGGACAACCATCTCTGCATTACGTCTGGATGAAACCTGGCACCATCCCTATGGTGAAGCATGGTGGTGGCAGCATCATGCTGTGGGATGTTTTTCAGCGGCAGGGACTGGGAGACTAGTCAGGATCGAGGCAAAGATGAACGGAGCAAAGTACAGAGAGATCCTTGATGAAAACCTGCTCCAGAGCGCTCTGGACTTCAGACTGGGGCGAAGGTTCACCTTCCAACAGGACAACGACCCTAAGCACACAGCCAAGACAACGCAGGAGTGGCTTTGGAACAAGTCTCTGATAGTCTTTGAGTGGCCCAGCCACAGCCCGGACTTGAACCCGATCGAACATCTTTGGAGAGACCTGAAAATAGCTTTGCAGCAACGCTCCCCATCCAACCTGACAGAGCTTGAGAGGATCTGCAGAGAAGAATGGGAGAAACTCCCCAAATACAGGTCTGCCAAGCTTGTAGCGTCATACCCAAGAAGACTCAATGCTGTAATCGCTGCCAAAGATGCTTCAACAAAGTACTGAGTAAAGGGTCTGAATACTTATGTAAATGTGACATTTCCGTTATTTATTTGTAATAAATTAGCAAACATTTCTTTTTTTTGTCATTATGGGGTATTGTGTGTAGATTGATGAGGGGAAAAAAATATTTTAATCAATTTTAGAATAAGGCTGTAACGTAACAAAATGTGGAAAGATTCAAGGGATCTCAATACTTTCCAAAGGCACTGTATATACAGGGTCAGTTACAGGGTCAGTTCCAATACCAAATGTACAATGTGTAGGGATACTGGAGTGGTAGAGGTAGATATGTATAGGGGTAAGGTGACTAGGCATCAGGATATATGATAAACAGAGTAGCAGCAGCGTATATGAGGATTGTATGTGAGTGTGTGCGTCTGTGTGTGCGTGTGTATAGAGTCAGTATGAATGTGTGTGTGTGTAGAGTTAGTATGAATGTGTGCGTGTGTGTATAGAGTCAGTATGAGTTTGTGTGTGTGTGTGTGTGTGTAGAGTCAGTATGAATGTGTGTGTGTGTGTCCCTGTACTGTATATTTTCACTCTTTCTTTCCTTTCATACATTTGAGATGAATTTTTAATATGTTCATATGCTTGTAGGTTGATATGTTTCCAGTCTTCACCCCTCTACTATTTTTAATCTTTTTTAATATCAGTCCTCCACATTGCTTTGATCCAAGTAGGCATGTGGCGCCCATATCTCTAGAACTTTTTCCCCTTTAATCTTCTTCATTCCTCGGTTTCAAGTTGTTATCACTCTCTCACCTCTCTTTCTCCCCCACCATCAGTCTGTAGAAGACATATCCTGTCCTCTCTCACTGTAACTTCTACAGATCAGATCAGTTGTACAAGTTTGAGATAGTGTCTTTCTTCTACCGTACAAAACGTTGTTTCAAGGTTGTCATTGTGTTCCTCTCTGTAGTACTATACAGTGTGTAGTATAATAACTCCACTGTGTTCCTCTCTGTAGTACTATACAGTGTGTAGTATAATAACTCCACTGTGTTCCTCTCTGTAGTACTATACAGTGTGTAGTATAATAACTCCACTGTGTTCCTCTCTGTAGTACTAAACAGTGTGTAGTATAATAACTCCACTGTGTTCCTCTCTGTAGTACTAAACAGTGTGTAGTATAATAACTCCACTGTGTTCCTCTCTGTAGTACAATACAGTGTGTAGTATAATAACTCCACTGTGTTCCTCTCTGTAGTACAATACAGTGTGTAGTATAATAACTCCACTGTGTTCTAATCTATGTGTCTTTCTCTCCTCTGTCAGGTTCGACTCAGCTGTCAGAACTTGGAGGGAGAGGTTGGCCCCCCCCCCCACACCAGAGAACCTGCAGGAAGCCTGGCAGTAAGGTCCTCAAAGTGTGTGTGTGTGTGTGTGTGTGTGTGTGTAAGCCTGGCTGTGAGGCTGTCTTATGTTTCTGTCTGGTGTCTCTGCTTTTGAGGGCTCTTTGCTGTTCTCTCTCTCTCTCACTCTCTTTCCCTGGTCTCTAGCTCTACTTCAGTAGAGAGGCAGTTCTCTGCTGGTGTGGAGACTGGAGAGACTTCACATACTGCTTTAGTCACATGCTATGCAGTGACGTCGTTCAAAAGTATTTCAAAGTGTGTGTGTGTGCGCGTGTGCGTGCATGCATTTGTGCATCCGTGTGTGTGTGCGTTTGCGTGTGTGTGTGCCTTTGTGCATGTGCGTATATTTGTGAGTGTGTGTGCAAGCATGCTTGCGTGTGTGTTTGTGTGGCTGCACACAGATGTGTATGGCTCTGACCATGTGTCTCTCTCTCTCCTCCAGGTGAGTCCAGGGTTTACAGTGTTCAGGGAGCAGGAACACCATGGCTGCTCTGAGGCTGCTTCTGGAGGGGGACCTCCATGGGGGTGGGACACCCCCACCCTCTCCCTCTCCTCTTCTCCCTCCGTCCCCCCCTCTCATCCAGGGCCTCTACCTCTTCACCAGTGGAGTGCCTGACCAGGAAATGGTATGACACTGTCCTGGCAGCAGTTTTATCAGTTGGTGATGATGACTGATAATGGTGAACATTAGAACTGGTATAGGAAGAGCTGATCTGAAATCAGTTCTTAGGCGCAGAGAGTAACCATACTGTTACACTGGCTGTACTTCATCCCAACAGGGCACTATAATAGAGACATGCTTCCCTCTGGTGCCCTCTGCTGCTGGAAACTGCTTAATGCGCTAGCTAGGTGTCACTAATATACTATGCCTACATATTCATATGCCCATGCTTGTTCCCAGGCAATGGTGTCTTCATATGTGTCAGAGCGCTGCAGTGGCCTGCCTCTATGTCTCCACGTCTGTCTGTTCACTGGAGAGGAGACAGAGGCACAGACAGGGGGGTTGCCCTCCACCTCGCCATGCCACCAGGGAGGAGACTGCGGGGTCACTGAGGGAACTGGCACAAGCTGGCAACGGACGCTTCCACTGGATCAGTGAGACAGGTACGCAATAATTCACACACACATACACACACAAAATCTTAATGAAAGACTTCAGAAAGTGCTATGGAAAAATAGATTGACCCACCATCAAGTGGCACCTTGAAGAAATTAGCGCTAGTGATGACGGTAGAAGTAGAAACACTTACCCACCACAGAGGTGATTACTTCCTGGAGAGGCTACCAGCCAGCTGTGTGAACCCACTGATCCCCCAGCTAATGTCCCATTCAACAGTTACAGTTGAAGTCGTAAGTTTACATACACTTAGGTTGGAGTCATTAAAACTTGTTTTTCAACCACTCCACAAATTTCTTGTTAACAAACTATAGTTTTGGCAAGTCGGTTAGGACATCTACTTTGTGCATGACACAAGTAATTTTTCCAACAATTGTTTACAGACAGATTATTTCACTTATAATTCACTGTATCACAATTCCAGTGGGTCAGAAGTTTACATACACTAAGTTAACTGTGCCTTTAAACAGCTTGAAAAATTCCAGAAAATGATGTCATGGCTTTAGAAGCTTTTGATAGGCTAATTGACATCATTTGAGGCAATTGGAGGTGTACCTGTGGATGTATTTCAAGGCCTACCTTCAAACTCAGTGCCTCTTTGCTTGACATCATGGGAAAATCAAAAGAAATCAGCCAAGACTTCAGAAAAAGAATTGTAGACCTCCACAAGTCTGGTTCATCCTTGGGAGCAATTTCCAAACGCCTGAAGGTACCACGTTCATCTGTACAAACAATAGTACCCAAGTATAAACACCATGGGACCACACAGCCGTCATTCCGCTCAGGAAGGAGACGCGTTCTGTCTCCTAGAGATGAACGTACTTTGGTGCGAAAAGTGCAAATCAATCCCAGAACAACAGCAAAGGACCTTGTGAAGATGCTGGAGGAAACAGGTACAAAAGTATCTATATCCACAGTAAAACGAGTCCTATATCAACATAACCTGAAAGGTCGCTCAGCAAGGAAGAAGCCACTGCTCTAAAACCGCCATAAAAAAGCCAGACTACGGTTTGCAACTGCACATGGGGACAAAGATCGTACTTTTTGGAGAAATGTCCTCTGGTCTGATGAAACAAAAATAGAACTGTTTGGCCATGATGACCATTGTTATGTTTGGAGGAAAAAGGGGGTACCTTGCAAGCCGAAGAACACCATCCCAACCGTGAAGCACAGGGGTGGCAGCATCATGCTGTGGGGGTGCTTTGCTGCAGGAGGGGGAAATAATGTGGATATAATGAAGCAAAATCTCAAGACATCAGTCAGGTTAAAGCTTGGTTGCAAATGGGTCTTCCAAATGGACAATGACCCCAAGCATACTTCCAAAGTTGTGGCAAAATGGCTTAAGGACAACAAAGTCAAGGTATTGGAGTGGCCATCACAAAGCCCTGACCTCAATCATATAGAAAATGTGTGGGCAGAACTGGAAAAGCGTGTGCGAGGAAGGAGGCCTACAAACCTGACTCAGTTACACCAGCTCTGTCAGGAGGAATGGGCCAAAATTCACCCAACTTTATTGTGGGAAGCTTGTGGAAGGCTACCCGAAATGTTTGACCCAAGTTAAACAATTTAAAGGCAATGCTACCAAATACTAATTGAGTGTATATAAACTTTTGACCCACTGGGAATGTGATGAAAGAAATAAAAGCTGAAATAAATAATTCTCTCTACTATTATTCTGACATTTCACATTCTTAAAATAAAGTGGTGATCCTAACTGACCTAAAACAGGGAATTTTTACTAGGATTAAATGTCAGGAATTGTGAAAAACTGAGTTTAAATGTATTTGGCTAAGGTGTATGTAAACTTCCGACTTCAACTGTACTCCTTCTATACAGTGTGTGTGTGTGTAAGTTGCCTGTGTGTGTGTGTGTGTATGCATGTTGCCTGTCTGACTGTGTGTGTGTGTGTGTGTATGGATGCGTGTGTGTGTGTGTGTGTTATGCTGGGTGGAAACCCTGAGCCCTGGTCTGTCCTGTCCTCTCCCTGCAGGCATCCTGGAGAGCGATGACATCACTGCTCTGATTGGAGAGATGGCAAGGGCTGCTAATTATTGGCAGAAGGTGAGATTGGAACAGCATGGGGAAGGGAGAGTGCTAAACAGCACAATCTGTCCTAAACTGCTCAAAACATTTAGATTCAGATACTAGTCATATGTATTGATAACATACTGTAAGGTATTCTGTTTACATTATTTTATTTTAAAAAATTACTTCAACCACTTTAACATTGTAAGACTGGCATTGCAAATAGATCCATTGCTAGTTAATGGATGACCTCTATCTCTTTGCATTTATGTGTGTGGCTCCAGAGCTCCATGCTGGTGGACTCCCTGACCCAGAAGTCTGGCTGTAGGTGCCCAGGGGATAATCTCTCTCCTGGGGACAAAGCACCGGCCCAACCCCCCCTTGCCTGGAGACGCAGAGACGGACCACTGCCCCCACCGCGACCCACAGCACTCACCCTCGCCAGGCTGGTTAGAGCACACACATACGCACGCACATACAAACACACATACAAACACACATACGAACACACATACAAACACACATACGCACGCACATACAAACACACATACGAACACACATACGCACGCACATACAAACACACATACGAACACACATACGCACGCACATACGAACACACATACGAACACACTTACGAACACACATATGAACACACATATGAACACACATACGAACACACATACGAACACACACACACACTTGTATTTTCTCCTCTTTTTCTCCTCTTCAACATCAAACAACACTTTCAACTTTTATTTCTCAACTAACAAACAGAATATCAGATGAATGAGGGAGTGAAATTATTTTAGAAATGCCTCATCTTTGGCAGAGATAAAGTAGGCTGCTAATAAATATGGAGTGGGTGTTATAATGTTTTATGTCGATGCTACATAAGACTGCATGAAAGCATTTATGAAGATTATATAAACATATGTAGGGCATTATGACACTTTATGTCATGCAAATAAAGGTTTTATGAATGCTTTATGCTACATATCACCACTCCAAGTAAAGGGTCACATAAGTCATTTTTTTCTGCTGATAGCAAATGAAGGAAGGCCGAGCAAACGAGCGTTCCTACTCTCAGAAGGCTCTCACATGGCGTCCCAGCAGTGCCACATCTGGTATCCCACCGGGTGAGTCAGCATTCTAGCCTGGTTAAACCAGACTGAATCAGTTTTAATGCCAGGCTGGAAGTTTACCACCGGTACCTAAGTGAACCTTCCCCCTTGGGTGACTGAAAGTTCAGTTGAGTGGAGGTTCTATCTCAGGTGAGTGTCAGGCAAGGGCTAGAGCAGGGCCGAGTTCATTAGGCACCAAACAGAAGCAAATGGTCTGAAACATGGAGTGCCAGACAGAGCAACTATCACCTTTCTGTGCAACAGTACCAGTTTAGTGCTACTCCGGTCCCAACCCCACTCAAAGCGAGAGCCAGACTAAAAATTAATAAACTATTAATCAAATGGAGGATGTCTCCAGTTCATCAAAGTCCTTTACATGAGGAATTAAATCCATGTTGGGTCGGTAAGGTGTTACCCGTATTTCCAAAGGGTATGTTGACCTGCACTTTATCTTTCTCTCTACAGATGCTGTGTGTCTTCAAGATGCTTTTAAAGATGTGAAGAGTAGACTAGGGCTTTGTCCCAAATGGCACCCTTTTCCCTATATTGTGCACTACTTTTGACCAGAGCCCTATGGGCTATATAGGGAATGGGGTGGCGTTTGAGACACAGCCTAGCAGTCACTTAGGTCTTGTTTTTCTCAGTAGTGAGGTGAGGTACATCATCACCCCGTCAGCCAGGGTTAGGGTTTCTCCCCTCAGGTACATCATCACCCTGTCAGCCAGGGTTAGGGTTTCTCCCCTCAGGTACATCATCACCCTGTCAGCCAGGGTTAGGGTTTCTCCCCTCAGGTACATCATCACCCTGTCAGCCAGGGTTAGGGTTTCTCCCCTCAGGTACATCATCACCCTTTCAGCCAGGGTTAGGGTTTCTCCCCTCAGGTACATCATCACCCCGTCAGCCAGGGTTAGGGTTTCTCCCCTCAGGTACATCATCACCCCGTCAGCCAGGGTTAGGGTTTCTCCCCTCAGGTACATCATCACCCTGTCAGCCAGGGTTAGGGTTTCTCCCCTCAGGTACATCATCACCCTGTCAGCCAGGGTTAGGGTTTCTCCCCTCAGGTACATCATCACCCTGTCAGCCAGGGTTAGGGTTTCTCCCCTCAGGTACATCATCACCCCGTCAGCCAGGGTTAGGGTTTCTCCCCTCAGGTACATCATCACCCTGTCAGCCAGGGTTAGGGTTTCTCCCCTCAGGTACATCATCACCCTGTCAGCCAGGGTTAGGGTTTCTCCCCTCAGGTACATCATCACCCTGTCAGCCAGGGTTAGGGTTTCTCCCCTCAGGTACATCATCACCCTGTCAGCCAGGGTTAGGGTTTCTCCCCTCAGTGTACTGAATGAAGGATGACTCCGCTCTATTTTTGTCCTCTCCTAAAACGTCACCCGTTTACCTCAGATTAGCGTTGTTGTTGTTATTGTATTTATAATTGTTTTACTTTGTGTTTTCCCAGGGATACACACATGGGATGAACCGTTGTGTTTTGATAATACAGAACTGTAGATGTTTTTATAAAGTGGTAGCTGATTTTCAAGTTTAAATGATTGTATGATGTAAAATTGGTATAGCCTTTTATTAGTTAGCTTGTTTGTTTGTTGTGTGTCCTTCAGCACAGCCCACTTCTGGTATTTTTTTCTCATATGTCTCTTGGCCCTGACCTGTAGTGGCTGAAGAGGTTCAGTATTAAGAAGCAGAAGCTTGACCTCTATAAGCTGGTGTCTGGACCTGACTGTACTCATCATAAGAAGCTGGTCCCCTCGGTCCTCAAGAGAGTGTCTGCCAAATACTGCTCCATCTTCCCCAGTGTCCATATCAACGTGAGTCAGAGGAGAATGGCTTCAATAACATATTTTGGCATGAATACAAATTAAAATGCTAGCAACTAAGTACAAGTTCAAGTACGAGTACAAATGTCCAATGCGGCCAAATGCTGAAAATTTTATTAATTAATTAAATAAAAATAACAGGTTATCCAACCAGCTACCTATCCACATAGTGCCACTCCCATGCTGGTCTGAGCCTCCTGTCTCTCTCTATCTGTGGTTGTTGTTTCAGGGGATGGTGAAGCACCTGCAGCTGACTCCAGCAGAGTTAAAACTGACTCAGACTGAGAGACTCCTGCAGCGCTACACACAGAGGCTGCAATGGCTGCTCTCCGGTATGCCTCTCTCTCGCTCTATGTCCCTGTCTCTGTCACTCTCTCTGTATCTTGTCTGTCTCTCTCTGTTCTAGTCATTCTAATTATATGGTACCAAACTACGGAAATATCTATGAATGCCCGATTGAAGGTTGAAGTAACCCTAGTGTCTGGCTCCTTCCGCTCTCTTCCTCCCCAGGTAGCAGGCGTGTGTTTGGGGCGGTGCTGGAGAGGGAGGTGTGTGTGCTGCTGGATGTGTCCGGCTCAATGGCTCCCTGCCTGGGGGAGCTGAAGACCAAGCTGGCCTCTCATCTGGGAACAGCTGCATCACAACACAGTCAGGTAAACTGAACCTAAAAATCTTTGCTTACCCCTGGACACTTCCACTGTTGACTATCCCAGAAAAATAATGAAAAGGGAACACTATGTTTATATAATCATGTTATAACCTCTGTATGTATGCTCCTCGTCATGTTATAACGTCTGTATGTATGCTCCCCAGACTGGCAGTGGGTTTGGGGACAGTATGGGCCTGTACCTGCTGAGTGATGGGAAGCCAGATTCCAGCTGCAGCCTGGTGCTGAAAGAGACAGAGAGACTGACCACAGGGAACCACATCACTATCCACACTGTCTCATTCAACTACACAGACAGGTCTGACTATATGATTGATTGATTGATTGATTGATTTGTACATTGATTGATTTGTACATTTAATATATTACACAATGACGCTCACTACGTGCACTAAGAATAGTGGGCTGGACCAACCAATTATTTAGAATGTAAATAATTGGATAGACTGGGGAGGGCCTGGCGCACCCATAAAATAACCCATATCAGTGTCACACTGCATGTATTACTATTATTCTGACAGCTCAGCCAATGACTTTCTGAAGAAGCTGGCCCACCAAACTGGGGGTCGGTACCACCACTGTCATGACAATGTGGATGCGCTCAGTGGGCTGTTGGAATCGGGCCTTAGTGATGGAGACGTGAGTAGACACACACACCCACACAAACGCACGTACGCATGTATGCACACCTGAGCATCATAGCCTCTGGGCTATTAGTCAAACACTGAACCAGCTTTCCCTGTCTCATACCAGTCAGGGGTACAAAGGACGAGTACACAGTAGAGACAGATATACAAGTTTGAGGGAGACCTATTGTGAACTGATTCCAACAGGAACCTACCCTGGCGGCCCTCGAGGGAGATGACTTGAGGAGACTGGCTCAGGAAATTGACAAACTGAGACATTTCCGGAAACAGGCACAGGTCTTCAGGTTTGTCTTACAGTGAGCTAATTGGTTCAATTTTGCATAAAAACTCTGTTGTCCATGACTGACCTTGACCTGTTTTTGACAGAGAAATCATTTTGGAAAAGAAGAATCCAGAGGAAACAACAAGAATCAACAAAACAGTCTCGATTACTGTAAACCCAAGAACTTGACTTCAATGATTTTATATACACATTTGTAATTCAGATTTATAATTACTAAATATATGAAGAAAGTGTTTTTTACAAGATTATAACCAGTGTGCATAAATTTAGTCGGATTAACCATATACTGTACACAGTTCTATTTGACCTAATTTGGGTGTGCAGTATGCTTTGTTCAGATTGACAAACCTCTGCATTTCTTTAATTTAAAGCTAGAATCCTTAGTTGCTACATCCATTTATAGACTTTGAAATTATTGATACCCATTGATTCTTGAAGAATATAACTTATAAATGCCTCATGAACTTATTTTAACTGTCATACCCCATCAGAACCCAAGCTTGTTTTACTCCAATGTTTGTAAACAAAGTAAATGTAAACAAACACTGTATAGCCTCAAAACTATAATTAGATATCATGGATGGTCAGTCCTTGCATCCATAACTCTGTCTATTTGAGAGTGGTTACATTTCTCCAGGCCCATCCCTCAGCTTTTTACCAAAACAGAGGCGGGGCTAACCGCTTTGTTATTGTTTTTCTAGCTTGAACTAAAAACAGCTATTAACCTTATTGTGTTTTATTGTTTCTATGTACTACTATACATATCGGCATGAATAAAACAAATGATTCCATGATGTCTGTTATAAATAATATGAACATGCCTGATATGAGCATGCCTGATATGAGCATGCCTAATATGAACATGCCTAATATGAACATGTCTAATATGAACATGTCTAATATGAACATGCCTAATATGAACATGCCTAGCATGTCATACATCTTTATTAGGTGTAATGAAGGCAATAAACAAACATAGAAGCACAAAAAAGCAGCAATAATTTCAGACACCATCAGACACCACTTACTGCACTGAAAACCCAATCATCCCACATTTCATCAGGATCTTTTTGTCAAAAGGACATTTTTGATAAGTCAACACAGCTCCATACTGTTCACTTCCCAAGCACTGGGTTGATGCACATTACACATTACAATGAAAGAATGAGGGTTGGGAAAGCTTTCCCAGTGAACTTGACCTTTAAAGGGGTAATGTGCAGTTGCTACATCCATTTTTGGACTTACAAATGCAAATAGTCCGGGTAGCCATTTGATTAGCTGTTCAGGAGTCTAATGGCTTGGGGGAAGAAGCTGTTAAGAATACTTTTGGACCTAGACTTGGCGCTCCGGTACCGCAGCGAAGAGAACAGTCTTTGACTAGGGTGGCTGGAGTCTTTGGCAATTTTTAGGGCCTTCCTCTGACACCACCTGGTATATTTTTACATTTTAGTCATTTAGCAGACGCTCTTATCCAGAGCGACTTACAGTTAGTGAGTGCATACATTTTTCATACTGGCCCCCCCGTGGGAATCAAACCCACAACCCTGGCGTTGCAAGCGCCATGCTCTACCAACTGAGCTACAGGAGGCCTGGATGGTATAGAGGTCATGGATGGCAGGAAGCTTGGCCCCAGTGATGTACTGGGCTGTACGCATTACCCTCAGTAGTGCCTTGCGGTTGGAGGCCGAGCAGTTGCCATACCAGGCAGTGATGCAACCAGTCAGGATGCTCTTGATGGTGCAGCTGTAGAACCTTTTGAGAATCTGAGGACCCATACCAAATCTTTTCAGTCTCCTGAGGGGGAATAGGCGTTGTCGTGCCCTCTTCAAGACTGTCTTGGTGTTTGGACCGTGATGTGGACACCAAGGAACATGAAGCTCTCAACCTGCTCCACTACAGCCCGGTCGATGAGAATGGCTGCGTGCTCGGCCCTCCTTTTCCTGTAGTCCACGATCATCTCCTTTGTCTTGATCACGTTGAGGGAGAGGTTGTTATCCTGGCACCACACTGCCAGGTCTCTGACCTCCCTATAGGCTGTCTCATCGTTGTCGGTGATCAGGCCTACCGTTGTTGTGTCGTCGGCAAACTTAATGATGGTGTTGGAGTCGTGCTTGGCCATGCAGTCATAGGTGAACAGGGAGTACAGGAGGGGACTGAGCACACACCCCTGAGGGGCACCCGTGTTGAGGATCAGTGTGGCAGATGTGTTGTTACCTACCCTTACCACCTGGGGGCGGCCCGTCAGGAAGTCCAGGATCCAGTTGCAGAGGGAGGTGTTTAGTCCCAGGGTCCCTAGCTTAGTGACGAGCTTTGAGGGCACTATGGTGTTGAACACTGAGCTGTAGTCAATGAATAGCATTCTCACGTAGGTGTTCCTTTTGTCCAGGTGGGAAAGGGCAGTGTGGGGTGCAATAGAGATTGCGTCATCTGTGGATCTGTTGGGGCGGTATGCAAATTGGAGTGGGTCTAGGGTTTCTGGGATAATGGTGTTGATGTGAGCCATGACCAGCCTTTCAAAGCACTTCATGGCTACAGATGTGAGTGCTAAGGGTCGGTAGTCATTTAGGCAGGTTACCTTGGAGTTCTTGGGCACAGGGACTATGGTGGTCTGCTTGAAACATGTTGGTATTACAGAATCGGTCAGGGACAGGTTGAAAATGTCAGTGAAGACACTTGCCAGTTGGTGAGCGCATGCTCAGAGTACACGTCCTGGCAATCCGTCTGGCCCTGTGGCCTTGTGAATGTTGACCTGTTTAAAGGACTTACTCACATCGGCTACGGAGAGAGTGATCACACAGTGGTGCTCTCATACGTGCTTCAGTGTTGCTTGCCTCGAAGCGTGCATAGAAGTCATTTAGCTCGTCTGGTAGGCTCATGTCACTGGGCAGCTCGCGGCTGTGCTTCCCTTTGCCGTCCGTAATAGTTTGCAAGCCCTGCCACATCCGATGAGCGTCGGAACCGGTGTAGTAGGAATCTTAGTCCTGTATTGACGCTTTGCCTGTTTGATGGTTCGTCAGAGGGCATAGCGGGATTTCTTATAAGCGTCTGGGTTAGAGTCCCGCTCCTTGAAAGCGGCAGCTCTACCCTTTAGCTCAGTGCGGATGTTGCCTGTAATCCATGGCTTCTGTACGTTGAAAGGTAAAGTAGGTCCATGAGCTTAGTTCAACTATCGTACCCCATCAGAACCCAAAATATAAGCTTGTTTTACCCCAATGTCTGTAAACAAAGTAAATGTAAACAAATACTACAGTGGGGGAAAAAAGTATTTAGTCAGCCACCAATTGTGCAAGTTCTCCCACTTAAAAAGATGAGAGAGGCCTGTAATTTTCATCATAGGTACACGTCAACTATGACAGACAAATTGAGGAGAAAAACATCCAGAAAATCACATTGTAGGATTTTTAATGACTTTATTTGCAAATTATGGTGGAAAATAAGTATTTGGTCACCTACAAACAAGCAAGATTTCTGGCTCTCACAGACCTGTAACTTCTTCTTTAAGAGGCTCCTCTCTCCTCCACTCGTTACCTGTATTAATGGCACCTGTTTGAACTTGTTATCAGTATAAAAGACACCTGTCCACAACCTCAAACAGTCAAACTCCAAACTCCACTATGGCCAAGACCAAAGAGCTGTCAAAGGACACCAGAAACAAAATTGTAGACCTGCACCAGGCTGGGAAGACTGAATCTGCAATAGGTAAGCAGCTTGGTTTGAAGAAATCAACTGTGGGAGCAATTATTAGGAAATGGAAGACATACAAGACCCCTGATAATCTCCCTCGTGTTTGGAGGACAAAGAATGCTGAGTTGCATCCAAAGAACACCATACCTACTATGAAGCATAGGGGTGGAAACATCATGCTTTGGGGCTGTTTTTCTGCAAAGGGACCAGGACGACTGATCCGTGTAAAGGAAAGAATGAATGGGGCCATGTATCGTGAGATTTTGAGTGAAAACCTCCTTCCTTCAGCAAGGGCATTGAAGATGAAACGTGGCTGGGTCTTTAAGCATGACAATGATCCCAAACACACCGCCCGGGCAACGAAGGAGTGGCTTCGTAAGAAGCATTTCAAGGTCCTGGAGTGGCCTAGCCAGTCTCCAGATCTCAACCCCATAGAAAATCTTTGGAGGGAGTTGAAAGTCTGTGTTACCCAGCGACAGCCCCAAAACATCACTGCTCTAGAGGAGATCTGCATGGAGGAATGGGCCAAAATACCAGCAACAGTGTGTGAAAACCTTGTGAAGACTTACAGAAAACGTTTGACCTGTGTCATTGCCAACAAAGGGTATATAACAAAGTATTGAGAAACTTTTGTTATTGACCAAATACTTATTTTCCACCATAATTTGCAAATAAATTCATAAAAAATCCTACAATGTGATTTTCTGGAGAAAAAAAATCTCATTTTGTCTGTCATAGTTGACGTGTACCTATGATGAAAATTACAGGCCTCTCTCATCTTTTTAAGTGGGAGAACTTGCACAATTGGTGGCTGACTAAACACTTTTCCCCCCCACTGTATATAGCCTCAAAACATAATCAAACTATAATGTTGATATCAGTCCTTGTATCCATAGCTCTGTCTCTGAATTTGAGAGTGGTTACATTTCTCCAGCCCCGACCCTCAGCTTTTTACCGAAACAGGAGCCGGGAACATCTTTGTTATTGTTTCAACTGCTGATTGCAGCTTTAAAGTGTTAACATTTCATCAAGAAGCAAGCAGCTGAGCCAGCAATTGCCCAAGGATGCTGGGGAGTTGGATGGGAGTTAGAGAGGTTTGAGAAGTGCAGGGTTGAGACAGGACTAGGGGAGGGGCGAGGTCTGAGGAGGAGGAATGACAAATAGATATTCTGTAGATTTGCTGATTTTGTACCTGTGCCGCGGTGAAACATGATTTTAGTCAGAGGCATGCGCGTTTCATCCAGACCCTACGGTAAGTCCCAGGTGAAGCCACAAGTGATTGTCAGGCGAAGGTTGTCAGCGAAGATCGCAGGGACCTGAGGGGTGTCAAAATAGAAAAAGGGGGGTATTTTAATGATATGTACTCAATGGACATAAGCAGGGATATGGCAGTACGTTGAAAGGGTAAGTAGTTTTTATTGACATAATTTACAATGGAAAGTAGTGTGGCAACCTGATCCGCGCATCACTGGGTAGGCCTATCTTTTGGTTTATTCATAAGGTTGATGGGATATTGTATGTTTATTTTAGGACCGTTGTAAAATATGCAATATAATTGCACAGAAAAAAAAACATTTACAATCTGCGCATTTAGGCTTTGCGTAAATGTTAGAAAACCATACCTTTAACGCAACTTTGTCGTAGGAAATCATCAGTGTAGTATAGTGGAGGATATAGTACCACGGAACTAGTATTCATGTGTATGTGACATTTAAGATAAAATAACTAGAGTTTGACATTCGAATACACAATGGCACATGGTGTCTGTCTGCATCTGTGATGTCTGCGCCGAGCGCAACAGTGCGTTTCCGCGAGGACTCATTGTACAGACTGACACATAGTCAAACTTGTTTTAGTCCTGTAGTTTACTCTATTGATTACACAGTCAAATGAATTAGTATTTCTTAGTTCATTTTTTAATAGTCTGGTCATGTAAATTAATTGGCAAAGAAAATGCTATCAGTTATAGCCGATGAAGGTGGCTACCATGTATCTTATGGAGAATAGCTGTCATGATGAGGTATGATACCATTTGAACCCCCTGTCACTCACAGGGTTCTGAATTCATCTATCCCAAGAGGAGTCTGAATGGAGTTGTGTGGCCCCAGTATGAAGGACAACGGAGGCTCTCTGTGCCAGGTGGAGCAGCTGCCCTACACCTGTGTCCCCCTGCCCGACCCAGGCAGTGCTGGGTGCCGTATACAGGCCAATGGACACCTCCTCAACCACCACCTCAACCATCAGCTCCAGTCCTTGGTGAGCCGACCAGCCCCCGACCTAACCTCGACCCCAACTCCAGCCACCCGACACAGGGCCAACGGGGCGGTGGGTGCCCGGTGCAGAAGCCCAGAGTGTGCAGCCTCCCGCCTGGATGAAGTGAATGATCAGGCCTTGAGAGGGGCAGTGTCGGGGGCAGGCAGGGTGCTGGTGACCGGGGGAGCAGGGTATTTCGGGTTGAGGCTGGGGAGTGCTCTGGCCAGCCAGGGAGTGTCTGTGGTGCTGCTGGACCTTCACAAGCCACCGTGGGATACTCCAGACGGCACTGTCTTCCATCAGGTAGGTAGACTAGACACACTAGTCGCTTCGGGGCAAATCCTAACTTTCAACTTTCAAATGTTTACTTAGTATCCCACTGTCATCAATGCATGACAAGTAAACATTTTACTTAAGTGGAAATTAAGATTCACCCCGGGAATGGTGTTGGGGTACGCAACTCCAGTCCTGGATTTTGCAGGGTTTTGTTGCTTTCCTTTTGTTTTCAATCATTGTACCTAAATGATTACTAGCTTGAAATTCCCCCACTTGGTTTGTTAAGATCTTAATTGAAAAAGTAAAGAGAGAGAACACTGTGTGTTATCAGGGGGATACATTGAAATTCAAGTGTCTTTAGTGTAGTATTTTTCCTCATATACCCCAGGGTAGACAGGGCTAATAAGGTTGGGTATACTTGGTTCAGGTATAAAGACACAGGTAAGTGATCTCGTTAAGGGTGCCAGGTGTTGACTAGGACAGAAGGGGGTGGGGCTCTGATTCAGGTTTCAGGTGCAGCCTTCATGGCACTTTACCTTAATTGTACTTACTAATCATTGCCTAATTTATGGACATACCATGTATTATATGTTCAAGCTGTCATCTTACCCAACAAGATAGTTCACTGTGAAAAGAAGGCGGAGAGCTCCATAGCAGACTGGATGAATTGTGTCAAATGTTTTCTGACACTCATATCAGAGCCGCTCTTTCTAATATGAATAAAACAAAGGGTTGACTGTTTCTAACATGAGACAGTTGAGTCCGATGGTTTATCATGCTGTTACATTACATACTGTATAACAGTGAAGTACAGTCATAGGGAAGAGGAATAAACACTGCATATTATTGTCTTTCATAGTACTGATTTTCTCCCCTTGCAGAGCGATATCCGGGACTATGATTCTCTGTATAAGATCTGTGAGGGGGTCGACTGTATATTCCACACCGCTTCCTATGGGATGTCAGGCCCAGAGCAGGTGAGTGCCTGAACAGATGGAGGGTAGAATTGAACCCTTCTCCTTTCTTTATTAATTTAGCTGACTGGGAATGTAAACAATTCAAAAACGATCACTCATAGTTGCTGGTCTCCCGTAACACTGTTCCAAGAATGAAGGATGTGGACCGCACACCAGACACATGTGCCATGAGAATGTACATTTTTTGTCTTAAGTGCAACGACTTGAGTGGCGGGTGACAGAGATGGAATTGATGCCTGTCTATGTATTCCAGTGTAGGATAAATCATAACATATAGAATGCAGGCTTTGTTAGTGAAACTCATCTGTTCACATTGTAGTATCACCTGTGTCTCTAGTCCCTCTCTGGCTACACTGCCTGATACTGAGTCTCTCTCCCTCGCTCTGAAATATTTACAGTCAGCTAGGAGATAATTATGTAACTTAGAAAGCTTGTCTGGGTGTTTGGCTGGGTGGGTAAGGACAGGCCGAAGGTAGTGGTCATATAGCAGGAGATTTACTAACTTTTTGAAGTGACGTTATAAAGGGTGTCATTACACATTAGTTCCCACACATACAGTGTTAAAATGTTCTTTTAAAAAGTTATTCTGTTCTGTGTCTCACAGCTGAGGAAAGAGCAGGTGGAGTCGGTCAACGTCGGAGGGACGAACAACGTCATTAATGGTAACAAGCTCCCCGCCTTCCTCCCCTCCCTTCTCCCCTCCCTCCTCCCCTCCCTCCTCACCTCACTCTTCAACTATTGTACCACGGTGTGTCACACTCATCACTTTCCCCTCTCACACAGACAGGTAGATCATTCTTTAGATTAACAACACATTCTTTACATTACATACATTATTATCTTTGCACAACATACTGTATGTAACTGAATTTATATAAGCCCAAGACGTTCTAGGAGGTGGGAAATGTTTGGCCCTCCTGCGCAATAATGTGTAAACATTTGGCCCCTATGATGAAATAGTGGAAGAGACCTGTTGAAGGGCTTCTAATGGGGTGCAGTGTAATGGTACAGCCATATATGAGTAGCCATATAATGCCTGCTAAATGTAGTTGGAGGTGGTGTAGAACAGTCTCTTTGTCCGAGACCTAAAGACTTGTATTAGCTCCCAGAGCTATTGACTAGGCTTGAGCTCAGTGGGCTAATAGGCTTTTAAGTCATGCCGATGACCCAGGTTTAGAAAATTCAATGGTGTTTTCAATCCAACGACTTCAAAATGAAACGACTTGGCCCAATGATAACCATGTCTGTGTGTGTGCTGGTTTCAGTGTGTGTGGAGAAGGGTATCACCAGGCTGGTCTACACCAGTACGATCAACGTGACGTTTGCTGGCAAACCCATAGAGGAGGGCGACGAGGACTCATTGCCCTGTGTGCCCCTGGACATGGTGAGTAAGAACAGGATGTCCCCATGAGGAGCAGCTTTACTGTAGCCTGGGTAAACCAGACTGAATGCTAGTGAGTGCAGTATTCTGTCTGCTTTACCCAGGCTAGCTTTGCTGTGTCTGTTTAGAATAATTGTTTGCTCTGAAAACTAAACTTACTGCGCATATAGAATGTATGATCTTTTTTCATAGTTGACTTTTCATATTGATGTGGTACTATTGGGTAAAGGACTGGGCACCTTTGCAATGTGATGTTTTACAGTAAGCCTTGAGATTGAAGCTGACATGGTGTACATGACATCCAAAACCAGGATAATAAAGGAAGCTCATGAATGTAATCTTCCACCAGAGCTGCTCCTTCCAGCTTACTTGGCTTTGCATGACTGTAGAAGGCCCTCATGAATAGAGTTACACAGTTTAGGATAGCTTAGAGGCTCAAAGCCTGTCAACCTGAGACTGGCATGGTGTGTGTGAGAGAGAGTGAGTGTGTGTGGTGTGTACAGTATGGGTGTCACGCATCTGACATGCATCTACAGTGGGGAAAAAAAGTATTTAGTCAGCCACCAATTGTGCAAGTTCTCCCACTTAAAAATATGAGAGAGGCCTGTAATTTTCATCATAGGTACACGTCAAGAGGAGAACTTGCACAATTGGTGGCTGACTAAATACTTTTTTTCCCCACTGTATCTTGCAACCCCTTCTGAAGGACATACAGGTAACTGCCAAAATAAAGGAAACACCAACATAAAAATGTCTTAATTAATAGGGCGTTGGGCCATCAATAGCTGCCAGAACAGCTTCAATGCGCCTTGGAATAGATTCTACAAGTGTCTGGAACTCTATTGGAGGGATGCGACACCATTCTTCCATATTTTGGTGTTTTGTTGATGGTTGTGGAAAACGCTTGCCTGATGACTCAAACTGAATTCTTCCTCTGCTCTATCATTCGCTACATACTTCAGTCTGAGACTGCCATCAAAAACAACTCTGTATTTTTATACATGACCCTAAGCATGATGTTAATAGCTTAATTAACTCAGGAACCACACCTGTATGGAAGCACCTGCTTTCAATATACTTTGTAAAACTAATTTACTCAAGTGTTTCCTTTATTCTGACAGTTACCTGTACTTTCCTCAGCCGCAGCAGTAACAATAAATAAGTCCTCTGATAGCTCTCTTAGGAAATAATAGAAAACATGTATTGATATAAATGGATATGATGCGTTCTCCTGTCCCAGCACATAGACCACTACTCCAGGACCAAATCTATCTCTGACCAGATGGTCCTAACAGCCAATGGACGCTCACTCAAAGGTAGGAGAGACCCTAGAAATAGAATAAAGATATGCAGTATTGGATCTATTAATATAATTATATTTCTATGGGAGAGACACTGTGACGTTGTCTGGCATGGTCTTGAGGTGATAGGATGGGGGTTACTTATAGCATCAAGACGTCCATCATATCCTCAAATGGAAATGGAGTGTTCAGTTCATTGACATTGTCTTATGGTTCTCAGTGTGTATGAATGGATGCTGTGTGTATCCACAGCCAAACTGTTTGTGTGTGCATGTGTGTGCATGTGTGTGTGTGTGTGTGTGTGTGACTGAGGTTGGCATGGAAACCAAGCTTTCTATGTGCGTGCAACCTAATCCAACTGGACCTGCTGACACCAGTTAAATTTAGAGCTGGAAAGCCCAATGCCACTTGAGACTGGAGAGCAGTGTTCACCCGACACTGTTTTGTCTCAAACACACACATAGTGATGTACTTACACACACAGACAAACACAGCTAGTAGCAGCAGTACAAGACATGCACTACAGACATGCATCACAGACACACGTCACGTATAGTACCAGTCAAAAGTTTGGACACACCTACTCATTCAAGGGTTTTTATTTATTTTTACAATTTTTTACATTGTAGAATAATAGTGAAGACATCAAAACTATGAAATAACACATATGGAATCATGTAGTTACCAAAAAAGTGTTAAACAAATCAAAATATATTTTATATTTGAGATTCTTAAAATAGTCACCCTTTGCCTTGATGACAGCTTTGCACACTCTTGGCATTCTCTCAACCAGCTTCACCTTGAAGGAGTTCAGTCTTGAAGGAGTTCCCACATATGCTGAGCATTTGTTGGCTGCTTTTCCTTCACTCTGCCGTCAGACTCATTCCAAACCATCTCAATTGGGTTGAGGTCGGGGGATTGTGGAGGCCAGGTCATCTGATGCAGCACTCCATCACTCTCCTTCTTGGTAAAATAGCCCTTACACTGCCTGGAGGTGTGTTGGGTCATTGTCCTGTTGAAAAACAAATGATAGTCCCACTAAGCCCAAACCAAATGGGATGGCGTATCGCTGCAGAATGCTGTGGTAGCCATGCTGGTTAAGTGTGCCTTGAATTCTAAATAAATCACAGACAGTGTCACCAGCAAAGCACCCCCACACCATAACACCTCCTCCTTCGTGCTTTAAGGTGGGAAATACACATGTGGAGATCATCCGTTCACCCACACTGCGTCTCACAAAGACATGGCAGTTTGAACCAAAAATCTCAAATTTGGACTCCAGACCAAAGGACACATTTCCACTGGCCTAATGTCCATTGCTCGTGTTTCTTGGCCCAAGAAACTGGTCTCTTCTTCTTATTGGTTTGCTTTAGTAGTGGTTTCTTTGCAGCAATTCAACCATGAAGGCCTGATTCACACAGTCGCCTCTGAACAGTTGATGTTGAGATGTGTATGTTACATGAACTCTGTGACGCATTTATTTGGGCTGCAATTTCTGAGGCTGGTAACTCTAATGAACTTATCCACTGCAGCAGAGGTAACTCTGGGTCTTCCATTCCTGTGGCGGTCCTCATGAGAGCCAGTTTCATCATAGCGCTTGATGGTTTTTGCGACTGCATTTGAAGACACTTTCAAAGTTCTTGAATTGTTCCAAAATTGACTGACCTTCATGTCTTAAAGTAATGATGGACTGTCGTTTCTCTTTGCTTATTTGAGCTGTTCTTGCCATAATATGGACTTGGTCTTTTACCAAATAGGGCTATGTTCTGTATACCACCCCTACCTTGTCACAACACAACTGATTGGCTCAAACACATTAAGATGGAAGTAAATTCCACAAATTAACTTTTAACAAGGCACACCTGTTAATTGAAATGCATTCCAGGTGACTACCTCATGAAGCTGATTAAGAGAATGCCAAGAGTGTGCAAAGCTGTCATCAAGGCAAAGGGTGGCTATTTGAAGAATCTCAAATATAATATTTGTTTAACACTTTTTTGGTTACTACATGATTCCATATGTGTTATTTCATAATGTTGATGTCTTCACTATTATTCTACAATGTAGAAAATAGTAAAAATATAGAAAAAGGTGTGTCCAAACTTTTGACTGGTAGTGTACATACTTACTGTAAAACTGACAGTCAGAATCACAGGATACATTGATACACACACACACACACACACACACACACACACAATGTATCCATTAACGTAAACCCATGTACAGTTCATCTCTCTCAAAGGTGTGTAGGAATGATCTTACTACATTAGTGTGATTCCAGTGATTTTTAGAGCTGTTCTATGTGCGCTATTTTTATGCTTCCTGTTCTTAAGTTTAGTTTTTGCATCTTTTACTTTGGTCAAACAGCTGAAACAACAATATTTTTGGTTATGGAAATTATATTTCACAGCGGTTTAGATGGTACAATGATTCTCTACACTATACTATCTTATTTGGTCACATAAACTGAAATTAGGCAAACTATTTGAATTTTAGCAACCAGGAAATGGCAGAGTGGATTTCTGCATAGTGCAACATTAAATTAAGCTAGGAGCATGGCGCTATGTCATTATATACCCTACTGGACCATTCATGCATTTATTAAGAGGGGATGTAGAGGAAATATATTAACACTGGAAGCTTGGTTCAGGTTGAAGCAAAGGTTAACATATTATATATGTTGATGAGCTATTACTACTACCTACATACAGTATTACAATAACCTACATACATTTGCACAGTACACTACCTTGCAGTGACATGGAATTTACATTTCTACACTCAATTACAAGTAATTACACAGTGGAGTAACTCATTTGTAACAAACTTTCAGTTTTGCCAAAAAGAAATCATTATTCAATGCCATTCTCTCCTGTAAAGGTGGGGGTCTCTTGCGGACCTGTGTCCTGAGACCCTCAGGCATCTACGGGCCAGAAGAGAGACGACACCTACACAGGGTTATGGTGAGTGTCCGTCCACCTAACTACCACATATAATCACAATGAAAATAACTGACATAGCCCTACATTCCACCTGATTTATCACTTTCCATTCAAGATAGCGGCACCATAGAGATAAATATCTGTGTACTATTTAATTGTGGGTGGCACAATAAAATGACAGCCCAGTCTCATTGCCCTTCTATTGGGTATAGAGGTTCTCTGCCAGTACATTGTTAGGGTTTAGATCCTTGGCTGGCAGAATGTGTACCTGGTGAGGATATATTATTAATGGATCATCTTAAGGTATCCTGTTTCACCCCTCTCTCTCTCCCCTGGGGAGAATGAAGGGAAGCTGGGCTGGGTAGAACAGGGCTGGGATGCTGCGGTTCTCGGTTCACTATGGGGCAAGCTGCTTAGAGGCTCTTTAATCTTTCTTCCCCTAATACAGTTTACCTCTCCCCTCACTCACTGTCAGACCATTGTACACACACGAACCCATGCATGCCCTGACACACGTACACAACCACAAACACACTCATATGAGAACAGACATACTCTCAGCACAACAATACAGTCTAACCTGAATTCAGTCTGATTATCCCGCCCCCACCCTCCGTCTCTCTCTCTCTCTCCACTTCTCCTTCTCTCTCTCCCCAGGTGAATGTGGAGCGGCGGTTGTTCAGTTTCAGCTTTGGGAACCGCCAGGCCAAGATGAACTGGGTCCATGTGGACAACCTGGTGTTGGCCCACGTACTGGCTGCCGAAAGCCTCACACCCAAGAGGAACTGTGTGGCTGTGAGTTTACTACTACTCACCATCTCCATCGGAGCACTAAAGGAAGACTTTACAAAGGACTGTTATTACATGATCTATAATTTGATTTATACTATAGACCACTTCTTTGTTCTACCTTCAGTTGGCATTTGTACACATTGTACATATTTAGGCCTGTGTGTGTGTGTTTGGGGGGAGGGTGTGTGTGTGTTTGGGGGGAGGGTGTGTGTGTGTGTTTGGGGTAGAGGGTGTGTGTGTGTGTGTGTTTGGGGGGAGGGTGTGTGTGTGTGTTTGGGGTAGAGGGTGTGTGTGTGTGTGTGTTTTGGAGGGGATGGGAGAGGGTGTGTGTATACATAGTAATATCAACCTTTCTCCCCCAGAGTGGACAGGCCTACTTCATCAATGACGGGGAATCTGTCAACCTGTTTGAATGGTTAACACCACTGGTGAGTAACTCTAAATATTCTTTGGGTGATTAACACATATAGTTTATCTTGTCTTGGTCTTTGATATCCTCTCTGTCTTTCCCCTCCTCTCTAGTTTGAGAAGCTGGGGTACAGCCGACCGTTGATACACCTGCCTGTCTCACTGGTCTATACAGCAGGTAGGAGACACAAACGGGCACGCATGCACACACACACACGCAAGCACACAAGTACCCACACTGCTGTAACAGTACGCTGATCATGCCCAACACCAGCCACACTCTGTCAGGATACACACCAGTTTCATACTTGTCAAACTGTTGTAATAGTACGCTGCTCATAGCTCAGACTTGCCACACTGCTGTCTTCCTTCCTCATCCAAGGTGTGTATTTCACAGCCATTCTGATGGAATGTTTACACCTGGCTCTGAGGCCAATAGTGGAGATCCCTCTGCTCTTCACCAGAAATGAGGTAAGCATGCTGGAATACCCAGTGGGGAAAAAAAGTATTTAGTCAGCCACCAATTGTGCAAGTTCTCCCACTTAAAAAGATGAGAGAGGCCTGTAATTTTCATCATAGGTACACGTCAACTATGACAGACAAAATGAAGAAAAAAAATCATGAAAATCACATTGTAGGATTTTTAATGAATTTATTTGCAAATTATGGTGGAAAATAAGTATTTGGTCAATAACAAAAGTTTCTCAATACTTTGTTATATACCCTTTGTTGGCAATGACACAGGTCAAACATTTTCTGTAAGTCTTCACAAGGTTTTCACACACTGTTGCTGGTATTTTGGCCCATTCCTCCATGCAGATCTCCTCTAGAGCAGTGATGTTTTGGGGCTGTTGCTGGGCAACACAGACTTTCAACTCCCTCCAAAGATTTTCTATGGGGTTGAGATCTGGAGGCTGGCTAGGCCACTCCAGGACATTTAAATGCTTCTTACGAAGCCACTCCTTCGTTGCCCGGGCGGTGTGTTTGGGATCATTGTCATGCTGAAAGACCCAGCCACGTTTCATCTTCAATGCCCTTGCTGATGGAAGGAGGTTTTCACAAAAAATCTCACAATACATGGCCCCATTCATTCTTTCCTTTACACGGATCAGTCGTCCTGGTCCCTTTGCAGAAAAACATCCCCAAAGCATGATGTTTCCACCCCCATGCTTCACAGTAGGTATGGTGTTCTTTGGATGCAACTCAGCATTCTTTGTCCTCCAAACACGACGAGTTGAGTTTTTACCAAAAAGTTATATTTTGGTTTCATCTGACCATATGACATTCTCCCAATCCTCTTCTGGATCATCCAAATGCACTCTAGCAAACTTCAGACGGGCCTGGACATGTACTGGCTTAAGCAGGGGGACACGTCTTGCACTGCAGGATTTGAGTCCCTGGCGGCGAAGTGTGTTACTGATGGTAGGCTTTGTTACTTTGGTCCCAGCTCTCTGCAGGTCATTCACTAGGTCCCCCCGTGTGGTTCTGGGATTTTTGCTCACCGTTCTTGTGATCATATTGACCCCATGGGGTGAGATCTTGCGTGGAGCCCCAGATCGAGGGAGATTATCAGTGGTCTTGTATGTCTTCCATTTCCTAATAATTGCTCCCACAGTTGATTTCTTCAAACCAAGCTGCTTACCTATTGCAGATTCAGTCTTCCCAGCCTGGTGCAGGTCTACAATTTTGTTTCTGGTGTCCTTTGACAGCTCTTTGGTCTTGGCCATAGTGGAGTTTGGAGTGTGACTGTTTGAGGTTGTGGACAGGTGTCTTTTATACTGATAACAAGTTCAAACAGGTGCCATTAATACAGGTAACAAGTGGAGGACAGAGGAGCCTCTTAAAGAAGAAGTTACAGGTCTGTGAGAGCCAGAAATCTTGCTTGTTTGTAGGTGACCAAATACTTATTTTCCACCATAATTTGCAAATAAATTCATTAAAAATCCTACAATGTGATTTTCTGGAAAATAAATTCTCAATTTGTCTGTCATAGTTGACGTGTACCTATGATGAAAATTACAGGCCTCTCTCATCGTTTTAAGTGTGAGAACTTGCACAATTGGTGGCTGACTAAATACTTTTTTTCCCCACTGTATCTACAGTACCTATCTACAACTTACCTACGTATCTACTGTACCTACAGTGAGGGAAAAAAGTATTTGATCCCCTGCTGATTTTGTACGTTTGCCCACTGACAAAGACATGATCAGTCTATCATTTTAATGGTAGGTTTATTTGAACAGTGAGAGACAGAATAACAACAAAAAAATCCAGAAAAACGCATGTCAAAAATGTTATAAATTGATTTGCATTTTAATGAGGGAAATAAGTATTTGACCCCTCTGCAAAACATGACTTAGTACTTGGTGGAAAAACCCTTGTTGGCAATCACAGAGGTCAGACATTTCTTGTAGTTGGCCACCAGGTTTGCACACATCTCAGGAGGGATTTTGTTCCACTCCTCTTTGCAGATCTTCTCCAAGTCATTAAGGTTTCGAGGCTGACGTTTGGCAACTCGAACCTTCAGCTCCCTCCACAGATTTTCTATGCGATTAAGGTCAGGAGACTGGCTAGGCCACTCCAGGACCTTAATGTGCTTCTTCTTGAGCCACTCCTTTGTTGCCTTGGCCGTGTGTTTTGGGTCATTGTCATGCTGGAATACCCATCCGCGACCCATTTTCAATGCCCTGGCTGAGGGAAGGAGGTTCTCACCCAAGATTTGACGGTACATGGCCCCGTCCATCGTCCCTTTGATGCGGTGAAGTTGTCCTGTCCCCTTAGCAGAAAAACACCCCCAAAGCATAATGTTTCCACCTCCATGTTTGACGGTGGGGATGGTGTTCTTGGGGTCATAGGCAGCATTCCTCCTCCTCCAAACACGGCGAGTTGAGTTGATGCCAAAGAGCTCGATTTTGGTCTCATCTGACCACAACACTTTCACCCAGTTCTCCTCTGAATCATTCAGATGTTCATTGGCAAACTTCAGACAGGCCTGTATATGTGCTTTCTTGAGCAGGGGGACCTTGCGGGCGCTGCAGGATTTCAGTCCTTCACGGCGTATTGTGTTACCAATTGTTTTCTTGGTGACTATGGTCCCAGCTGCCTTGAGATCATTGACAAGATCCTCCCGTGTAGTTCTGGGCTGATTCCTCAACGTTCTCATGATCATTGCAACTCCACGAGGTGAGATCTTGCATGGAGCCCCAGGCCGAGGGAGATTGACAGTTCTTTTGTGTTTCTTCCATTTGTGAATAATCGCACCAACTGTTGTCACCTTCTCACCAAGCTGCTTGGCGATGGTCTTGTAGCCCATTCCAGCCTTGTGTAGGTCTACAATCTTGACCCTGACATCCTTGGAGAGCTCTTTGGTCTTGGCCTACCTACCTACTTACCTACCTACCTTCATAGCACTTTCTACACCTAACCCCTCTTCCCTCTTCCCATTTTAACTCCTCCTTTCTACACTTTCTTCTTCTTTCCTCCTTTCTCCTAAGCTGTTTTACATTGCAGCCAAGCACTGATGTGAGTACCAACCTTCCTCACCACACTTGCAAGAAAACGTTGTTGAGAAATATGCCATGTTTTCCAGTGTTGCATATATTCAGTGTATTCATTAAGTGTAACAGTCTAAGAGTCTCTTTCCTGTCACATGCTCGATACAAAGAGCAAACACACGGAAGGGAGAACATTTTGAATTTTCCCAAGCATTTACTTAGACCTTTCACTCTGTTTGAGTTCTAAAGTTCTGAAGTGTTGCATTCTGGGTCATGGTGACATGTCTCAGTCAGTGTCAGAACCCCACTGGGCCACGGTGGCAGGGTCTTCCACAAAATGAGTGCCTTTGATATTTTAAGTAGAAATTGTGCACAAATTGGAAATCCTTTTATATTAAATGAAGTGCCCTTTAATATAGACCACATGGAAAATTCAATAAATTTGTATATGAATAAAGACTTGCTAAAGTGCTACAATTCTGCATTTGGACATATCCCTCTGTACATCCTCTGTGTCTTCTATGAATATTTTAACACACATTTATCCAAGTTTTCACCATCATTGTAAAGCCCTAGTTATTTTGTTGCTTTGACAAAGTCATTTCTGAAGATTATTATTTATTCATGTGATTAGTGATCCATTTTAAGGTAAAATAAATCCTAACCCTCATTTTAAGGTCAACCCTGTTACGTGAACTGCACTTTCGATTTAATATGGTGAAACAATTCATTTTTAAAAAACTTTTTAAAAATAAACATTGAACATCTAATAGTCAAATCATAGTGTAAAATCAGGTGAGCTGGTTCTATTCTTTTTGGCCATTTTCTAGTGTTTTGTGGTGGAACACTGAGCGGGTTGAGCATGAACACGTCAACCTTGTTACCCATAGATAGACAGGCTAGAAATGTTTTAATAATAAATAAATACATTGTGAAGCTTGCATTCAATTGCCCCTCCCTGTTGCACACAACAAGCATCCATTCCCCCTGTCACAAGTCGTCAACCCTGTTACTTTATTTAGCGCTTAATAGGCACTTACTATAGTCATTTTTTTATTGAACCTCTTGAGATGGGAAACATGTTTTTTAAGTTGAACATGTGCTCTTTATGACAGAATGTTAAAATCTGGTGAAATACAGTCGTGGTCAAAAGTTTTGAGAATGACACAAATACTAATTTTCACAAAGTCTGCTGTCTCAGTTTTGATGATGGCAATTTGCATATACTCCAGAATGTCATGAAGAGTGATCAGATGAATTGCAATTAATTGCAAAGTCCCTCTGTGCCATGAAAATTAACTTAATCCCCAAAAAACATTTCCACTGCATTTCAGCCCTGCCACAAAAGGACCAGCTGCCATGACGTCAGTGATTCTCTCGTTAACACAGGTGAGAGTGTTGACGAGGACAAGGCTGGAGATCACTCTGTCATGCTGATTGAGTTAGAATAACAGACTGGAAGCTTTAAAAGGAGGGTGGTGCTTGAAATCATTGTTCTTCCTCTGTTAGCCATGGTTACCTGCAAGGAAACACGTGCCGTCATCATTGCTTTGCACAAAAAGGGCTTCACAGGCAAGGATATTGCTGCTAGTAAGATTGCACCTAAATTAACCATTTATCGGATCATCAACAACTGCGGGATCGGGGCACCACCAGTGCAGAGCTTGCTCAGGAATGGCAGCAGGCAGGTGTGAGTGCATCTGCACGCACAGTGAGGTGAAGACTTTTGGAGGATGGCCTGGAGGATGGCCTGGTGTCAAGAAGGGCAGCAAAGAAGCCACTTGTTGTGAAGAAGGCGTCAGGGCGCCCAAGAACGTCCAGCAAGTGCCAGGACCGTCTCCTAAAGTTGATTCAGCTGCGGGATCGGGGCACCACCAGTGCAGAGCTTGCTCAGGAATGGCAGCAGGCAGGTGTGAGTGCATCTGCACGCACAGTGAGGCGAAGACTTTTGGAGGATGGCCTGGTGTCAAGAAGGGCAGCAAAGAAGCCACTTCTCTCCAGGAAAAACATCAGGGACAGACTGATATTCTGCAAAAGGTACAGGGATTGGACTGCTGAGGACTGGGGTAAAGTACTTTTCTCTGATGAATCCCCTTTCCGATTGTTTGGGGCATCCGGAAAACACCTTGACAAGACAAGACAAGGTGAGCGCTACCATCAGTCCTGTGTCATGCCAACAGTAAAGCATCCTGAGACCATTCATGTGGGGGTTGCTTCTCAGCCAAGGGAGTGGGCTCACTCACAATTTTGCCTAAGAACACAGCCATGAATAAAGAATGGTACCAACACATCCTCCGAGAGCAACTTCTCCCAACCATCCAAGAACAGTTTGGTGACGACCAATGCCTTTTCCAGCATGATGGAGCACCTTGCCATAAGGCAAAAGTGATAACTAAGTGGCTCTGGGAACAAAACATCTAAATTTTGGGTCCATGGCCAGGAAACTCCCCAGACCTTAATCCCATTGAGAACTTGTGGTCGATCCTCAAGAGGCGGGTGGACAAACAAAAACCCACAAATTCTGACAAACCAAACTTCAAGCATTGATTATGCAAGAATGGGCTGCCATCAGTCAGGATCTGGCCCAGAAGTTAATTGACAGCATGCCAGGGCGGATTGCAGAGATCTTGAAAAAGAAGGGTCAACACTGCAAATATTGACTCTTTGCATAAACTTAATGTAATTGTCAATAAAAGCCTTTGACACTTATGAATGCTTGTAATTATACTTCAGTATACCATAGTAACATCTGACAAAAATATCTCATAACACTGAAGCAGCGAACTTTGTGAAGACCAATACTTGTGTCATTCTCATAACATTTGACCACGACTGTATATATATATTTACATTACTCAAAACGCACCTAATTGGTGGAATGACCCAGCACACAGACAGTGTTGTGTGTGTGTGTGTGTGTGTGTGTGTGTGTGTGTGCGTGCGTGCATGTTTGGGTTAAGGGGGGCTTAGACCACTGCGTCTCCTGAGTGGCGCAGTGGTCTAAGGCACTGCATCGCAGTGCTAGCTGTTCCACTAGAGATCCTGGTTCGAATCCAGGCTCTGTCGTAGCCGGTCGTGACCGGGAGACCCATGGGGCGGCGCGCAATTGGCCCAGCGTCGTCCAGGGTAGGGGAGGGAATGGCCGGCAGGGATGTAGCTCAGTTGATAGAGCATGGTGTTTGCAACGCCAGGGTTGTGGGTTCGATTCCCACAGGGGGTATGAAAAAATAAATAATGTAAGTCGCTCTGGATAAGAGCGTCTGCTAAATGACGTAAATGTAATGTAAATGGGTTACTAGATCCTTCATTAGATTCTTGTTTAAGTCTCACGGAGGCCCCTTCAGCCAGATCTGCAGACAGATTTCATTAGGGGAAGTATTTTCCAGGCGCACCGACCCCCCTTCCTTCCTGATCCAATCTCTTATACATACTGTATATTATGGATCAGGGTTATTCAAAATGAGACATTTAATGAATTCACAGCTTTAGGCATTGGTAGATGGAGGGGGGATGCTTCTTTACACCGTTTGCCAGGAGAGGTACTGATGAGACCATTGAGATGCAGTCAGGAGAGGAACTGACGAGACCATTGAGATGCATTCAGGAAAGGAATTGACGAGACCATTGAGATGCAGTCAGGAAAGGAACTGACAAGACCATTGCGATGCAGTTGGAAAAAGTCAATCTGTTACTGCAAACAGCAATAACTGCCAAAAATGTATGGGCACCTTTATTTCTCTATGTGTGCTTAATGCTAGGTCAACTTGTTCTTCTCTGATTAACCCATTGTCTGAATGAAAGGTAGGAGTAACTGATTATCCAAAGTCACAGCTAATACAGTCCTATTGCGTTGCAATTCAAAAAGCACCCTCCTTCTACCCTTGTTCCGTGTAGCTCAGTTGGTATAGCATGGTACTTGCAATGCCAGCGCAAAACAAGTACTTTTATTTGAGTATTTGAATGGTTATTTGTAAAAAACCAAATAGTCAACCAAATTGTATTTTAAAGGATTTTCAAATACTTCTTTCAAATACCTGGGTTAAACGCATGGGAGTGTATTTGAGTCAGTGTATTTTAATTTTTGTATACTTTCCAAGTGTACACTGAGTGTACAAAACATTAGGAACACCTGCTCTTTCCATGACATAGACTGACCAGGGGAATCCAGGTGAAAACTATGATCTCTTATTGATGTCACAATCAGTGTTGATGAAGGAGATAGGTTAAAGAAGGATTTTAAAGCCTTGAGATAATTGAGACGTATTGTGTATGTATGCCGTTCAGAGGGTGAATGGGCAAGACAAAAGATTTGTGCCTTTGAACGGGGTGGGTATGGTAGTAGGTGCCAGCCGCACCGATTTAAGTGTGTCAAGAACTGCAACGCTGTTGGGTTTTTCACGCTCAATAGTTTCCCGTGTGTACCAAGAATGGTCCACCACCCAAAGGAAATCCAGCCAACTTGACACAACTGTGGGAAGCATTGGAGTCAACATGGGCCAGCATTCCTGTGGAACGCTTTTGACACCTTGTAGTCCATGCCCCGATGAATTGAGGCTGTTCTGAGGGTAAAAGGGCAATAATTAGGAAGGTGTTCCTAATGTTTTATACAATGTTTTATTTTCAAATATATTAAAATGTTAAATTACTTGTCTTTTCAAATAAAATACATCTGAATACTTACTTCGAATGTATGTGAAAGTAACTGAGATAGTTGAAATAGTATTTGAACCCAGGTCTGATGCCACACATCTCAGGCCTTTCAAGGTCTATAAAAGGAGGTAGAAATGAAGGTAGGAGATATGTTTTTGGAATGGAAAGCAGCCATGTATGGAGAAGGTGACTGATGGCAGTAGTATTGCATACATGCTGCCCTGGCACTGAGGAGGGCCCGAGGAGCTGTTTGTAGTAGGAGCTGCTATCTGTCGTACCCAGGAAGGCATTACTTCATGAATGTGTGATGAGACAGAAACCAAAGCCGTGCCCACATGGCTGCTGGTCCAGGAGCTGCTTCAGTCAGACATTCTGGCGGCTGCCACCGGGAGATCGATAATTGTCCTGTGAATAAAATAGTGGCCTGCTGTGTGTATTTCTCTTGGAAGGGTGGGATGGAGTAGGGAGAAGTTGCCCCCTAATCACTGATCCAGGGTCAGACATTATTTTCCTCCACCTAGGATTGTCTGTGACTTACGGTAAGGTAATTTGATCCTAGATCTGTGGAAGATCAACACTGGGGACACAGGAACTGACCTCAGTGCAGGCTCAATTCCAACTGGCTCCCTTGCTTTAGGGTTATCTCCTAACCTGAAACATTACTGGACAACATCACTACTCTGCTCAACGGTCCTGTTGCTGGGCTAACAAGAGACAGCAGTCAGTGGTCCGTCAGATACAGACAGGTGTACAGAGAGACATACATGCTAAGTCTCTAAAGGGTAAATCCATTTGAATTCAATCATTTTTTGACAGCATTCCTTTTGTTTTTATCAAAACTTTCCATAAGTTTGCCCACGGAAGAAGTGGTCAGAAAGTGACTTTTTATACCTGAATACCAAAACATTCAAGAGATACACTACATGACCAAAAGTTACATTGAAACATTGCTGTGGGGACTTGCTTCCATTCAGCCACAAGAGCATTAGTGAGGTCGGGTGCTGATGTTGGGCAATTAGGCCTGGCTCGCAGTCGGCGTTCCAATTCATCCCAAAGGTGTTCAATGGGGTTGAGGTCAGGGCTCTGTGCAGGCCAGTCAAGTTCTTCCACACCGATCTCGACAAACCATTTCTGTATGAACCTTGCTTTGTGCACGGGGGCATTGTCATGCTGAAACAGGAAAGGCCCCTCCCCAAACTGTTGCCACAAAGTTGGAAGCACAGAATCGTCTAGAATGTCATTGTATGCTGTAGCGTTAAGATTTCCCTTCACTGGAACTAAGGGGCCTAGCCCAAACCATGAAAAACAGCCCCAGACCATTATTCCTCCTCCACCTAACTTTACAGTTGTCACTATGCATTGGCAGCGTTCTTCTGGCATCCGCCAAACCCAGATTCGTCCTTTGGACTGCCAGATGGTGAAGCGTGATTCATCACTCCAAAGAATGCTTTTCCACTGCTCCAGAGTCCAATAGCGGCGAGCTTTACACCACTCCAGCCGACACTTGGCATTGCGCATGGTGATCTTAGGCTTGTGTGCAGCTGCTCGGCCATGGAAACCCATTTCATGAAGTTCCCGACGAATAGTTATTGTGCTGACGTTGCTTCCAGAGGCAGTTTGAACTCGATAGTGAGTGTTGCAACCGAGGACAGACAATTTTTACGCGCTACACACTTCAGCACTTGGCGGTCCCGTTCTGTGAGCTTGTGTGGCCTACCACTTCGCGGCTGAGCCGTTGTTGTTCCTAGACGTTTCCATTTCACACTAACAGTATTTACAGTTGACCAGGGCAGCTCTAGCAGGGCAGAAATTTGACGAACTGACTTATTGGAAAGGTGGCATCCTGTGACGGTGCCACGTTGAAAGTCACTGAGCTCTTCAGTAAGGCCATTCTACTGCCAATGTTTGTCTATGGAGATTGCAAGGCTGTGTGCTCGATTTTATACACCTGTCAGCAATGGGTGTGGCTGAAATAGCCGAATCCACTAATTTGAAGGGGTGTCCACATACTTTTGTATATATAGTGTAAAAGTGCTCAAAGTTTGATCCTTTTGCATACCCCACCATACCATGAGACATCCATGTCTTCATCACTGGAAAAGATAAACGGTTGATATAGTTTTTAATCAAAACAAATACTTTTTTCATATTTGCAGATGTTGTAGCTTAGACCCTATTTTACATCATTTAAGGTTTTTGTCTTGTGCCCACCATCAGTTAAGACACAATATACTCTTGAATAAAAAGGTGGGTGTCATTTCAATCATAGAAATATAATTCATAGAATGGACCTATCCCTTCAGATAGAATTCATAGAATGGACCTATCCCTTCAGACCACTGCAATTGATCTGGTACACCATTGAAATGTCAATTTAATTGAAATTTTAACTTCTTATTAATACCACAAAGATGGCAGCTGGTCCACCCGCCATTGAATGTCAATTTAAATGGTAATGTCTATTCTATTATCTATATTTCTATGATTTCAATATGTTTCCTATGGAGGATTGACAGTATAATTTAAAACAACACATATTCCCATCCAAGTCAACATTCTCTTATGTCTGGACCTCCAACCATCTTTGTGGTACCATTTGAAAATTGAAATCTATCAGCCAAAACATGACACCCACCCTGTATTCACGAGCATGTGTCTCAACCAACAGTGGGCACAACACAAAAACCTCAGATTATGTAAAATAGGGTCTAAGCCACAACATATGCAAATATTAAAATAATTGAAGTTTACGCATTCTTAGACAATTGACGTTAATGGTTAAAAAGTACAATCTTTATTAAAAAACATTTTTTCAATAAATTATTAAATAGTTTGAAACCCTGTTCATAAGCTTTTAAATTATATCAATCTCAACCATTTATATTTTCCAGTGATGAGGACATGGATGTCTCATGGTATGGTGGGCTATGCAAAAGGGGTCAACTTTGAGCACTTTCATATATTTTGACATTCAGGTTCAAAAAGTCCCTTTCTGAGCACTTCTACAATGGGCAAATATGTATGGAAGGTTTCATTCACATCAAAAGGGGTGCTGTCAAAAAGTGATTTAATTCAAATGGATTTTCCCCAAAGAGACAATAGTATATTTGCTGAATCTCTGTTACACGTTACACTGAGCCACCGGGTTTGTCTGAGAGCTTCTGTCACTACAGGTATTTTCCATGCAGACATCGTATCCTCCGTGCGGTAAGGGGATATAGGGACCAGAGAGACATCCGTCACACAGGAGGCGGCAGGATGTTGGTAAACTGAGGTTATTCAAATCCATTAGCATGGAGTCTAACCCCCTTGAAGCTCCAGTGCTCCTAACCTGCCTCCCAGGCAGTACTGAGCACTATGCCCATCTCAGTACACCCTGATTGGGCATGAGTGGAGGAGTGCTGTTGAGTTTCTTAAGCTGCCTTCTTGGCAAGGAGGTGGGGGCTAGAGACAGGGGCACAGTACAGACCACTAACACTCTTCTCCTAAACAGCTTGTATAACTCTATTTCCTTTAACTGGGTGTTGGGTGGCAGTCTGTTTCTGCTTTAACCAACAGGTCATTGTCTTAACAACCAAGACAGTTAACTTTGTTGAATGCAGAAACAGTCAGGTACCTGGCTACCATTTCCCTGAATCTTCTCTCCATCCTCCCAGGTGAGGAACATTGCAGTGAGCCACACCTTCAAGATCGAGAAGGCCCGTCGAGACCTGGGCTACTGCCCCAGACGCTACAGCCTGAGGGACTCAGTGGACCAGTACATACGGTCCCGACCATCCCGCTCCAGGCCCTCCCTCCTAGGCCCCTCTCGGACTGTTCCCCTGCTCCTGGTCCTTCTGCTGGTTTTGGGGTTCAGCCTGGCTGTCCTCCTGCTTTGCTCCTGTCTCTGGGAACACTAGGCAGCTACTGTGGCTAAAACTCAAATAACAGCCCACTAAGACCCAGCCTAAATCTTAACACAGCTAATACACTCACTAATACGTTTCATTTGTTATCCGCCTTTCCCGGATACCTATGGTCTTGGCCTTACGCCAAGCTAAAAGCAATGATAGAAAGCATGCATAGTGCACATCCAGATACACATAGAAGACCACATTAATATACCACATACGGTTGACCTAATGCTAGCAACTCCGTCCTTCTATAATGTTTGTCATGGTATATCATGTTATAGTACAGTTAACTAGGGCTGTAGATGGATGATGATAAAATGTGTAGTATGTAGAATATGTTGAAATAATATGGTGCTTTGTTCAAACTCTATTGCCTTCCATAGGGTGGAGTGTATCATATATATGGGGTTATTTTCTTGAGAAAGAGGTTCTTATATTGAACCAGAGAATCATAATGTGAATACAGGACAGTGCTTTAATATGGTCATAAACCTATTGACCATTCCTTAAACGTATTTTGATTTTTTAAGTAGTTTTGTTTAGGTGTGTGTAGGTGTACGTCATACCAGACTCCCAAAGTATTAGGCTACTACATGGTATGACTTTCTGTGAAATTAGGAATTAAACATTTTGTTGGACTGAAGTGAAAACTGAAGTTTTAGTAAAAATAATTCATCTTTGCATTGATTGATATATGCACTACCAGTCAAAGGTTTGGACACACCTACTCATTACACATTTTTTATGTTGTAGAATAATAGTGAAGACATCAAAACTATGAAATAACACCTATGGAATCAAATAGTAACCAAAAAAGTGTTACACAAATCAAAATAAATATTATATTTGAGATTCTTTAAATAGCCACCCTTTAAAAAAAAGATATATATATAAACATGTTGATTGTCATTCATAATAATGCATGCTTCCCTCCTCATCTACTTTGGTGAGGGATTTGTTGTGATTCACATTTAGTCTGTAGGATTTAATCAACCAGTCATAGTCATTTTATAAGCTTTTGGAAAAAAGAGAAAGCCTTTCCATGTTGAATGCCAATTACTATTTTGTATTAAGAATCGTTTTTATGTTTATGGTGTGTATCTGATAAATATTTAATTGCTCCCAGTGCTCTTCCATTTTTCTTCAATTCAAATATTGCAATATGATAAACCAGTTATTAAATAATATGTTTTGCTGAATGACATGAACGGAATAAAGCCTTACTAAACACAACTGTTTGTTGTTTTTGTGACAATGGGACAGAAAGTCATAAAATCTGATTTTAAACCTAACCCTAACCTTCAGGAAACAGCAGAGGGTGCACCCCCCATCCACATCGACGGGACCGCAGTGGAGAAGGTAGAAAGCTTCAAGTTCCTTGGCGTACACGTCACTGACAAACTGAAATGGTCCACCCACGCAGACAGTGTGGTGAAGAAGGCGCAACAGAGCCTCTTCAACCTCAGGAGGCTGAAGAAATTTGGCTTGTCACCTAAAACCCTCACAAACTTTTACAGATGCACAATTGAGAGCATCCTGTCGGGCTGTGTCACCACCTGGTACGGCAACTGCACCGCCCGCAACCGCAGGGCTCTCCAGAGGGTGGTGCGGTCTGCCGAATGCATTACTGGGGGCAAACTACCCACCCTCCAAGACACCTACAGCACCCGATGTCACAGGAAGGCCAAAAAGATCATCAAGGACATCAACCACCCGTGCCACTGCGTGTTCACCCCGCTATCATCCAGAAGGCGAGGTCAGTACAGGTGCATCAAAGCTGGGACCGAGAGAATGAAAAACAGCTTCTATCTAAAGGCCATCAGACTGTTAAATAGCCATCACTTGCACATTAGAGGCTGCTGCTGCCTATTGAAATCACTGGCCACTGGAACACTAGTCACTTTAATAATGTTTACATATCTTGCACTACTCATCTCATATGTATATACTGTATTCTATTCTATAATATTCTACTGTATCTTAGTCCATGCCGCTCTGTCATTGCTTGTCCATATATGTAAATATTCTTAAATTCCATTCCTTACTAGATTTGTGTGTATTGGGTATATGTTGTGAAATTGTTAGATATTACTTGTTAGATATTACTGCACTGTTGGCGCAAGAAGCACAAGCATTTCGCTACACCCGCAATAACATCTGCTAAACACGTGTATGTGACAAATATAATTTGATTTGATTTGATTTGAACCCTTACCGTAACCACACTGCTAAACCTAATGCCTAACCCTAACGCCTAACCCTAATCTTAAATTAATATAGCCAATATTGACTTTGCAGCTGGCCTATACAAGGGGACATCGTTCTGCCTCCAGAAAAAAGACTCATGACAATAAACGACAAGATGCGTTAACCTGTTTCAAATGCCAGGCTGTACTATGATACATGCGCCACATTGGGGAGCAACTCATACAGCAACACCATAAAAGGTTGCAGTTGAAATTACGTCAAGGTCAAGTGGTCTATAATGTACGTTTTGCCAGTACGTACATTATATGAAAAATGTATGCACTCACTAACTGTAAGTCACTCTGGATAAGAGTGTCTGCTAAATGACTAAAATGTAAATGTATTTCTCAAAATGAATGCAAGGCAAGGTTTTTAAAAAACGTACTGGCAGCGGTGGGATTCGAACCCACGCCATCGAAATGACTGGAGCCTAAATCCAGCGCCTTAGACCACTCGGCCACGCTACCTTGACGAGCACTTAATAAAATTCATGGCCTATACATTTTGTTTTTTGCGACAGCGTGTTATGTGTTTAGGGAACTTTCATACATTTCATGCAATATTAAGTGATATTCAAGTATCATGAAATCTATATAAAATATTCGACACATTAATTAACGTATTGTAATGACCAGCCTTTTCTGTGTACCTTTCTGAAAGCAATACTACGCTTCCCAAAGAAGTATCATACTGAGAGAGGAGGAAGTGCTCTGTCAAGAGGAAGCAGATGAGCCCTGTTTCGCCCTCATCCGCATGGAGGCGCCGGAGAAGTCCGCCATGGGGGCGAATCGTTTCAGTTGTTTTGCAAGCGGGCAGTTGTTTTGCAAGCCGGGAGTCTGAGGAGAAAATCGAGGGAAACCCGGGAAGCGCAGATGTGACTGCTTTCCCTGTCAGGCGCGAGCAGTCTTGCACCCACACAGATTGAGGGGGAGCGTTCTGAGGAGGACAGTGTTTTCCCGACCCTTATCTTTGTGGACAGTCCTCCCGCTGGGGACCACCGTTTCCCAGACAGGCCTCCTAAGGAGGAACTGTACTTAAAGTGAGTCTGGAAATAATGTCTGTTAAGTTGCGTCAATTCAAATCTAGTATTAGGAACAAAAGAGGTCAATACACGTCTTCTAAAATAGACTAGTATTTTAATTAATGCAAACCACTTCAATGGTAAATATGATGTTCGTATATACAGGTCCACTGAAATACCACACAGGGCACTGTGGGGATCTAGATGTGATGACTAGCTTAGAAAGAATGCATTAATGATTAAACATAAAGGGTTTGTACTGTACTGATATAAATTGTTTCACATAACAAGCTGTGATTTATGTGAGGAACGTTAGGGGGTAGGATGAGATAAGACTTGTATTTCTCACAGACACATACACACTGCCTCTTTGTTAAACCATCATACTCAAGGATGTGTACTGCAAAAAGTGCTGACTTTCTGGATAAGTTGCAAAACAACTAGACACCTGGCAACAGTGGAGCGCCAAGGGGCTGGGACCAGCCTGTGCGCCAACGGATTGGCTGAGTAAGTCTAAACCACGCTCAGTCTCTACCCTGATAGGCCCAGCAAGGAGCGGGAACTATCACTGTCAGGTAAATGTAAATGTAAAGAACAGCCTGTAACAATGGATCAGTTCTCTGTCTGCCCTGCATGGTATTTCAATGAGCCCGTATACGAACCATCATACTTATCATACATACATTTAGCATATAATACATTTAGCTTGGATTGAATATCTCTTGATTATGTTTTCTCTTATTCCAATACCAGATTTGAATTACGCTATTTCTAACAGCACTCAGAGAACTAAGCCATTGTTATGAGTTCTTCTTAAAATACTCTGACAGAGATAGTTCCCGCTCCCTGCTGGCCAATCAGAGTAGAGACTGAGCGTGGTTTACACTTACTCAGCCTATCCGTTGGCGCACAGGCTGGTCCCAGCCCCTTGGCGCTCCACTGTTGCACACTGTTGCCAGGCATAAGTTGTTATCATCACACCCTGTAGAGTCAGCACCTTTTTGCAGTACACATGTCCTTGAGTATGATGGTTTAACAAAGAGGAAGTGTGTATGTGTCTGTGAGAAATACAAGTCTTATCTCATCCTACCCCCTAACGTTCCTCACATGAATCACAGCTTGTTATGTGAAACAATTTATATCAGTACAGTACAAACCTTTTATGTTTAATCATTAATGCATTCTTTCTAAGCTAGTCATCACATCTAGATCCCCACAATCCCCCTTTTCACACCCACTGGGTGTGAACCCAAAATAAGAAAACACAGGGTGTCACTCATTAAAATACAATACAAACAAAAAGAATCACACTTTTATTAATAGGCAATAATGATAATAAAAAGGCCTTCAGTCCTTCCATCTACACCCAACTGTACTAGATTGGCTTCCAGCCACCCAGGAACTTCAAACCTTCACATAAGGAAAGGCAAACATTCACAATGGTTAACTTGATTAATAAAGCATAAAACACAGGATTAATAGAACACAAAACACAAGATTACTAAAACATAAAACACAAACAGGGAAGTAAATTTTGGCCCCCTTTAGACACCCTCTAGGGTGTCACTCCACGAAGCCTGGTAGGTCATATCCGTCATTCCTTAGGTCGGAGTCCGGGATTGGGCCGTATCTCACCATCTGTTGGGAAACCGCCTACTCCATCTCCTTTCTCACCAACCCTCGGACACAGGGAATAAGACAACATCCACAAAGAACAAGTATACCCATAGAAGCTATAACTTCACCCAGAATAGTTACAACAATAGTTTTCCATTTACCAAATATGTTATCAAACCAACCGTTTAGGGAGCTATCAATACCAGAGTTCTCAGCCAGTTCGTTCGCCAGCATGGTGAGTCCCTGAAGCGCTTTGGTCATGGACCCGTCCGGTGCTGTATTGTTGGAGATGAAAGTACAGCACATAGATCCAAACAGAACACAAACTCCACCCCGCTCAGGCAAAAGCATATCTAAAGCTATTCTATTCTGCCATGCCAATAAGCTAGTTGCCGCTGTCTGCTCAGCCAATCCCTTTATTGCATCACGAGTGTGGTTTATAAATCTTTGCTGGTTATAGTAAATATAATTTATCCAATCTACGTTTTTATTAATTGTTGACCACCAGAAAAGACTTGATTCAAACCCAGCTGCGATCTGATTCCTAGCTTTGAATTCTTCTGGAACCCCTCGAGGTACTCCTATCCCATCAATATATATCCTTTCATCAAAGGATCCCGGGAGGAGGTCCCACTTTCTACGTGACAACTCACCAGTCTCTGACACGTTTGATTGTTTGCGTATGTAGGTGAGTTCACAATCTGTTATCACCACACAAACATCAGATGTCAGCACAGGCCTGGTTTTGGTTCCTAAAATCCTCTGGATGCAACAAAGAGGAGAGATTAGTCATGGTCTCTTTAGTTGTGACATTCTCTGTGTGGGAGCAGGAGCTAAGATGCCCTACCCTGTATCCTATCTTATTAGTCCTAGAAAAACAATAATAAGAATCCCCTGAGACTTCAAATGGAGGCAACCTAGGTCGGGGTGACTTTGTTATCGGGGGATACAGATAGTGCAAGTTACTACAAGACTCCTTCACCACATTCCCAGGTGGCTTGAACAATTGAATCATGGAGGATAAACCTGACGGAGAGTTAAAAGCCTGTCAAGGGGAACGGAGTAGTTGTTAACCTTGGTTTGGCTGTCCCACAGGCATAACAGTCCTCTTTAGACATAGTTATTGCCGTATACTAAATCCATTTCAACCACAGGTTAAGATCTCTATACCCCGTCTCCACCTGTACTACTTCCTTCAGGTCTATAGTTTGCACTATCTTCACCACAGCCCCGGTCTCACTACCTCCCTCAGAGAGGTTTACTCTATAGGGTGCCCCAGTTGAAGAGGATATCTCACTTGTTCAGGTCTGTAACCTGTTTTAGCGCAATTCGGACTTTCAGACAGTACCTACCCTTATATGGGTCGCACTGCCATTTCTGGTAATTCCCTACTTTCACAATACTACACCTGTCCTTAAACTGTGTATGGAGATTGACATATCCCCCCCCCCCCCCCCCCCCCGCTTGGTATGAGCAACTACATAGTCCCAGGATGTACATGGTGACATACATATATATCTCCCATCCTTTACGATACTACCAGCCAGTAGTCCCCAACTCGTCCGCAAAGACCTCAAAAGGTGATGTCCTTCCCTAAAGTCCCTAGTACTTCCCCTTTCCCTACGTCTAGCTGTCTCCTATGCCTTCGTAGACTGTGCTCAGGTATTATTTTATCAACTTGTGTTAGGTTAACTACTACTTCTGGCGGATCAGGAAGGTTTGAGTGTGTTAGGAATATGGCCCCCACAATCAGACAGCTACCTACCGTCAGGAGATCTGTGAATCCCCACCCTCGCCCTGAGAACATGTCAGACCCCGGAGGCCAACCCATTGCTTTACCTTCTATCGAACTCACACAGGGATGATCAGACAAGGTAAGGGAATCTTCGTTAAGGAGCCAACCCCCGAGCCCTCGTGGTGATCGGTTCTTTCTCCTAACTCTGTGTTTGTTCGTCAGGTGTAGCTGGGTTTACCTTTTTGCAGTGTGTGACATGCACCCAGGTGGATCTCTCAGCTATTCTGCTGGTAAAGGCAGTGACCAATATAACCTGATAGGGCCCTTCCCAACAGGCCTGCTTCCAGTTTTTCTTCTTTAGGGACTGGATGCTCACCAGTCTCCTGGTTAGATAGAGTGGGTCACCTTCTCCTTTAGTTCACCTGTGGGGCACAAAACCTCTGACATACGGGTGTGGTTAATAAATTATCTTCACACATGTTCAGCTCTCAATTTCTATTCTTGTTGTTTTTTTTTTTTTAAGTATTTTGTCCTCTCCTTCGTATATATTTATTATTTAATCCTACCATCCCCCTTTTTACACATGATTTGCCCATGTGTCAATATTACCACCTACCTAAACAATCACTTAGGTAATATTGGTAATTCATTATCCAATTGCCATCCCTCCATTCTCTCTTTGTCACATTGTTGATGTGGATGTGGTGGTGAAGTCAGGCGCAGGACACAGAGGATAAGTCAACACGACTTTACTGAGACTCATGAACAATACAAAGTAAATGGCCTCGAAAACACCGGAGGCGAACTAATACGCGCAATGCGTAAAATACTCTTAAACACAAAAGTACCGAACCTTGACACCAAACGACAGGCAGACAATAACACACAACTGCAAACAAAACCAAAGGAAATGTATAGGTGACATAATCAATACAGAAGACGAAACAGGTGCGACCAACTAGACAAGACCAAACAAACATCGAGAACATACAAGCGGTAGTAGCTAGTACTCCGGGGACGACGAACGCCGAAGCCTGCCCGAGCAAGGAGGAGGAGCAGCCTCGGCGGTATTCGTGACAGTACCCCCGCCCTTGACGCGCGGCTCCAGCCGTGCACCGACCCCGGCCTCGGCGACGGTCAGGAGGACGCGGAGCAGGGCGCGTGGGATGACTACGGTGGAACTCCGTCAGGAGGGAGGGATCTAAAATGTCCCTCCTAGGCACCCAGCACCGTTCCTCCGGACCGTACCCCTCCCACTCCACGAGATATTGTAGACCACCCATCCGACATCTCGAATCCACAATGGTCCGGACTGAGTACGCCGGAGCCCCCTCGATGTCCAGTGGGGGCGGAGGAGTCTCTCTTATCTCTCTGTCCTGGAGTGGACCAGCTACCACCGGCCTGAGGAGAGACACATGGAACGAGGGGTTAATGTGATAATCATTAGGCAGTTGTAACTTGTAACATACCTCGTTCAATCTCCTCAGGACTTTAAATGGCCCCACAAACCGCCGACCAAGCTTCCGGCAGGGCAGGCGAAGGGGCAGGTTTCGAGTCGAGAGCCAGACTCGATCTCCAGGTGCGTATACTGGACCCTCACTGCGGTGGAGATCGGCGCTCGCCTTCTGCCTACGGATAGCCCGCTGCAGATGTACGTGTGCAGCGTTCCACGTCTCCTCAGAGCGCCGAAACCACTCATCCACCGCAGGAGCCTCGATCTGGCTCTGATGCCATGGTGCCAGAATCGGCTGATACCCGAACACACTGGAAAGGGGTCAGGTTAGTAGAGGAGTGGCGAAGAGAGTTCTGGGCCATCTCTGCCCAGGGGATATACCCCGACCACTCCTCCTGCCGGCCCTGGCAATACGATCTCAGAAACCTACCCACATCCTGGTTCACTCTCTCCACCTGCCCATTACTCTCAGGGTGGAAACCCGAGGTAAGGCTAACCGAGACCCCCAAGCGTTCCATGAACGCCCTCCAGACTCTAGAGGTGAATTGGGGACCCCGATCAGACACTATATCCTCAGGAACCCCGTAGTGCCGGAAGACGTGGGTAAACAAAGCCTCAGCGGTCTGTAGGGCAGTAGGGAGACCCGGCATTGGGATGAGACGACAGGCCTTAGAGAACCGGTCCACAACGACCAGAATAGTGGTATTCCCCTGAGAGGGGGGAAGGTCCGTGACAAAGTCTACCGAGAGGTGAGACCACGGCCATTGTGGAACGGGCAGGGGTTGTAACTTCCCCCTGGGCAGGTGTCTAGGCGCCTTACACTGAGCGCACACCGAGCAGGAGGAGACATAAACCCTCACGTCCCTAGCCAATGTTGGCCACCAGTACTTAACACTAAGGCAGTGCACTGTCCGGCCAATACCTGGATGTCCAGAGGAGGGTGACATATGAGCCCAATATATGAGACGATCACGGATCTCGAGCGGAACGTACGTCCGCCCCACTGGACACTCTGGAGGAGTAGGGTCGGTGCGTAACGCCCGCTCGATTTCCGCATCGACCTCCCACACCACCGGTGCCACCAGACAAGACTCCGGCAATATGGGAGTGGGCTCAATGGACCTCTCCTCTGTGTCATACCGCCGGGACAGGGCGTCTGCCTTACCGTTCTGGGACCCTGGGATACAAGTTATCCTAAAAACGAACTGGGTCAGAAACATGTTCCACCTAGCCTAACGAGGGTTCAATCTCCTAGCTGCCCGGATGTACTCCAAGTTACGATGGTCAGTCAGAATGAGAAAAGGGTGTTGAGCCCCCTCAAGCCAATGCCTCCACACCTTTAGGGCTTGAACCACGGCTAGCAGCTCCCTGTCCCCTACGTCATAATTTCGTTCCGCCGGGCTGAGCTTCTTAGAATAAAAAGCGCAGGGACGGAGCTTAGGAGGCGTGCCTGAGCGTTGAGACAGTACTGCCCCAATACCGGCCTCTGACGCGTCCACTTCCACCTGGAACACTAAAGCGGGGTCCGGGTGCGCCAGCACCGGAGCCGAAGTGAACAGGTCCTTCAGTTTACCAAACGCCCTGTCCGCCTCAGCCGACCACTGCAAACGCACCGGGCCCCCCTTCAGCAGGGACGTCATGGGAGCTGCTACCTGTTCAGCGTCCCGTTCAGCGTGAGTGACACATTAACTTTATATAGTGTACCAAGAGTTGTTCCCTCGCTTACGGCCATACCAGCCTGAATACACCCGATCTCGGAAGCTAAGCAGGGTCGGGCCTGGTTAGTACTTGGATGGGAGACTGCCTGGGAATACCAGGTGCTGTAAGCATTTTGTTCCAGTAGGGTGTACTCTTGTGTCATGGAGCAACTACCTTTTATTTATCACCCTAATAATATCATGTATTTTTATTGGACTAAATGCAGTTTGTATGTGCTGCCCTGCCCTGATCAAATGAAATAATGGACAGTGCGTTTCCCTCAAAATGTAGGCAGTACATTCAGCCTTTGTTTTTAGTCTAGGAGACTGTCAATGTCTGTAGTCCCATTAGGGCACTATAAAATCCCTTTGATATTTTGCCTGATTCTGTTTTTTCCCCAAGTTCCCTTTTCTCCTTTTAGATTTCCCCGTTGACCGTTTGTCCCTGTTTTTGCAGGTTTCCGCTCTCAAAAGTACACATTTTTAATAGAAAAACAGCACAATTGGATGTTCTATGTCCACAACAATGTTTAAACCCTATCAGGAGGCCATTTTTGAGGTCTGGGAAAAAAGGAAGACATTTAGATTTTGGGGTGTAGTTACCTTTAAATGCAAGCGTGCACCAGGAAGAGACCTTTAATATGCGGAGGCAGTGAAGAAAGTAGACGAAGAGGGGTCATTGGGGGGAGTGGTGAGAGTAAGAGATATGTACCAGTACAGAGGGATAGGCAAGAAAGTGATATATGTTTCTGTAAGATTGGATTTTTAGCGTTTATAGCAATGGTTATTAATTGTACTACAGGGATGGAACGCAAGTTGAAGAAAATGGAGGTTGTGGTGGCAGCTGCAGAGAGGTATTTGGGTGTGCGAGACTTGACATCAGAAGAGTTACAGGGAGTGTTAAGTGGTGATGTCCCATCATTTCAGGTTGAGGGCATGAGGTAGGAGTAAATATATTTAAATAGTGGAGAAGGGTGGGGTTAATTATTAGTAATAATTTTGAATTCGTGAGTGTAGTGTTAGATGGTAGGTTGTTTTATTTTTCAAGAAAAAGATAAGGGAGTTGTACTCCAGTCTAGTAGGTGGCGGTAATGCAACAAATTGGATGCCAACCGCAGTTAAACGTCATTGAAGAAGAAGCAGAAGAAGAAGCAGAAGAGACTTTTGTTTGGTTAAGCGGTGTTGCTGTAGCGCTCATGTGATTGCAGAGTTTGCCAGACAAATGGCCACTGGATTGATGTATATTATCACGGTATAATTTTGCCAGGCAGGCATAGGCTGCTTTGAAGTTAACATTTACTTGAGAAGGTTTTGGGGAAAGCCATTCCTTCCCTACCAGAAGAAGGTTATCATTAGCATCATCGCTAACGGCTACACAAAGTGTAGACATACGCGCGCACCGCACACATGCACACAGACAGGGGCATTCCTGTGCCGTTTCAGAAAGTTTTATGGAAATACGAATCCCTGATGCATTTTGTTCATGTCTTATGATTCACTTAGGCAAATGAATGCGTTTTCTAACAAGTTGAATAGATTTAGTTGATTTCCTACTTAAGTTCAATACATTTTTGAATATTGTTGAATTTCGGTTGAATGTCTGGATTCCGTCCGCAACGCCTATTTTATAGGGCCCTAGTCCATGAACTTGTCATAAGTCAACATAGGACATGCCCTCTTTCCCCCCCCACAAGACTCAAAAATATAGACTGGAAATGTAAGCAAGGTTAGAGCTTCTTCAGTGTGTGTCACAGAGTGGATACTTATCTGCGTCCCGTTCAGCGTGAGTGACACATTGACTTTATATTGTGTACCAAGAGTTGTTCCCTCGCTTACGGCCATACCAGCCTGAATACGCCCTTCCGGTGAGTTGAGTGAGACAGGTGCAGGTGATTAAGCTGTAAGTGAGTGTTTGGGAGAGAACTATTTGCTTGAGTTTCTTAGTTTATTGAAGGACAATTGTTTGATTTTGAATTCAATTAAGTTTAAGGTTAGTTAGTTTTTTCCCCCCCTTGCAGTTCTGCTGCTTGGGGGTGAGTTTTTTGAGACTTTTTTTTCTGTTTGGTTAATGACGGACAACATGGCAAAGAATAATGGAACGGATAAAGACAAAGGCAATGCACAACGGACAAAACTTGGACCTGAAGGTGGCTCAAAATACGGCAAGGAACGAACAGTGGCAGTGGAATTGATGGGAGAAGACAAGATAACAACGATGGAATTACTAAGATCAATTAAAGATGTGTGCGGAAAGGTGGTGGGGTGCAGAATAAAAGGAGAAAGGAAATATGAAGTCACGATGGGGGATGAAAATGGAAAAGAGTGTTTAATGGATGGGTTCATGATTAAGAACACGGAGGTAATGGCGAGAGACATGATGGCAAACGAACTCATAGTCTCGTTTATGAATTTGCCAGTTTATATCGAAGACGGAGCTATACTGGATAAACTGCGGATCTGGGGTGTAGCTGCGGTCTCAGAAATCAGAAGGAGAGTCTGGCCGGGGACGGAAATCGTGGATGGGACAAGATACTGTAAGGTAAAGTTCACGGACACCGTGCAGTCCTTGCCGTATTCCACTAAGTTCGAGACAATGGAGGGTGGTGAATATTTCAGGGTGATTCATGACAAGCAGGTTAGGGTATGTCGCCTGTGTATTCAACCTGGACATATTTTAAAGGACTGCCCTGACTTTAGGTGTTTTAAGTGCGGAAACCAGGGACACTATGCGAGGGAATGTGCTGGAGCGAGGGATAGGGCAGTTTGCGCAGGATGTCGGAAGGGAACCGATGAGTGCAACTGTGGAGAGGTTGTAAGCGAGGAGGAGAGCCAGGACCTCTTAATGGAAGCTGATGTATCACCGGGAGGAGAAGAAGAGGATGGGGAAGAGGATGTGGAGGAAGGTGGAGAGATGGAAGAGCAAAAGGCAGACGAAATAGGGAGCAGCTTGGACTCAGAGATGAGAAGAGGGAGTTTACAGGAGGAGGGGGGGATTGGGCTGGGTGGAGGCACTGGGGACGCGCAGATTTTGGGGGAAAGCTCAGGCCCTGCGAGTACCTCAGGGGGTGAAGACATGGAGGGGAGTTTGATTTTGACGACAATACCAGAGACGGAGAGAGATACGGGGAGCACAACGGATGTGGGAGTAAAGAACTTGAGTTGGTTGGACGAAATGGGCTTGGAGGAGATATCTGATACGGACGAAGGGGCAAAGGTAGAAAAACTAAGGGAAAGCTACAGGAAGAGGAAAGCGACGGGGGGGGAGAAGAAGGATAGAAGAGGAAAGAAACAGGACAAAAAGTAGAGGACAATGAAGGTATTTCTTTTCATTTTATTATTTTTTGAAAGGGTTAAGTTTGTGTCCCTAAATGTAAATGGTTTAAGGACAATGGATAAATTTCAAAATATAGTTCAAATGAAGAATGTGGATATCTTATGTCTACAAGAGACGCATTGGGACAATGATTGTGTATTGAAAGTAAAACAAATATGGAGGGATTTTATTTTTGTTAATAATGGTAGAGGGAATTCTAGTGGGGTTGCTATTCTAGTGAGAAAGGATGTGGTGGATAAAGTGGTACATGTACATGATGATAATAATGGGAGAATTTTAGTTTTAGATTTTGAGTATATGGATATGAAGTTTAGAATTATAAATGTTTATGCGCCAAATAACGAAATAGAGCGCAAGGTTTTATTTGTCGAAGTGGGACGATGGAGTGTGGGAAATTGCATCGTGGTGGGGGATTTTAATGTGAAATTGGACAGATTAGATATGACAAGGGGAGCTGCTTTTAGAAATGATGCATCTAGAGGGGTTTTAAAGAAAATGATGGTTGAGAAAAAACTTATTGACATATGGAGAGATGACAATCCCGATAAACGAGAATTTTCTAGAAGGCAGGTGGTTTTAGGGGAATTAAAACAAACCAGAATAGATTTGATTTTAGTTAAAGAAGATTTAAGGGATTGTATGAAAGATGTTAAGTATGTATTTACAACATTCAGTGATCATGCATGTTTAAATTTCTCGGTGGGTTTAGACAAGGAAAGAATAGGAGGTGGTACATGGTGTATGAATGCGAGTTATTTGGGGGATGAGGATTATTGTAAACAACTTAAATCTTTGATAATATGTGAAATGGAGGATAAGCAGAAAGGGGAGGATAAGTGTTTATGGTGGGACAAGGTTAAGGAAAAAATAAAAGTTTTTAGTATAAGATATGCAAGGAAAAAGAGAGGCAGGATGAAAAGAAAAGAAAATGAGTTGAGAGCCAAATTGGTTGAGGAAATGGGGAAGTGTGACAGTGAACCTAATTATAATATAGAAAAGTTTTTAGAGTTGAGAGCAAAATTGAGTAAATATGACATGGATAAGTGTATGGGGGCCATTATAAGGAGCAAAGCAAAGTATTTTTTGGAGGGGGAGAAATGCACTTCTTTTTTTCTTGGATTAGAGAAGAGTACTCAAAGAAGAACATATCTTAGACAGATTGAAAATGTAAAGGGGGAAGTAGTAGATGATTATGTAGAGATTTTAGAGACAGTGCAGAGTTTTTATAAGGACTTATTTAAAAAAGGGGAGGTGGATGAGGGGTGTGTACAGGAGATTTTAGGTAGTGTGGAGGTGAAAATTAATGGAGAAGATAAGGTGATGTGTGATGGGAAGATTACAGTAAATGAAGTGATGGATGCGATAAAGGGTTTACAGGTGAATAAGAGCCCTGGTGTAGATGGTATCATTGCAGAGTTTTATAAAATTTATGAAAGTCTTGTAGCACCTATTTTATTGGAGGTTTATCACTATATGGAGGAGAATGATTGTGTATCAGAATCAATGGTGACAGGAATGATAACTATTTTATATAAAAACAAAGGGAGTAAGGTGAAATTGGAAAATTATAGGCCAATTAGTTTATTAAATGTGGATTATACGATTTTGGCCAAAATTTTAACGAATAGGATGAAGAGAGTTTTACATGATATTATAGCACCAACACAGAATTATAGTGTTCCTGGGAGGGATATAGCTGACACAATTAATACGATTAGAGACGTGATACACAAAATGAATGGGGATAAGATAGGAGGTATTGTTTTAAGCATAGATTTAAATAAGGCTTTTGATAGAGTAGAACATGATTTTATGTTTAGGGTCTTGGAAAGATTTGGCTTTGGTAATAAAATAATAGGGTGGATTAAATTATTATATAGAAATGCAAAAAGTAGGGTGAAATGCAATGGGGTTTTAACTGATTCTTTTACTCTGGAGAGATCTGTGAGACAGGGATGTCCTTTATCTGCTTTATTGTATGTTTTATCAGCTGAGCCTTTAGCGGCTTTTCTTAAGAAGGATAATTTTATTAATTGTGTACAGACTCCACAGGGGGGATTTAGTTTGATTCACCAATATGCAGATGACACAACTATAACAGTTAGAGATGAGGACAGTGTAAAAAGGGTAATAGAAGGTTTTAAAGTATATGGAAGAGCATCAGGAGCTAAAGTTAATATGGAAAAGTCTGTTGTAATGTATATTGGGAAGGTAAATGAGGGGAATTTTCCTTTTAAAGAGGCCAAAGAATATTTTAAGGTGTTAGGAGTTTTTTTAGGTGTAAAAAAAGAAGCTAGGGATTTGACATGGAGTGGGGTGATAAATAAAGTCAGAAAGGTTGTAAATATGTGGAAGGGGAGGTTGTTAAAATTAAAGGGGAAGGTTATTGTTATAAATTCTTTACTGATGTCATTTTGTATTCACGTCATGAATGTCTTAGATGTGCCAGAATGGGTTTTAATTGAAATGAATAAGATTTTAGTTGAATTTTTATGGGATGGGAAGGGGGCGAAAATCGCTTTTAAAACATTGATTGCGGGTTATGAGGAGGGGGGCTTGAAGTTAGTGGATCTAAGGGTGAGGAAAATAGCAATAAGAGTGAAAATGGTTCGGAAGTATTTATATGGGGAATTAGATTACGGGTGGAAAAAGTTTTTTGCAGAGTATTTGCAGGAGGTTGGGAGGATAGGGGATAATGGTTTATTAATGAGTGTAAAACAAGAAATGTTGGGAAATATACCTTTGTTTTATAAGGAAGTTTTCGAGGCTTGGGGGCAGGTTTTACCACACATTTCTTATGAATGTAACAGTTTGGAAAATATTTTAAATCAGCCTATCTTTTTGAATCCAAAGATCAAATATAATAATACAATGTTGTATTGTAAATATTTTATGAGAGCTGGGATGCGACAGATTGGTGATATTCTATATGAGGTCAGGCCGGGGTTTCTACTGGTACAAGCTATTTATGACAATGTTGTTGAGGTTGATGATGAAATAAGCAAAACTACAGTAGAAAATATGTATAAGAGAATTTTAGGGTGCATTCCGGAGGAATGGGGTGTTTTAATAAATACAGGGGCGGTTAAGAGAGCCAGGGGTTTGCCGGTTTTATTTTATGAAAGTGGTGGAGTGAAACGTGATTTGTCAGGCTTGAAAGTTAAAACAGTCTATAGTAAATGTATTTTAAAAGAGATAAGAGTGCCTGCTTCTGAGAAAGTGTGGTCGGAGGTTTTTGTAGATTTGGATGTGAAGTCAATATGGAGGAATGTTAATGTAAAGGGGAATTCCATAGAATATGAAGACAATGATTTTAAAATAAAACATAATAGGATTTTTACTAATGTGGTCTTACATCAAATCAACAGAAATATTAATAGAGAATGTGACATTTGTCATATAGAGGTGGAAAACTTTATGCACTTTTTCATTGAATGCAGTAGAATAAGAGGTTTTCATGAGTTTTTAAAGGAGCTTTTAGTGAAACATTGGGGGGAGGAGATTTTTAATGGGGTGGAATGGAGGAGATTTTTTCTTTTTGGTATTAATGGGAAAAGTAAAGTTTTGAATTTTAATTTGGTTAATTATGTTTTAAGTCATGCTCGATATGCTGTAAGACTAAGAAGGAACTTGGGGCATTATGAAGGGAAATGTGTGAGTGTGGAGGTACTTTTTAAGAGTATGTTGGAGGGAAATATAGAGATAATGCAGAGATATGGTGGGGGCAACTTTGAAAAAGAATTTGTGTGGGGGAGTACATTTATTAGAATGTCATCAAATGGAAAACTTGTGTTTAACTATTAATTGGATTAGGTGAGTGTTTTAATTGTTAATTTATTGTATTTTCTTTCTGATTTTGTAAAAGGGTGGCTGTTCACTCTTTAACGATGATTGAAAATGATGTAAACATGTCTGGTTTCCATAATAAAAGATTTTAAAAAATAATACGCCCGATCTCGGAAGCTAAGCAGGGTCGGGCCTGGTTAGTACTTGGATGGGAGACCGCCTGGGAATACCAGGTGCTGTAAGCATTTTGTTCCAGTAGGGTGTACTCTTGTGTCATGGAGCAACTACCTTTTATTTATCACCCTAATAATATCATGTATTTTTATTGGACTAAATGCAGTTTGTATGTGCTGCCCTGCCCTGATCAAATGAAATAATGGACAGTGCGTTTCCCTCAAAATGTAGGCAGTACATTCAGCCTTTGTTTTTAGTCTAGGAGACTGTCAATGTCTGTAGTCCCATTAGGGCACTATAAAATCCCTTCGATATTTTGCCTGATTCCGTTTTTTCCCCAAGTTCCCTTTTCTCCTTTTAGATTTCCCCGTTGACCGCTTGTCCCTGTTTTTGCAGGTTTCCGCTCTCAAAAGTACACATTTTTAATAGAAAAACAGCACAATTGGATGTTCTATGTCCACAACAATGTTTAAACCCTATCAGGAGGCCATTTTTGAGGTCTGGGAAAAAAGGAAGACATTTAGATTTTGGGGTGTAGTTACCTTTAAATGCAAGCGTGCACCAGGAAGAGACCTTTAATATGCGGAGGCAGTGAAGAAAGTAGACGAAGAGGGGTCATTGGGGGGAGTGGTGAGAGTAGGAGATATGTACCAGTACAGAGGGATAGGCAAGAAAGTGATATATGTTTCTGTAAGATTGGATTTTTAGCGTTTATAGCAATGGTTATTAATTGTACTGCAGGGATGGAACGCAAGTTGAAGAAAATGGAGGTTGTGGTGGCAGCTGCAGAGAGGTATTTGGGTGTGCGAGACTTGACATCAGAAGAGTTACAGGGAGTGTTAAGTGGTGATGTCCCATCATTTCAGGTTGAGGGCATGAGGTAGGAGTAAATATATTTAAATAGTGGAGAAGGGTGGGGTTAATTATTAGTAATAATGTTGAATTCGTGAGTGTAGTGTTAGATGGTAGGTTGTTTTATTTTTCAAGAAAAAGATAAGGGAGTTGTACTCCAGTCTAGTAGGTGGCGGTAATGCAACAAATTGGATGCCAACCGCAGTTAAACGTCATTGAAGAAGAAGCAGAAGAAGAAGCAGAAGAGACTTTTGTTTGGTTAAGCGGTGTTGCTGTAGCGCTCATGTGATTGCAGAGTTTGCCAGACAAATGGCCACTGGATTGATGTATATTATCACTGTATAATTTTGCCAGGCAGGCATAGGCTGCTTTGAAGTGAACATTTACTTGAGAAGGTTTTGGGGAAAGCCATTCCTTCCCTACCAGAAGAAGGTTATCATTAGCATCATCGCTAACGGCTACACAAAGTGTAGACATACGCGCGCACCGCACACATGCACACAGATACAGGGGCATTCCTGTGCCGTTTCAGAAAGTTTTATGGAAATACGAATCCCTGATGCATTTTGTTCATGTCTTATGATTCACTTAGGCAAATGAATGCGTTTTCTAACAAGTTGAATAGATTTAGTTGATTTCCTACTAAGTTCAATACATTTTTGAATATTGTTGAATTTCGGTTGAATGTCTGGATTCCGTCCGCAACGCCTATTTTATAGGGCCCTAGTCCATGAACTTGTCATAAGTCAACATAGGACATGCCCTCTTTCCCCCCCACAAGACTCAAAAATATAGACTGGAAATATAAGCAAGGTTAGAGCTTCTTCAGTGTGTGTCACAGTGTGGATACTTATCTGTGTCCCGTTCAGCGTGAGTGACACATTGACTTTATATAGTGTACCAAGAGTTGTTCCCTCGCTTACGGCCATACCAGCCTGAATACGCCCGATCTCGTCCGATCTCGGAAGCTAATGCAACAAATTGGATGCCAACCGCAGTTAAACGTCATTGAAGAAGAAGCAGAAGAAGAAGCAGAAGAGACTTTTGTTTGGTTAAGCGGTGTTGCTGTAGCGCTCATGTGATTGCAGAGTTTGCCAGACAAATGGCCACTGGATTGATGTATATTATCACTGTATAATTTTGCCAGGCAGGCATAGGCTGCTTTGAAGTGAACATTTACTTGAGAAGGTTTTGGGGAAAGCCATTCCTTCCCTACCAGAAGAAGGTTATCATTAGCATCATCGCTAACGGCTACACAAAGTGTAGACATACGCGCGCACCGCACACATGCACACAGATACAGGGGCATTCCTGTGCCGTTTCAGAAAGTTTTATGGAAATACGAATCCCTGATGCATTTTGTTCATGTCTTATGATTCACTTAGGCAAATGAATGCGTTTTCTAACAAGTTGAATAGATTTAGTTGATTTCCTACTAAGTTCAATACATTTTTGAATATTGTTGAATTTCGGTTGAATGTCTGGATTCCGTCCGCAACGCCTATTTTATAGGGCCCTAGTCCATGAACTTGTCATAAGTCAACATAGGACATGCCCTCTTTCCCCCCCACAAGACTCAAAAATATAGACTGGAAATATAAGCAAGGTTAGAGCTTCTTCAGTGTGTGTCACAGTGTGGATACTTATCTGCGTCCCGTTCAGCGTGAGTGACACATTGACTTTATATAGTGTACCAAGAGTTGTTCCCTCGCTTACGGCCATACCAGCCTGAATACGCCCGATCTCGTCCGATCTCGGAAGCTAAGCAGGGTCGGGCCTGGTTAGTACTTGGATGGGAGACCGCCTGGGAATACCAGGTGCTGTAAGCATTTTGTTCCAGTAGGGTGTACTCTTGTGTCATGGAGCAACTACCTTTTATTTATCATCCTAATAATATCATGTATTTTTATTGGACTAAATGCAGTTTGTATGTGCTGCCCTGCCCTGATCAAATGAAATAATGGACAGTGCGTTTCCCTCAAAATGTAGGCAGTACATTCAGCCTTTATTTTTAGTCTAGGAGACTGTCAATGTCTGTAGTCCCATTAGGGCACTATAAAATCCCTTCGATATTTTGCCTGATTCCGTTTTTTCCCCAAGTTCCCTTTTCTCCTTTTAGATTTCCCCGTTGACCGCTTGTCCCTGTTTTTGCAGGTTTCCGCTCTCAAAAGTACACATTTTTAATAGAAAAACAGCACAATTGGATGTTCTATGTCCACAACAATGTTTAAACCCTATCAGGAGGCCATTTTTGAGGTCTGGGAAAAAAGGAAGGCATTTAGATTTTGGGGTGTAGTTACCTTTAAATGCAAGCGTGCACCAGGAAGAGACCTTTAATATGCGGAGGCAGTGAAGAAAGTAGACGAAGAGGGGTCATTGGGGGGAGTGGTGAGAGTAGGAGATATGTACCAGTACAGAGGGATAGGCAAGAAAGTGATATATGTTTCTGTAAGATTGGATTTTTAGCGTTTATAGCAATGGTTATTAATTGTACTGCAGGGATGGAACGCAAGTTGAAGAAAATGGAGGTTGTGGTGGCAGCTGCAGAGAGGTATTTGGGTGTGCGAGACTTGACATCAGAAGAGTTACAGGGAGTGTTAAGTGGTGATGTCCCATCATTTCAGGTTGAGGGCATGAGGTAGGAGTAAATATATTTAAATAGTGGAGAAGGGTGGGGTTAATTATTAGTAATAATGTTGAATTCGTGAGTGTAGTGTTAGATGGTAGGTTGTTTTATTTTTCAAGAAAAAGATAAGGGAGTTGTACTCCAGTCTAGTAGGTGGCGGTAATGCAACAAATTGGATGCCAACCGCAGTTAAACGTCATTGAAGAAGAAGCAGAAGAAGAAGCAGAAGAGACTTTTGTTTGGTTAAGCGGTGTTGCTGTAGCGCTCATGTGATTGCAGAGTTTGCCAGACAAATGGCCACTGGATTGATGTATATTATCACTGTATAATTTTGCCAGGCAGGCATAGGCTGCTTTGAAGTGAACATTTACTTGAGAAGGTTTTGGGGAAAGCCATTCCTTCCCTACCAGAAGAAGGTTATCATTAGCATCATCGCTAACGGCTACACAAAGTGTAGACATACGCGCGCACCGCACACATGCACACAGATACAGGGGCATTCCTGTGCCGTTTCAGAAAGTTTTATGGAAATACGAATCCCTGATGCATTTTGTTCATGTCTTATGATTCACTTAGCCAAATGAATGCGTTTTCTAACAAGTTGAATAGATTTAGTTGATTTCCTACTAAGTTCAATACATTTTTGAATATTGTTGAATTTCGGTTGAATGTCTGGATTCCGTCCGCAACGCCTATTTTATAGGGCCCTAGTCCATGAACTTGTCATAAGTCAACATAGGACATGCCCTCTTTCCCCCCCACAAGACTCAAAAATATAGACTGGAAATATAAGCAAGGTTAGAGCTTCTTCAGTGTGTGTCACAGTGTGGATACTTATCTGCGTCCCGTTCAGCGTGAGTGACACATTGACTTTATATAGTGTACCAAGAGTTGTTCCCTCGCTTACGGCCATACCAGCCTGAATACGCCCGATCTCGTCAGATCTCGGAAGCTAAGCAGGTTTAGGGCTGGTTAGTACTTGGATGGGGGACCACCTTGGAATACCAGTTGCTGTAAAAGCATGTAAGAAGCTATGACGTGGACTGATAAGCTGTGTTATATGCTGAGATGTGAAGATGTGATGTGAAATAAGAAGCTATGATATGTAAAAATAAGCTGTGAAGATGTGATGTGAAATAGGAAGCTATGATATGAAAAAAAATAAGCTGTGAAGCTATGAGATGTGAAGATGTGATATGAAGCTATGATATGTAAAAATAAGCTGTGAAGATGTGATGTGAAATAGGAAGCTATGATATGAAAAAAAATAAGCTGTGAAGCTATGAGATGTGAAGATGTGATGTGAAATATGAAGCTATGATATGTAAAAATAAGCTGTGAAGCTGTGAAATATGAAGCTATGATATGTAAAAATAAGCTGTGAAGATGTGATGTGAAATATGAAGCTATGATATGTAAAAAAAATAAGCTGTAAAGCTATGATGGGTTATTTAAAAAAAAAATAAAAAAAAAAAAAAAAAAAATAAATACGTCCGATCTCGGACGCTAAGCAGGGTCGGGCCTGGTTAGTACTTGGATGGGAGACCGCCTGGGAATACCAGGTGCTGTAAGCATTTTGTTCCAGTAGGGTGTACTCTTGTGTCATGGAGCAACTACCTTTTATTTATCACCCTAATAATATCATGTATTTTTATTGGACTAAATGCAGTTTGTATGTGCTGCCCTGCCCTGATCAAATGAAATAATGGACAGTGCGTTTCCCTCAAAATGTAGGCAGTACATTCAGCCTTTGTTTTTAGTCTAGGAGACTGTCAATGTCTGTAGTCCCATTAGGGCACTATAAAATCCCTTCGATATTTTGCCTGATTCCGTTTTTTCCCCAAGTTCCCTTTTCTCCACTTAGATTTCCCCGTTGACCGCTTGTCCCTGTTTTTGCAGGTTTCCGCTCTCAAAAGTACACATTTTTAATAGAAAAACAGCACAATTGGATGTTCTATGTCCACAACAATGTTTAAACCCTATCAGGAGGCCATTTTTGAGGTCTGGGAAAAAAGGAAGACATTTAGATTTTGGGGTGTAGTTACCTTTAAATGCAAGCGTGCACCAGGAAGAGACCTTTAATATGCGGAGGCAGTGAAGAAAGTAGACGAAGAGGGGTCATTGGGGGGAGTGGTGAGAGTAGGAGATATGTACCAGTACAGAGGGATAGGCAAGAAAGTGATATATGTTTCTGTAAGATTGGATTTTTAGCGTTTATAGCAATGGTTATTAATTGTACTGCAGGGATGGAACGCAAGTTGAAGAAAATGGAGGTTGTGGTGGCAGCTGCAGAGAGGTATTTGGGTGTGCGAGACTTGACATCAGAAGAGTTACAGGGAGTGTTAAGTGGTGATGTCCCATCATTTCAGGTTGAGGGCATGAGGTAGGAGTAAATATATTTAAATAGTGGAGAAGGGTGGGGTTAATTATTAGTAATAATGTTGAATTCGTGAGTGTAGTGTTAGATGGTAGGTTGTTTTATTTTTCAAGAAAAAGATAAGGGAGTTGTACTCCAGTCTAGTAGGTGGCGGTAATGCAACAAATTGGATGCCAACCGCAGTTAAACGTCATTGAAGAAGAAGCAGAAGAAGAAGCAGAAGAGACTTTTGTTTGGTTAAGCGGTGTTGCTGTAGCGCTCATGTGATTGCAGAGTTTGCCAGACAAATGGCCACTGGATTGATGTATATTATCACTGTATAATTTTGCCAGGCAGGCATAGGCTGCTTTGAAGTGAACATTTACTTGAGAAGGTTTTGGGGAAAGCCATTCCTTCCCTACCAGAAGAAGGTTATCATTAGCATCATCGCTAACGGCTACACAAAGTGTAGACATACGCGCGCACCGCACACATGCACACAGATACAGGGGCATTCCTGTGCCGTTTCAGAAAGTTTTATGGAAATACGAATCCCTGATGCATTTTGTTCATGTCTTATGATTCACTTAGGCAAATGAATGCGTTTTCTAACAAGTTGAATAGATTTAGTTGATTTCCTACTAAGTTCAATACATTTTTGAATATTGTTGAATTTCGGTTGAATGTCTGGATTCCGTCCGCAACGCCTATTTTATAGGGCCCTAGTCCATGAACTTGTCATAAGTCAACATAGGACATGCCCTCTTTCCCCCCCACAAGACTCAAAAATATAGACTGGAAATATAAGCAAGGTTAGAGCTTCTTCAGTGTGTGTCACAGTGTGGATACTTATCTGTGTCCCGTTCAGCGTGAGTGACACATTGACTTTATATAGTGTACCAAGAGTTGTTCCCTCGCTTACGGCCATACCAGCCTGAATACGCCCGATCTCGTCCGATCTCGGAAGCTAAGCAGGGTCGGGCCTGGTTAGTACTTGGATGGGAGACCGCCTGGGAATACCAGGTGCTGTAAGCATTTTGTTCCAGTAGGGTGTACTCTTGTGTCATGGAGCAACTACCTTTTATTTATCACCCTAATAATATCATGTATTTTTATTGGACTAAATGCAGTTTGTATGTGCTGCCCTGCCCTGATCAAATGAAATAATGGACAGTGCGTTTCCCTCAAAATGTAGGCAGTACATTCAGCCTTTGTTTTTAGTCTAGGAGACTGTCAATGTCTGTAGTCCCATTAGGGCACTATAAAATCCCTTCGATATTTTGCCTGATTCCGTTTTTTCCCCAAGTTCCCTTTTCTCCTTTTAGATTTCCCCGTTGACCGCTTGTCCCTGTTTTTGCAGGTTTCCGCTCTCAAAAGTACACATTTTTAATAGAAAAACAGCACAATTGGATGTTCTATGTCCACAACAATGTTTAAACCCTATCAGGAGGCCATTTTTGAGGTCTGGGAAAAAAGGAAGACATTTAGATTTTGGGGTGTAGTTACCTTTAAATGCAAGCGTGCACCAGGAAGAGACCTTTAATATGCGGAGGCAGTGAAGAAAGTAGACGAAGAGGGGTCATTGGGGGGAGTGGTGAGAGTAGGAGATATGTACCAGTACAGAGGGATAGGCAAGAAAGTGATATATGTTTCTGTAAGATTGGATTTTTAGCGTTTATAGCAATGGTTATTAAATGTACTGCAGGGATGGAACGCAAGTTGAAGAAAATGGAGGTTGTGGTGGCAGCTGCAGAGAGGTATTTGGGTGTGCGAGACTTGACATCAGAAGAGTTACAGGGAGTGTTAAGTGGTGATGTCCCATCATTTCAGGTTGAGGGCATGAGGTAGGAGTAAATATATTTAAATAGTGGAGAAGGGTGGGGTTAATTATTAGTAATAATGTTGAATTCGTGAGTGTAGTGTTAGATGGTAGGTTGTTTTATTTTTCAAGAAAAAGATAAGGGAGTTGTACTCCAGTCTAGTAGGTGGCGGTAATGCAACAAATTGGATGCCAACCGCAGTTAAACGTCATTGAAGAAGAAGCAGAAGAAGAAGCAGAAGAGACTTTTGTTTGGTTAAGCGGTGTTGCTGTAGCGCTCATGTGATTGCAGAGTTTGCCAGACAAATGGCCACTGGATTGATGTATATTATCACTGTATAATTTTGCCAGGCAGGCATAGGCTGCTTTGAAGTGAACATTTACTTGAGAAGGTTTTGGGGAAAGCCATTCCTTCCCTACCAGAAGAAGGTTATCATTAGCATCATCGCTAACGGCTACACAAAGTGTAGACATACGCGCGCACCGCACACATGCACACAGATACAGGGGCATTCCTGTGCCGTTTCAGAAAGTTTTATGGAAATACGAATCCCTGATGCATTTTGTTCATGTCTTATGATTCACTTAGGCAAATGAATGCGTTTTCTAACAAGTTGAATAGATTTAGTTGATTTCCTACTAAGTTCAATACATTTTTGAATATTGTTGAATTTCGGTTGAATGTCTGGATTCCGTCCGCAACGCCTATTTTATAGGGCCCTAGTCCATGAACTTGTCATAAGTCAACATAGGACATGCCCTCTTTCCCCCCCACAAGACTCAAAAATATAGACTGGAAATGTAAGCAAGGTTAGAGCTTCTTCAGTGTGTGTCACAGTGTGGATACTTATCTGTGTCCCGTTCAGCGTGAGTGACACATTGACTTTATATAGTGTACCAAGAGTTGTTCCCTCGCTTACGGCCATACCAGCCTGAATACGCCCGATCTCGTCCGATCTCGGAAGCTAAGCAGGGTTCGGGCCTGGTTAGTACTTGGATGGGAGACCGCCTGGGAATACCAGGTGCTGTAAGCATTTTGTTCCAGTAGGGTGTACTCTTGTGTCATGGAGCAACTACCTTTTATTTATCACCCTAATAATATCATGTATTTTTATTGGACTAAATGCAGTTTGTATGTGCTGCCCTGCCCTGATCAAATGAAATAATGGACAGTGCGTTTCCCTCAAAATGTAGGCAGTACATTCAGCCTTTGTTTTTAGTCTAGGAGACTGTCAATGTCTGTAGTCCCATTAGGGCACTATAAAATCCCTTCGATATTTTGCCTGATTCCGTTTCTTCCCCAAGTTCCCTTTTCTCCTTTTAGATTTCCCCGTTGACCGCTTGTCCCTGTTTTTGCAGGTTTCCGCTCTCAAAAGTACACATTTTTAATAGAAAAACAGCACAATTGGATGTTCTATGTCCACAACAATGTTTAAACCCTATCAGGAGGCCATTTTTGAGGTCTGGGAAAAAAGGAAGACATTTAGATTTTGGGGTGTAGTTACCTTTAAATGCAAGCGTGCACCAGGAAGATACCTTTAATATGCGGAGGCAGTGAAGAAAGTAGACGAAGAGGGGTCATTGGGGGGAGTGGTGAGAGTAGGAGATATGTACCAGTACAGAGGGATGGGCAAGAAAGTGATATATGTTTCTGTAAGATTGGATTTTTAGCGTTTATAGCAATGGTTATTAATTGTACTGCAGGGATGGAACGCAAGTTGAAGAAAATGGAGGTTGTGGTGGCAGCTGCAGAGAGGTATTTGGGTGTGCGAGACTTGACATCAGAAGAGTTACAGGGAGTGTTAAGTGGTGATGTCCCATCATTTCAGGTTGAGGGCATGAGGTAGGAGTAAATATATTTAAATAGTGGAGAAGGGTGGGGTTAATTATTAGTAATAATGTTGAATTCGTGAGTGTAGTGTTAGATGGTAGGTTGTTTTATTTTTCAAGAAAAAGATAAGGGAGTTGTACTCCAGTCTAGTAGGTGGCGGTAATGCAACAAATTGGATGCCAACCGCAGTTAAACGTCATTGAAGAAGAAGCAGAAGAAGAAGCAGAAGAGACTTTTGTTTGGTTAAGCGGTGTTGCTGTAGCGCTCATGTGATTGCAGAGTTTGCCAGACAAATGGCCACTGGATTGATGTATATTATCACTGTATAATTTTGCCAGGCAGGCATAGGCTGCTTTGAAGTGAACATTTACTTGAGAAGGTTTTGGGGAAAGCCATTCCTTCCCTACCAGAAGAAGGTTATCATTAGCATCATCGCTAACGGCTACACAAAGTGTAGACATACGCGCGCACCGCACACATGCACACAGATACAGGGGCATTCCTGTGCCGTTTCAGAAAGTTTTATGGAAATACGAATCCCTGATGCATTTTGTTCATGTCTTATGATTCACTTAGGCAAATGAATGCGTTTTCTAACAAGTTGAATAGATTTAGTTGATTTCCTACTAAGTTCAATACATTTTTGAATATTGTTGAATTTCGGTTGAATGTCTGGATTCCGTCCGCAACGCCTATTTTATAGGGCCCTAGTCCATGAACTTGTCATAAGTCAACATAGGACATGCCCTCTTTCCCCCCCACAAGACTCAAAAATATAGCCTGGAAATGTAAGCAAGGTTAGAGCTTCTTCAGTGTGTGTCACAGTGTGGATACTTATCTGCGTCCCGTTCAGCGTGAGTGACACATTGACTTTATATAGTGTACCAAGAGTTGTTCCCTCGCTTACGGCCATACCAGCCTGAATACGCCCGATCTCGGAAGCTAAGCAGGGTCGGGCCTGGTTAGTACTTGGATGGGAGACTGCCTGGGAATACCAGGTGCTGTAAGCATTTTGTTCCAGTAGGGTGTACTCTTGTGTCATGGAGCAACTACCTTTTATTTATCACCCTAATAATATCATGTATTTTTATTGGACTAAATGCAGTTTGTATGTGCTGCCCTGCCCTGATCAAATGAAATAATGGACAGTGCGTTTCCCTCAAAATGTAGGCAGTACATTCAGCCTTTGTTTTTAGTCTAGGAGACTGTCAATGTCTGTAGTCCCATTAGGGCACTATAAAATCCCTTCGATATTTTGCCTGATTCCGTTTTTTCCCCAAGTTCCCTTTTCTCCTTTTAGATTTCCCCGTTGACCGCTTGTCCCTGTTTTTGCAGGTTTCCGCTCTCAAAAGTACACATTTTTAATAGAAAAACAGCACAATTGGATGTTCTATGTCCACAACAATGTTTAAACCCTATCAGGAGGCCATTTTTGAGGTCTGGGAAAAAAGGAAGACATTTAGATTTTGGGGTGTAGTTACCTTTAAATGCAAGCGTGCACCAGGAAGAGACCTTTAATATGCGGAGGCAGTGAAGAAAGTAGACGAAGAGGGGTCATTGGGGGGAGTGGTGAGAGTAGGAGATATGTACCAGTACAGAGGGATAGGCAAGAAAGTGATATATGTTTCTGTAAGATTGGATTTTTAGCGTTTATAGCAATGGTTATTAATTGTACTGCAGGGATGGAACGCAAGTTGAAGAAAATGGAGGTTGTGGTGGCAGCTGCAGAGAGGTATTTGGGTGTGCGAGACTTGACATCAGAAGAGTTACAGGGAGTGTTAAGTTGTGATGTCCCATCATTTCAGGTTGAGGGCATGAGGTAGGAGTAAATATATTTAAATAGTGGAGAAGGGTGGGGTTAATTATTAGTAATAATGTTGAATTCGTGAGTGTAGTGTTAGATGGTAGGTTGTTTTATTTTTCAAGAAAAAGATAAGGGAGTTGTACTCCAGTCTAGTAGGTGGCGGTAATGCAACAAATTGGATGCCAACCGCAGTTAAACGTCATTGAAGAAGAAGCAGAAGAAGAAGCAGAAGAGACTTTTGTTTGGTTAAGCGGTGTTGCTGTAGCGCTCATGTGATTGCAGAGTTTGCCAGACAAATGGCCACTGGATTGATGTATATTATCACTGTATAATTTTGCCAGGCAGGCATAGGCTGCTTTGAAGTGAACATTTACTTGAGAAGGTTTTGGGGAAAGCCATTCCTTCCCTACCAGAAGAAGGTTATCATTAGCATCATCGCTAACGGCTACACAAAGTGTAGACATACGCGCGCACCGCACACATGCACACAGATACAGGGGCATTCCTGTGCCGTTTCAGAAAGTTTTATGGAAATACGAATCCCTGATGCATTTTGTTCATGTCTTATGATTCACTTAGGCAAATGAATGCGTTTTCTAACAAGTTGAATAGATTTAGTTGATTTCCTACTAAGTTCAATACATTTTTGAATATTGTTGAATTTCGGTTGAATGTCTGGATTCCGTCCGCAACGCCTATTTTATAGGGCCCTAGTCCATGAACTTGTCATAAGTCAACATAGGACATGCCCTCTTTCCCCCCCACAAGACTCAAAAATATAGACTGGAAATATAAGCAAGGTTAGAGCTTCTTCAGTGTGTGTCACAGTGTGGATACTTATCTGTGTCCCGTTCAGCGTGAGTGACACATTGACTTTATATAGTGTACCAAGAGTTGTTCCCTCATTTACGGCCATACCAGCCTGAATACGCCCAATCTCGTCTGATCTCGGAAGCTAAGCAGGGTCGGGCCTGGTTAGTACTTGGATGGGAGACTGCCTGGGAATACCAGGTGCTGTAAGTATTTTGTTCCAGTAGGGTGTACTCTTGTGTCATGGAGCAACTACCTTTTATTTATCACCCTAATAATATCATGTATTTTTATTGGACTAAATGCAGTTTGTATGTGCTGCCCTGCCCTGATCAAATGAAATAATGGACAGTGCGTTTCCCTCAAAATGTAGGCAGTACATTCAGCCTTTGTTTTTAGTCTAGGAGACTGTCAATGTCTGTAGTCCCATTAGGGCACTATAAAATCCCTTCGATATTTTGCCTGATTCCGTTTTTTCCCCAAGTTCCCTTTTCTCCTTTTAGATTTCCCCGTTGACCGCTTGTCCCTGTTTTTGCAGGTTTCCGCTCTCAAAAGTACACATTTTTAATAGAAAAACAGCACAATTGGATGTTCTATGTCCACAACAATGTTTAAACCCTATCAGGAGGCCATTTTTGAGGTCTGGGAAAAAAGGAAGACATTTAGATTTTGGGGTGTAGTTACCTTTAAATGCAAGCGTGCACCAGGAAGAGACCTTTAATATGCGGAGGCAGTGAAGAAAGTAGACGAAGAGGGGTCATTGGGGGGAGTGGTGAGAGTAGGAGATATGTACCAGTACAGAGGGATAGGCAAGAAAGTGATATATGTTTCTGTAAGATTGGATTTTTAGCGTTTATAGCAATGGTTATTAATTGTACTGCAGGGATGGAACGCAAGTTGAAGAAAATGGAGGTTGTGGTGGCAGCTGCAGAGAGGTATTTGGGTGTGCGAGACTTGACATCAGAAGAGTTACAGGGAGTGTTAAGTGGTGATGTCCCATCATTTCAGGTTGAGGGCATGAGGTAGGAGTAAATATATTTAAATAGTGGAGAAGGGTGGGGTTAATTATTAGTAATAATGTTGAATTCGTGAGTGTAGTGTTAGATGGTAGGTTGTTTTATTTTTCAAGAAAAAGATAAGGGAGTTGTACTCCAGTCTAGTAGGTGGCGGTAATGCAACAAATTGGATGCCAACCGCAGTTAAACGTCATTGAAGAAGAAGCAGAAGAAGAAGCAGAAGAGACTTTTGTTTGGTTAAGCGGTGTTGCTGTAGCGCTCATGTGATTGCAGAGTTTGCCAGACAAATGGCCACTGGATTGATGTATATTATCACTGTATAATTTTGCCAGGCAGGCATAGGCTGCTTTGAAGTGAACATTTACTTGAGAAGGTTTTGGGGAAAGCCATTCCTTCCCTACCAGAAGAAGGTTATCATTAGCATCATCGCTAACGGCTACACAAAGTGTAGACATACGCGCGCACCGCACACATGCACACAGATACAGGGGCATTCCTGTGCCGTTTCAGAAAGTTTTATGGAAATACGAATCCCTGATGCATTTTGTTCATGTCTTATGATTCACTTAGGCAAATGAATGCGTTTTCTAACAAGTTGAATAGATTTAGTTGATTTCCTACTAAGTTCAATACATTTTTGAATATTGTTGAATTTCGGTTGAATGTCTGGATTCCGTCCGCAACGCCTATTTTATAGGGCCCTAGTCCATGAACTTGTCATAAGTCAACATAGGACATGCCCTCTTTCCCCCCCCACAAGACTCAAAAATATAGACTGGAAATGTAAGCAAGGTTAGAGCTTCTTCAGTGTGTGTCACAGTGTGGATACTTATCTGTGTCCCGTTCAGCGTGAGTGACACATTGACTTTATATAGTGTACCAAGAGTTGTTCCCTCGCTTACGTCCATACCAGCCTGAATACGCCCGATCTCGTCCGATCTCGGAAGCTAAGCAGGGTTGGGCCTGGTTAGTACTTGGATGGGAGACCGCCTGGGAATACCAGGTGCTGTAAGCATTTTGTTCCAGTAGGGTGTACTCTTGTGTCATGGAGCAACTACCTTTTATTTATCACCCTAATAATATCATGTATTTTTATTGGACTAAATGCAGTTTGTATGTGCTGCCCTGCCCTGATCAAATGAAATAATGGACAGTGCGTTTCCCTCAAAATGTAGGCAGTACATTCAGCCTTTGTTTTTAGTCTAGGAGACTGTCAATGTCTGTAGTCCCATTAGGGCACTATAAAATCCCTTCGATATTTTGCCTGATTCCGTTTTTTCCCCAAGTTCCCTTTTCTCCTTTTAGATTTCCCCGTTGACCGCTTGTCCCTGTTTTTGCAGGTTTCCGCTCTCAAAAGTACACATTTTTAATAGAAAAACAGCACAATTGGATGTTCTATGTCCACAACAATGTTTAAACCCTATCAGGAGGCCATTTTTGAGGTCTGGGAAAAAAGGAAGACATTTAGATTTTGGGGTGTAGTTACCTTTAAATGCAAGCGTGCACCAGGAAGAGACCTTTAATATGCGGAGGCAGTGAAGAAAGTAGACGAAGAGGGGTCATTGGGGGGAGTGGTGAGAGTAGGAGATATGTACCAGTACAGAGGGATAGGCAAGAAAGTGATATATGTTTCTGTAAGATTGGATTTTTAGCGTTTATAGCAATGGTTATTAATTGTACTGCAGGGATGGAACGCAAGTTGAAGAAAATGGAGGTTGTGGTGGCAGCTGCAGAGAGGTATTTGGGTGTGCGAGACTTGACATCAGAAGAGTTACAGGGAGTGTTAAGTGGTGATGTCCCATCATTTCAGGTTGAGGGCATGAGGTAGGAGTAAATATATTTAAATAGTGGAGAAGGGTGGGGTTAATTATTAGTAATAATGTTGAATTCGTGAGTGTAGTGTTAGATGGTAGGTTGTTTTATTTTTCAAGAAAAAGATAAGGGAGTTGTACTCCAGTCTAGTAGGTGGCGGTAATGCAACAAATTGGATGCCAACCGCAGTTAAACGTCATTGAAGAAGAAGCAGAAGAAGAAGCAGAAGAGACTTTTGTTTGGTTAAGCGGTGTTGCTGTAGCGCTCATGTGATTGCAGAGTTTGCCAGACAAATGGCCACTGGATTGATGTATATTATCACTGTATAATTTTGCCAGGCAGGCATAGGCTGCTTTGAAGTGAACATTTACTTGAGAAGGTTTTGGGGAAAGCCATTCCTTCCCTACCAGAAGAAGGTTATCATTAGCATCATCGCTAACGGCTACACAAAGTGTAGACATACGCGCGCACCGCACACATGCACACAGATACAGGGGCATTCCTGTGCCGTTTCAGAAAGTTTTATGGAAATACGAATCCCTGATGCATTTTGTTCATGTCTTATGATTCACTTAGGCAAATGAATGCGTTTTCTAACAAGTTGAATAGATTTAGTTGATTTCCTACTAAGTTCAATACATTTTTGAATATTGTTGAATTTCGGTTGAATGTCTGGATTCCGTCCGCAACGCCTATTTTATAGGGCCCTAGTCCATGAACTTGTCATAAGTCAACATAGGACATGCCCTCTTTCCCCCCCACAAGACTCAAAAATATAGACTGGAAATGTAAGCAAGGTTAGAGCTTCTTCAGTGTGTGTCACAGTGTGGATACTTATCTGTGTCCCGTTCAGCGTGAGTGACACATTGACTTTATATAGTGTACCAAGAGTTGTTCCCTCGCTTACGGCCATACCAGCCTGAATACGCCCGATCTCGTCCGATCTCGGAAGCTAAGCAGGGTCGGGCCTGGTTAGTACTTGGATGGGAGACCGCCTGGGAATACCAGGTGCTGTAAGCATTTTGTTCCAGTAGGGTGTACTCTTGTGTCATGGAGCAACTACCTTTTATTTATCACCCTAATAATATCATGTATTTTTATTGGACTAAATGCAGTTTGTATGTGCTGCCCTGCCCTGATCAAATGAAATAATGGACAGTGCGTTTCCCTCAAAATGTAGGCAGTACATTCAGCCTTTGTTTTTAGTCTAGGAGACTGTCAATGTCTGTAGTCCCATTAGGGCACTATAAAATCCCTTCGATATTTTGCCTGATTCCGTTTTTTCCCCAAGTTCCCTTTTCTCCTTTTAGATTTCCCCGTTGACCGCTTGTCCCTGTTTTTGCAGGTTTCCGCTCTCAAAAGTACACATTTTTAATAGAAAAACAGCACAATTGGATGTTCTATGTCCACAACAATGTTTAAACCCTATCAGGAGGCCATTTTTGAGGTCTGGGAAAAAAGGAAGACATTTAGATTTTGGGGTGTAGTTACCTTTAAATGCAAGCGTGCACCAGGAAGAGACCTTTAATATGCGGAGGCAGTGAAGAAAGTAGACGAAGAGGGGTCATTGGGGGGAGTGGTGAGAGTAGGAGATATGTACCAGTACAGAGGGATAGGCAAGAAAGTGATATATGTTTCTGTAAGATTGGATTTTTAGCGTTTATAGCAATGGTTATTAATTGTACTGCAGGGATGGAACGCAAGTTGAAGAAAATGGAGGTTGTGGTGGCAGCTGCAGAGAGGTATTTGGGTGTGCGAGACTTGACATCAGAAGAGTTACAGGGAGTGTTAAGTGGTGATGTCCCATCATTTCAGGTTGAGGGCATGAGGTAGGAGTAAATATATTTAAATAGTGGAGAAGGGTGGGGTTAATTATTAGTAATAATGTTGAATTCGTGAGTGTAGTGTTAGATGGTAGGTTGTTTTATTTTTCAAGAAAAAGATAAGGGAGTTGTACTCCAGTCTAGTAGGTGGCGGTAATGCAACAAATTGGATGCCAACCGCAGTTAAACGTCATTGAAGAAGAAGCAGAAGAAGAAGCAGAAGAGACTTTTGTTTGGTTAAGCGGTGTTGCTGTAGCGCTCATGTGATTGCAGAGTTTGCCAGACAAATGGCCACTGGATTGATGTATATTATCACTGTATAATTTTGCCAGGCAGGCATAGGCTGCTTTGAAGTGAACATTTACTTGAGAAGGTTTTGGGGAAAGCCATTCCTTCCCTACCAGAAGAAGGTTATCATTAGCATCATCGCTAACGGCTACACAAAGTGTAGACATACGCGCGCACCGCACACATGCACACAGATACAGGGGCATTCCTGTGCCGTTTCAGAAAGTTTTATGGAAATACGAATCCCTGATGCATTTTGTTCATGTCTTATGATTCACTTAGGCAAATGAATGCGTTTTCTAACAAGTTGAATAGATTTAGTTGATTTCCTACTAAGTTCAATACATTTTTGAATATTGTTGAATTTCGGTTGAATGTCTGGATTCCGTCCGCAACGCCTATTTTATAGGGCCCTAGTCCATGAACTTGTCATAAGTCAACATAGGACATGCCCTCTTTCCCCCCCCACAAGACTCAAAAATATAGACTGGAAATGTAAGCAAGGTTAGAGCTTCTTCAGTGTGTGTCACAGTGTGGATACTTATCTGTGTCCCGTTCAGCGTGAGTGACACATTGACTTTATATAGTGTACCAAGAGTTGTTCCCTCGCTTACGTCCATACCAGCCTGAATACGCCCGATCTCGTCCGATCTCGGAAGCTAAGCAGGGTTGGGCCTGGTTAGTACTTGGATGGGAGACCGCCTGGGAATACCAGGTGCTGTAAGCATTTTGTTCCAGTAGGGTGTACTCTTGTGTCATGGAGCAACTACCTTTTATTTATCACCCTAATAATATCATGTATTTTTATTGGACTAAATGCAGTTTGTATGTGCTGCCCTGCCCTGATCAAATGAAATAATGGACAGTGCGTTTCCCTCAAAATGTAGGCAGTACATTCAGCCTTTGTTTTTAGTCTAGGAGACTGTCAATGTCTGTAGTCCCATTAGGGCACTATAAAATCCCTTCGATATTTTGCCTGATTCCGTTTTTTCCCCAAGTTCCCTTTTCTCCTTTTAGATTTCCCCGTTGACCGCTTGTCCCTGTTTTTGCAGGTTTCCGCTCTCAAAAGTACACATTTTTAATAGAAAAACAGCACAATTGGATGTTCTATGTCCACAACAATGTTTAAACCCTATCAGGAGGCCATTTTTGAGGTCTGGGAAAAAAGGAAGACATTTAGATTTTGGGGTGTAGTTACCTTTAAATGCAAGCGTGCACCAGGAAGAGACCTTTAATATGCGGAGGCAGTGAAGAAAGTAGACGAAGAGGGGTCATTGGGGGGAGTGGTGAGAGTAGGAGATATGTACCAGTACAGAGGGATAGGCAAGAAAGTGATATATGTTTCTGTAAGATTGGATTTTTAGCGTTTATAGCAATGGTTATTAATTGTACTGCAGGGATGGAACGCAAGTTGAAGAAAATGGAGGTTGTGGTGGCAGCTGCAGAGAGGTATTTGGGTGTGCGAGACTTGACATCAGAAGAGTTACAGGGAGTGTTAAGTGGTGATGTCCCATCATTTCAGGTTGAGGGCATGAGGTAGGAGTAAATATATTTAAATAGTGGAGAAGGGTGGGGTTAATTATTAGTAATAATGTTGAATTCGTGAGTGTAGTGTTAGATGGTAGGTTGTTTTATTTTTCAAGAAAAAGATAAGGGAGTTGTACTCCAGTCTAGTAGGTGGCGGTAATGCAACAAATTGGATGCCAACCGCAGTTAAACGTCATTGAAGAAGAAGCAGAAGAAGAAGCAGAAGAGACTTTTGTTTGGTTAAGCGGTGTTGCTGTAGCGCTCATGTGATTGCAGAGTTTGCCAGACAAATGGCCACTGGATTGATGTATATTATCACTGTATAATTTTGCCAGGCAGGCATAGGCTGCTTTGAAGTGAACATTTACTTGAGAAGGTTTTGGGGAAAGCCATTCCTTCCCTACCAGAAGAAGGTTATCATTAGCATCATCGCTAACGGCTACACAAAGTGTAGACATACGCGCGCACCGCACACATGCACACAGATACAGGGGCATTCCTGTGCCGTTTCAGAAAGTTTTATGGAAATACGAATCCCTGATGCATTTTGTTCATGTCTTATGATTCACTTAGGCAAATGAATGCGTTTTCTAACAAGTTGAATAGATTTAGTTGATTTCCTACTAAGTTCAATACATTTTTGAATATTGTTGAATTTCGGTTGAATGTCTGGATTCCGTCCGCAACGCCTATTTTATAGGGCCCTAGTCCATGAACTTGTCATAAGTCAACATAGGACATGCCCTCTTTCCCCCCCACAAGACTCAAAAATATAGCCTGGAAATGTAAGCAAGGTTAGAGCTTCTTCAGTGTGTGTCACAGTGTGGATACTTATCTGTGTCCCGTTCAGCGTGAGTGACACATTGACTTTATATAGTGTACCAAGAGTTGTTCCCTCGCTTACGGCCATACCAGCCTGAATACGCCCGATCTTGGAAGCTAAGCAGGGTCGGGCCTGGTTAGTACTTGGATGGGAGACTGCCTGGGAATACCAGGTGCTGTAAGCATTTTGTTCCAGTAGGGTGTACTCTTGTGTCATGGAGCAACTACCTTTTATTTATCACCCTAATAATATCATGTATTTTTATTGGACTAAATGCAGTTTGTATGTGCTGCCCTGCCCTGATCAAATGAAATAATGGACAGTGCGTTTCCCTCAAAATGTAGGCAGTACATTCAGCCTTTGTTTTTAGTCTAGGAGACTGTCAATGTCTGTAGTCCCATTAGGGCACTATAAAATCCCTTCGATATTTTGCCTGATTCCGTTTTTTCCCCAAGTTCCCTTTTCTCCTTTTAGATTTCCCCGTTGACCGCTTGTCCCTGTTTTTGCAGGTTTCCGCTCTCAAAAGTACACATTTTTAATAGAAAAACAGCACAATTGGATGTTCTATGTCCACAACAATGTTTAAACCCTATCAGGAGGCCATTTTTGAGGTCTGGGAAAAAAGGAAGACATTTAGATTTTGGGGTGTAGTTACCTTTAAATGCAAGCGTGCACCAGGAAGAGACCTTTAATATGCGGAGGCAGTGAAGAAAGTAGACGAAGAGGGGTCATTGGGGGGAGTGGTGAGAGTAGGAGATATGTACCAGTACAGAGGGATAGGCAAGAAAGTGATATATGTTTCTGTAAGATTGGATTTTTAGCGTTTATAGCAATGGTTATTAATTGTACTGCAGGGATGGAACGCAAGTTGAAGAAAATGGAGGTTGTGGTGGCAGCTGCAGAGAGGTATTTGGGTGTGCGAGACTTGACATCAGAAGAGTTACAGGGAGTGTTAAGTGGTGATGTCCCATCATTTCAGGTTGAGGGCATGAGGTAGGAGTAAATATATTTAAATAGTGGAGAAGGGTGGGGTTAATTATTAGTAATAATGTTGAATTCGTGAGTGTAGTGTTAGATGGTAGGTTGTTTTATTTTTCAAGAAAAAGATAAGGGAGTTGTACTCCAGTCTAGTAGGTGGCGGTAATGCAACAAATTGGATGCCAACCGCAGTTAAACGTCATTGAAGAAGAAGCAGAAGAAGAAGCAGAAGAGACTTTTGTTTGGTTAAGCGGTGTTGCTGTAGCGCTCATGTGATTGCAGAGTTTGCCAGACAAATGGCCACTGGATTGATGTATATTATCACTGTATAATTTTGCCAGGCAGGCATAGGCTGCTTTGAAGTGAACATTTACTTGAGAAGGTTTTGGGGAAAGCCATTCCTTCCCTACCAGAAGAAGGTTATCATTAGCATCATCGCTAACGGCTACACAAAGTGTAGACATACGCGCGCACCGCACACATGCACACAGATACAGGGGCATTCCTGTGCCGTTTCAGAAAGTTTTATGGAAATACGAATCCCTGATGCATTTTGTTCATGTCTTATGATTCACTTAGGCAAATGAATGCGTTTTCTAACAAGTTGAATAGATTTAGTTGATTTCCTACTAAGTTCAATACATTTTTGAATATTGTTGAATTTCGGTTGAATGTCTGGATTCCGTCCGCAACGCCTATTTTATAGGGCCCTAGTCCATGAACTTGTCATAAGTCAACATAGGACATGCCCTCTTTCCCCCCCACAAGACTCAAAAATATAGCCTGGAAATGTAAGCAAGGTTAGAGCTTCTTCAGTGTGTGTCACAGTGTGGATACTTATCTGTGTCCCGTTCAGCGTTAGTGACACATTGACTTTATATAGTGTACCAAGAGTTGTTCCCTCGCTTACGGCCATACCAGCCTGAATACGCCCGATCTTGGAAGCTAAGCAGGGTCGGGCCTGGTTAGTACTTGGATGGGAGACTGCCTGGGAATACCAGGTGCTGTAAGCATTTTGTTCCAGTAGGGTGTACTCTTGTGTCATGGAGCAACTACCTTTTATTTATCACCCTAATAATATCATGTATTTTTATTGGACTAAATGCAGTTTGTATGTGCTGCCCTGCCCTGATCAAATGAAATAATGGACAGTGCGTTTCCCTCAAAATGTAGGCAGTACATTCAGCCTTTGTTTTTAGTCTAGGAGACTGTCAATGTCTGTAGTCCCATTAGGGCACTATAAAATCCCTTCGATATTTTGCCTGATTCCGTTTTTTCCCCAAGTTCCCTTTTCTCCTTTTAGATTTCCCCGTTGACCGCTTGTCCCTGTTTTTGCAGGTTTCCGCTCTCAAAAGTACACATTTTTAATAGAAAAACAGCACAATTGGATGTTCTATGTCCACAACAATGTTTAAACCCTATCAGGAGGCCATTTTTGAGGTCTGGGAAAAAAGGAAGACATTTAGATTTTGGGGTGTAGTTACCTTTAAATGCAAGCGTGCACCAGGAAGAGACCTTTAATATGCGGAGGCAGTGAAGAAAGTAGACGAAGAGGGGTCATTGGGGGGAGTGGTGAGAGTAGGAGATATGTACCAGTACAGAGGGATAGGCAAGAAAGTGATATATGTTTCTGTAAGATTGGATTTTTAGCGTTTATAGCAATGGTTATTAATTGTACTGCAGGGATGGAACGCAAGTTGAAGAAAATGGAGGTTGTGGTGGCAGCTGCAGAGAGGTATTTGGGTGTGCGAGACTTGACATCAGAAGAGTTACAGGGAGTGTTAAGTGGTGATGTCCCATCATTTCAGGTTGAGGGCATGAGGTAGGAGTAAATATATTTAAATAGTGGAGAAGGGTGGGGTTAATTATTAGTAATAATGTTGAATTCGTGAGTGTAGTGTTAGATGGTAGGTTGTTTTATTTTTCAAGAAAAAGATAAGGGAGTTGTACTCCAGTCTAGTAGGTGGCGGTAATGCAACAAATTGGATGCCAACCGCAGTTAAACGTCATTGAAGAAGAAGCAGAAGAAGAAGCAGAAGAGACTTTTGTTTGGTTAAGCGGTGTTGCTGTAGCGCTCATGTGATTGCAGAGTTTGCCAGACAAATGGCCACTGGATTGATGTATATTATCACTGTATAATTTTGCCAGGCAGGCATAGGCTGCTTTGAAGTGAACATTTACTTGAGAAGGTTTTGGGGAAAGCCATTCCTTCCCTACCAGAAGAAGGTTATCATTAGCATCATCGCTAACGGCTACACAAAGTGTAGACATACGCGCGCACCGCACACATGCACACAGATACAGGGGCATTCCTGTGCCGTTTCAGAAAGTTTTATGGAAATACGAATCCCTGATGCATTTTGTTCATGTCTTATGATTCACTTAGGCAAATGAATGCGTTTTCTAACAAGTTGAATAGATTTAGTTGATTTCCTACTAAGTTCAATACATTTTTGAATATTGTTGAATTTCGGTTGAATGTCTGGATTCCGTCCGCAACGCCTATTTTATAGGGCCCTAGTCCATGAACTTGTCATAAGTCAACATAGGACATGCCCTCTTTCCCCCCCACAAGACTCAAAAATATAGACTGGAAATGTAAGCAAGGTTAGAGCTTCTTCAGTGTGTGTCACAGTGTGGATACTTATCTGTGTCCCGTTCAGCGTGAGTGACACATTGACTTTATATAGTGTACCAAGAGTTGTTCCCTCGCTTACGGCCATACCAGCCTGAATACGCCCGATCTCGGAAGCTAAGCAGGGTCGGGCCTGGTTTGTACTTGGATGGGAGACAGCCTGGGAATACCAGGTGCTGTAAGCATTTTGTTCCAGTAGGGTGTACTCTTGTGTCATGGAGCAACTACCTTTTATTTATCACCCTAATAATATCATGTATTTTTATTGGACTAAATGCAGTTTGTATGTGCTGCCCTGCCCTGATCAAATGAAATAATGGACAGTGCGTTTCCCTCAAAATGTAGGCAGTACATTCAGCCTTTGTTTTTAGTCTAGGAGACTGTCAATGTCTGTAGTCCCATTAGGGCACTATAAAATCCCTTCGATATTTTGCCTGATTCCGTTTTTTCCCCAAGTTCCCTTTTCTCCTTTTAGATTTCCCCGTTGACCGCTTGTCCCTGTTTTTGCAGGTTTCCGCTCTCAAAAGTACACATTTTTAATAGAAAAACAGCACAATTGGATGTTCTATGTCCACAACAATGTTTAAACCCTATCAGGAGGCCATTTTTGAGGTCTGGGAAAAAAGGAAGACATTTAGATTTTGGGGTGTAGTTACCTTTAAATGCAAGCGTGCACCAGGAAGAGACCTTTAATATGCGGAGGCAGTGAAGAAAGTAGACGAAGAGGGGTCATTGGGGGGAGTGGTGAGAGTAGGAGATATGTACCAGTACAGAGGGATAGGCAAGAAAGTGATATATGTTTCTGTAAGATTGGATTTTTAGCGTTTATAGCAATGGTTATTAATTGTACTGCAGGGATGGAACGCAAGTTGAAGAAAATGGAGGTTGTGGTGGCAGCTGCAGAGAGGTATTTGGGTGTGCGAGACTTGACATCAGAAGAGTTACAGGGAGTGTTAAGTGGTGATGTCCCATCATTTCAGGTTGAGGGCATGAGGTAGGAGTAAATATATTTAAATAGTGGAGAAGGGTGGGGTTAATTATTAGTAATAATGTTGAATTCGTGAGTGTAGTGTTAGATGGTAGGTTGTTTTATTTTTCAAGAAAAAGATAAGGGAGTTGTACTCCAGTCTAGTAGGTGGCGGTAATGCAACAAATTGGATGCCAACCGCAGTTAAACGTCATTGAAGAAGAAGCAGAAGAAGAAGCAGAAGAGACTTTTGTTTGGTTAAGCGGTGTTGCTGTAGCGCTCATGTGATTGCAGAGTTTGCCAGACAAATGGCCACTGGATTGATGTATATTATCACTGTATAATTTTGCCAGGCAGGCATAGGCTGCTTTGAAGTGAACATTTACTTGAGAAGGTTTTGGGGAAAGCCATTCCTTCCCTACCAGAAGAAGGTTATCATTAGCATCATCGCTAACGGCTACACAAAGTGTAGACATACGCGCGCACCGCACACATGCACACAGATACAGGGGCATTCCTGTGCCGTTTCAGAAAGTTTTATGGAAATACGAATCCCTGATGCATTTTGTTCATGTCTTATGATTCACTTAGGCAAATGAATGCGTTTTCTAACAAGTTGAATAGATTTAGTTGATTTCCTACTAAGTTCAATACATTTTTGAATATTGTTGAATTTCGGTTGAATGTCTGGATTCCGTCCGCAACGCCTATTTTATAGGGCCCTAGTCCATGAACTTGTCATAAGTCAACATAGGACATGCCCTCTTTCCCCCCCACAAGACTCAAAAATATAGACTGGAAATGTAAGCAAGGTTAGAGCTTCTTCAGTGTGTGTCACAGTGTGGATACTTATCTGTGTCCCGTTCAGCGTGAGTGACACATTGACTTTATATAGTGTACCAAGAGTTGTTCCCTCGCTTACGGCCATACCAGCCTGAATACGCCCGATCTCAGAAGCTAAGCAGGGTCGGGCCTGGTTAGTACTTGGATGGGAGACCGCCTGGGAATACCAGGTGCTGTAAGCATTTTGTTCCAGTAGGGTGTACTCTTGTGTCATGGAGCAACTACCTTTTATTTATCACCCTAATAATATCATGTATTTTTATTGGACTAAATGCAGTTTGTATGTGCTGCCCTGCCCTGATCAAATGAAATAATGGACAGTGCGTTTCCCTCAAAATGTAGGCAGTACATTCAGCCTTTGTTTTTAGTCTAGGAGACTGTCAATGTCTGTAGTCCCATTAGGGCACTATAAAATCCCTTCGATATTTTGCCTGATTCCGTTTTTTCCCCAAGTTCCCTTTTCTCCACTTAGATTTCCCCGTTGACCGCTTGTCCCTGTTTTTGCAGGTTTCCGCTCTCAAAAGTACACATTTTTAATAGAAAAACAGCACAATTGGATGTTCTATGTCCACAACAATGTTTAAACCCTATCAGGAGGCCATTTTTGAGGTCTGGGAAAAAAGGAAGACATTTAGATTTTGGGGTGTAGTTACCTTTAAATGCAAGCGTGCACCAGGAAGAGACCTTTAATATGCGGAGGCAGTGAAGAAAGTAGACGAAGAGGGGTCATTGGGGGGAGTGGTGAGAGTAGGAGATATGTACCAGTACAGAGGGATAGGCAAGAAAGTGATATATGTTTCTGTAAGATTGGATTTTTAGCGTTTATAGCAATGGTTATTAATTGTACTGCAGGGATGGAACGCAAGTTGAAGAAAATGGAGGTTGTGGTGGCAGCTGCAGAGAGGTATTTGGGTGTGCGAGACTTGACATCAGAAGAGTTACAGGGAGTGTTAAGTGGTGATGTCCCATCATTTCAGGTTGAGGGCATGAGGTAGGAGTAAATATATTTAAATAGTGGAGAAGGGTGGGGTTAATTATTAGTAATAATGTTGAATTCGTGAGTGTAGTGTTAGATGGTAGGTTGTTTTATTTTTCAAGAAAAAGATAAGGGAGTTGTACTCCAGTCTAGTAGGTGGCGGTAATGCAACAAATTGGATGCCAACCGCAGTTAAACGTCATTGAAGAAGAAGCAGAAGAAGAAGCAGAAGAGACTTTTGTTTGGTTAAGCGGTGTTGCTGTAGCGCTCATGTGATTGCAGAGTTTGCCAGACAAATGGCCACTGGATTGATGTATATTATCACTGTATAATTTTGCCAGGCAGGCATAGGCTGCTTTGAAGTGAACATTTACTTGAGAAGGTTTTGGGGAAAGCCATTCCTTCCCTACCAGAAGAAGGTTATCATTAGCATCATCGCTAACGGCTACACAAAGTGTAGACATACGCGCGCACCGCACACATGCACACAGATACAGGGGCATTCCTGTGCCGTTTCAGAAAGTTTTATGGAAATACGAATCCCTGATGCATTTTGTTCATGTCTTATGATTCACTTAGGCAAATGAATGCGTTTTCTAACAAGTTGAATAGATTTAGTTGATTTCCTACTAAGTTCAATACATTTTTGAATATTGTTGAATTTCGGTTGAATGTCTGGATTCCGTCCGCAACGCCTATTTTATAGGGCCCTAGTCCATGAACTTGTCATAAGTCAACATAGGACATGCCCTCTTTCCCCCCCACAAGACTCAAAAATATAGCCTGGAAATGTAAGCAAGGTTAGAGCTTCTTCAGTGTGTGTCACAGTGTGGATACTTATCTGTGTCCCGTTCAGCGTGAGTGACACATTGACTTTATATAGTGTACCAAGAGTTGTTCCCTCGCTTACGGCCATACCAGCCTGAATACGCCCGATCTCGTCTGATCTCGGAAGCTAAGCAGGGTCGGGCCTGGTTAGTACTTGGATGGGAGACCGCCTGGGAATACCAGGTGCTGTAAGCATTTTGTTCCAGTAGGGTGTACTCTTGTGTCATGGAGCAACTACCTTTTATTTATCACCCTAATAATATCATGTATTTTTATTGGACTAAATGCAGTTTGTATGTGCTGCCCTGCCCTGATCAAATGAAATAATGGACAGTGCGTTTCCCTCAAAATGTAGGCAGTACATTCAGCCTTTGTTTTTAGTCTAGGAGACTGTCAATGTCTGTAGTCCCATTAGGGCACTATAAAATCCCTTCGATATTTTGCCTGATTCCGTTTTTTCCCCAAGTTCCCTTTTCTCCTTTTAGATTTCCCCGTTGACCGCTTGTCCCTGTTTTTGCAGGTTTCCGCTCTCAAAAGTACACATTTTTAATAGAAAAACAGCACAATTGGATGTTCTATGTCCACAACAATGTTTAAACCCTATCAGGAGGCCATTTTTGAGGTCTGGGAAAAAAGGAAGACATTTAGATTTTGGGGTGTAGTTACCTTTAAATGCAAGCGTGCACCAGGAAGAGACCTTTAATATGCGGAGGCAGTGAAGAAAGTAGACGAAGAGGGGTCATTGGGGGGAGTGGTGAGAGTAGGAGATATGTACCAGTACAGAGGGATAGGCAAGAAAGTGATATATGTTTCTGTAAGATTGGATTTTTAGCGTTTATAGCAATGGTTATTAATTGTACTGCAGGGATGGAACGCAAGTTGAAGAAAATGGAGGTTGTGGTGGCAGCTGCAGAGAGGTATTTGGGTGTGCGAGACTTGACATCAGAAGAGTTACAGGGAGTGTTAAGTGGTGATGTCCCATCATTTCAGGTTGAGGGCATGAGGTAGGAGTAAATATATTTAAATAGTGGAGAAGGGTGGGGTTAATTATTAGTAATAATGTTGAATTCGTGAGTGTAGTGTTAGATGGTAGGTTGTTTTATTTTTCAAGAAAAAGATAAGGGAGTTGTACTCCAGTCTAGTAGGTGGCGGTAATGCAACAAATTGGATGCCAACCGCAGTTAAACGTCATTGAAGAAGAAGCAGAAGAAGAAGCAGAAGAGACTTTTGTTTGGTTAAGCGGTGTTGCTGTAGCGCTCATGTGATTGCAGAGTTTGCCAGACAAATGGCCACTGGATTGATGTATATTATCACTGTATAATTTTGCCAGGCAGGCATAGGCTGCTTTGAAGTGAACATTTACTTGAGAAGGTTTTGGGGAAAGCCATTCCTTCCCTACCAGAAGAAGGTTATCATTAGCATCATCGCTAACGGCTACACAAAGTGTAGACATACGCGCGCACCGCACACATGCACACAGATACAGGGGCATTCCTGTGCCGTTTCAGAAAGTTTTATGGAAATACGAATCCCTGATGCATTTTGTTTATGTCTTATGATTCACTTAGGCAAATGAATGCGTTTTCTAACAAGTTGAATAGATTTAGTTGATTTCCTACTAAGTTCAATACATTTTTGAATATTGTTGAATTTCGGTTGAATGTCTGGATTCCGTCCGCAACGCCTATTTTATAGGGCCCTAGTCCATGAACTTGTCATAAGTCAACATAGGACATGCCCTCTTTCCCCCCCACAAGACTCAAAAATATAGACTGGAAATATAAGCAAGGTTAGAGCTTCTTCAGTGTGTGTCACAGTGTGGATACTTATCTGCGTCCCGTTCAGCGTGAGTGACACATTGACTTTATATAGTGTACCAAGAGTTGTTCCCTCGCTTACGGCCATACCAGCCTGAATACGCCCGATCTCGTCCGATCTCGGAAGCTAAGCAGGGTCGGGCCTGGTTAGTACTTGGATGGGAGACCGCCTGGGAATACCATTTGCTGAAAGCATTTTGTTCCAGTAGGGTGTACTCTTGTGTCATGGAGCAACTACCTTTTATTTATCACCCTAATAATATCATGTATTTTTATTGGACTAAATGCAGTTTGTATGTGCTGCCCTGCCCTGATCAAATGAAATAATGGACAGTGCGTTTCCCTCAAAATGTAGGCAGTACATTCAGCCTTTGTTTTTAGTCTAGGAGACTGTCAATGTCTGTAGTCCCATTAGGGCACTATAAAATCCCTTCGATATTTTGCCTGATTCCGTTTTTTCCCCAAGTTCCCTTTTCTCCTTTTAGATTTCCCCGTTGACCGCTTGTCCCTGTTTTTGCAGGTTTCCGCTCTCAAAAGTACACATTTTTAATAGAAAAACAGCACAATTGGATGTTCTATGTCCACAACAATGTTTAAACCCTATCAGGAGGCCATTTTTGAGGTCTGGGAAAAAAGGAAGACATTTAGATTTTGGGGTGTAGTTACCTTTAAATGCAAGCGTGCACCAGGAAGAGACCTTTAATATGCGGAGGCAGTGAAGAAAGTAGACGAAGAGGGGTCATTGGGGGGAGTGGTGAGAGTAGGAGATATGTACCAGTACAGAGGGATAGGCAAGAAAGTGATATATGTTTCTGTAAGATTGGATTTTTAGCGTTTATAGCAATGGTTATTAATTGTACTGCAGGGATGGAACGCAAGTTGAAGAAAATGGAGGTTGTGGTGGCAGCTGCAGAGAGGTATTTGGGTGTGCGAGACTTGACATCAGAAGAGTTACAGGGAGTGTTAAGTGGTGATGTCCCATCATTTCAGGTTGAGGGCATGAGGTAGGAGTAAATATATTTAAATAGTGGAGAAGAGTGGGGTTAATTATTAGTAATAATGTTGAATTCGTGAGTGTAGTGTTAGATGGTAGGTTGTTTTATTTTTCAAGAAAAAGATAAGGGAGTTGTACTCCAGTCTAGTAGGTGGCGGTAATGCAACAAATTGGATGCCAACCGCAGTTAAACGTCATTGAAGAAGAAGCAGAAGAAGAAGCAGAAGAGACTTTTGTTTGGTTAAGCGGTGTTGCTGTAGCGCTCATGTGATTGCAGAGTTTGCCAGACAAATGGCCACTGGATTGATGTATATTATCACTGTATAATTTTGCCAGGCAGGCATAGGCTGCTTTGAAGTGAACATTTACTTGAGAAGGTTTTGGGGAAAGCCATTCCTTCCCTACCAGAAGAAGGTTATCATTAGCATCATCGCTAACGGCTACACAAAGTGTAGACATACGCGCGCACCGCACACATGCACACAGATACAGGGGCATTCCTGTGCCGTTTCAGAAAGTTTTATGGAAATACGAATCCCTGATGCATTTTGTTCATGTCTTATGATTCACTTAGGCAAATGAATGCGTTTTCTAACAAGTTGAATAGATTTAGTTGATTTCCTACTAAGTTCAATACATTTTTGAATATTGTTGAATTTCGGTTGAATGTCTGGATTCCGTCCGCAACGCCTATTTTATAGGGCCCTAGTCCATGAACTTGTCATAAGTCAACATAGGACATGCCCTCTTTCCCCCCCACAAGACTCAAAAATATAGACTGGAAATATAAGCAAGGTTAGAGCTTCTTCAGTGTGTGTCACAGTGTGGATACTTATCTGCGTCCCGTTCAGCGTGAGTGACACATTGACTTTATATAGTGTACCAAGAGTTGTTCCCTCGCTTACGGCCATACCAGCCTGAATACGCCCGATCTCGTCCGATCTCGGAAGCTAAGCAGGGTCGGGCCTGGTTAGTACTTGGATGGGAGACCGCCTGGGAATACCAGGTGCTGTAAGCATTTTGTTCCAGTAGGGTGTACTCTTGTGTCATGGAGCAACTACCTTTTATTTATCACCCTAATAATATCATGTATTTTTATTGGACTAAATGCAGTTTGTATGTGCTGCCCTGCCCTGATCAAATGAAATAATGGACAGTGCGTTTCCCTCAAAATGTAGGCAGTACATTCAGCCTTTGTTTTTAGTCTAGGAGACTGTCAATGTCTGTAGTCCCATTAGGGCACTATAAAATCCCTTCGATATTTTGCCTGATTCCGTTTTTTCCCCAAGTTCCCTTTTCTCCTTTTAGATTTCCCCGTTGACCGCTTGTCCCTGTTTTTGCAGGTTTCCGCTCTCAAAAGTACACATTTTTAATAGAAAAACAGCACAATTGGATGTTCTATGTCCACAACAATGTTTAAACCCTATCAGGAGGCCATTTTTGAGGTCTGGGAAAAAAGGAAGACATTTAGATTTTGGGGTGTAGTTACCTTTAAATGCAAGCGTGCACCAGGAAGAGACCTTTAATATGCGGAGGCAGTGAAGAAAGTAGACGAAGAGGGGTCATTGGGGGGAGTGGTGAGAGTAGGAGATATGTACCAGTACAGAGGGATAGGCAAGAAAGTGATATATGTTTCTGTAAGATTGGATTTTTAGCGTTTATAGCAATGGTTATTAATTGTACTGCAGGGATGGAACGCAAGTTGAAGAAAATGGAGGTTGTGGTGGCAGCTGCAGAGAGGTATTTGGGTGTGCGAGACTTGACATCAGAAGAGTTACAGGGAGTGTTAAGTGGTGATGTCCCATCATTTCAGGTTGAGTGCATGAGGTAGGAGTAAATATATTTAAATAGTGGAGAAGGGTGGGGTTAATTATTAGTAATAATGTTGAATTCGTGAGTGTAGTGTTAGATGGTAGGTTGTTTTATTTTTCAAGAAAAAGATAAGGGAGTTGTACTCCAGTCTAGTAGGTGGCGGTAATGCAACAAATTGGATGCCAACCACAGTTAAACGTCATTGAAGAAGAAGCAGAAGAAGAAGCAGAAGAGACTTTTGTTTGGTTAAGCGGTGTTGCTGTAGCGCTCATGTGATTGCAGAGTTTGCCAGACAAATGGCCACTGGATTGATGTATATTATCACTGTATAATTTTGCCAGGCAGGCATAGGCTGCTTTGAAGTGAACATTTACTTGAGAAGGTTTTGGGGAAAGCCATTCCTTCCCTACCAGAAGAAGGTTATCATTAGCATCATCGCTAACGGCTACACAAAGTGTAGACATACGCGCGCACCGCACACATGCACACAGATACAGGGGCATTCCTGTGCCGTTTCAGAAAGTTTTATGGAAATACGAATCCCTGATGCATTTTGTTCATGTCTTATGATTCACTTAGGCAAATGAATGCGTTTTCTAACAAGTTGAATAGATTTAGTTGATTTCCTACTAAGTTCAATACATTTTTGAATATTGTTGAATTTCGGTTGAATGTCTGGATTCCGTCCGCAACGCCTATTTTATAGGGCCCTAGTCCATGAACTTGTCATAAGTCAACATAGGACATGCCCTCTTTCCCCCCCACAAGACTCAAAAATATAGCCTGGAAATGTAAGCAAGGTTAGAGCTTCTTCAGTGTGTGTCACAGTGTGGATACTTATCTGTGTCCTGTTCAGCGTGAGTGACACATTGACTTTATATATTGTACCAAGAGTTGTTCCATCGCTTACGGCCATACCAGCCTGAATACGCCCGATTTCGTCCGATCTCGGAAGCTAAGCAGGGTCGGGCCTGGTTAGTACTTGGATGGGAGACTGCCTGGGAATACCAGGTGCTGTAAGCATTTTGTTCCAGTAGGGTGTACTCTTGTGTCATGGAGCAACTACCTTTTATTTATCACCCTAATAATATCATGTATTTTTATTGGACTAAATGCAGTTTGTATGTGCTGCCCTGCCCTGATCAAATGAAATAATGGACAGTGCGTTTCCCTCAAAATGTAGGCAGTACATTCAGCCTTTGTTTTTAGTCTAGGAGACTGTCAATGTCTGTAGTCCCATTAGGGCACTATAAAATCCCTTCGATATTTTGCCTGATTCCGTTTTTTCCCCAAGTTCCCTTTTCTCCTTTTAGATTTCCCCGTTGACCGCTTGTCCCTGTTTTTGCAGGTTTCCGCTCTCAAAAGTACACATTTTTAATAGAAAAACAGCACAATTGGATGTTCTATGTCCACAACAATGTTTAAACCCTATCAGGAGGCCATTTTTGAGGTCTGGGAAAAAAGGAAGACATTTAGATTTTGGGGTGTAGTTACCTTTAAATGCAAGCGTGCACCAGGAAGAGACCTTTAATATGCGGAGGCAGTGAAGAAAGTAGACGAAGAGGGGTCATTGGGGGGAGTGGTGAGAGTAGGAGATATGTACCAGTACAGAGGGATAGGCAAGAAAGTGATATATGTTTCTGTAAGATTGGATTTTTAGCGTTTATAGCAATGGTTATTAATTGTACTGCAGGGATGGAACGCAAGTTGAAGAAAATGGAGGTTGTGGTGGCAGCTGCAGAGAGGTATTTGTGTGTGCGAGACTTGACATCAGAAGAGTTACAGGGAGTGTTAAGTGGTGATGTCCCATCATTTCATGTTGAGGGCATGAGGTAGGAGTAAATATATTTAAATAGTGGAGAAGGGTGGGGTTAATTATTAGTAATAATGTTGAATTTGTGAGTGTAGTGTTAGATGGTAGGTTGTTTTATTTTTCAAGAAAAAGATAAGGGAGTTGTACTCCAGTCTAGTAGGTGGCGGTAATGCAACAAATTGGATGCCAACCACAGTTAAACGTCATTGAAGAAGAAGCAGAAGAAGAAGCAGAAGAGACTTTTGTTTGGTTAAGCGGTGTTGCTGTAGCGCTCATGTGATTGCAGAGTTTGCCAGACAAATGGCCACTGGATTGATGTATATTATCACTGTATAATTTTGCCAGGCAGGCATAGGCTGCTTTGAAGTGAACATTTACTTGAGAAGGTTTTGGGGAAAGCCATTCCTTCCCTACCAGAAGAAGGTTATCATTAGCATCATCGCTAACGGCTACACAAAGTGTAGACATACGCGCGCACCGCACACATGCACACAGATACAGGGGCATTCCTGTGCCGTTTCAGAAAGTTTTATGGAAATACGAATCCCTGATGCATTTTGTTCATGTCTTATGATTCACTTAGGCAAATGAATGCGTTTTCTAACAAGTTGAATAGATTTAGTTGATTTCCTACTAAGTTCAATACATTTTTGAATATTGTTGAATTTCGGTTGAATGTCTGGATTCCGTCCGCAACGCCTATTTTATAGGGCCCTAGTCCATGAACTTGTCATAAGTCAACATAGGACATGCCCTCTTTCCCCCCCACAAGACTCAAAAATATAGCCTGGAAATGTAAGCAAGGTTAGAGCTTCTTCAGTGTGTGTCACAGTGTGGATACTTATCTGTGTCCTGTTCAGCGTGAGTGACACATTGACTTTATATATTGTACCAAGAGTTGTTCCCTCGCTTACGGCCATACCAGCCTGAATACGCCCGATCTCAGAAGCTAAGCAGGGTCGGGCCTGGTTAGTACTTGGATGGGAGACCGCCTGGGAATACCAGGTGCTGTAAGCATTTTGTTCCAGTAGGGTGTACTCTTGTGTCATGGAGCAACTACCTTTTATTTATCACCCTAATAATATCATGTATTTTTATTGGACTAAATGCAGTTTGTATGTGCTGCCCTGCCCTGATCAAATGAAATAATGGACAGTGCGTTTCCCTCAAAATGTAGGCAGTACATTCAGCCTTTGTTTTTAGTCTAGGAGACTGTCAATGTCTGTAGTCCCATTAGGGCACTATAAAATCCCTTCGATATTTTGCCTGATTCCGTTTTTTCCCCAAGTTCCCTTTTCTCCTTTTAGATTTCCCCGTTGACCGCTTGTCCCTGTTTTTGCAGGTTTCCGCTCTCAAAAGTACACATTTTTAATAGAAAAACAGCACAATTGGATGTTCTATGTCCACAACAATGTTTAAACCCTATCAGGAGGCCATTTTTGAGGTCTGGGAAAAAAGGAAGACATTTAGATTTTGGGGTGTAGTTACCTTTAAATGCAAGCGTGCACCAGGAAGAGACCTTTAATATGCGGAGGCAGTGAAGAAAGTAGACGAAGAGGGGTCATTGGGGGGAGTGGTGAGAGTAGGAGATATGTACCAGTACAGAGGGATAGGCAAGAAAGTGATATATGTTTCTGTAAGATTGGATTTTTAGCGTTTATAGCAATGGTTATTAATTGTACTGCAGGGATGGAACGCAAGTTGAAGAAAATGGAGGTTGTGGTGGCAGCTGCAGAGAGGTATTTGTGTGTGCGAGACTTGACATCAGAAGAGTTACAGGGAGTGTTAAGTGGTGATGTCCCATCATTTCATGTTGAGGGCATGAGGTAGGAGTAAATATATTTAAATAGTGGAGAAGGGTGGGGTTAATTATTAGTAATAATGTTGAATTTGTGAGTGTAGTGTTAGATGGTAGGTTGTTTTATTTTTCAAGAAAAAGATAAGGGAGTTGTACTCCAGTCTAGTAGGTGGCGGTAATGCAACAAATTGGATGCCAACCACAGTTAAACGTCATTGAAGAAGAAGCAGAAGAAGAAGCAGAAGAGACTTTTGTTTGGTTAAGCGGTGTTGCTGTAGCGCTCATGTGATTGCAGAGTTTGCCAGACAAATGGCCACTGGATTGATGTATATTATCACTGTATAATTTTGCCAGGCAGGCATAGGCTGCTTTGAAGTGAACATTTACTTGAGAAGGTTTTGGGGAAAGCCATTCCTTCCCTACCAGAAGAAGGTTATCATTAGCATCATCGCTAACGGCTACACAAAGTGTAGACATACGCGCGCACCGCACACATGCACACAGATACAGGGGCATTCCTGTGCCGTTTCAGAAAGTTTTATGGAAATACGAATCCCTGATGCATTTTGTTCATGTCTTATGATTCACTTAGGCAAATGAATGCGTTTTCTAACAAGTTGAATAGATTTAGTTGATTTCCTACTAAGTTCAATACATTTTTGAATATTGTTGAATTTCGGTTGAATGTCTGGATTCCGTCCGCAACGCCTATTTTATAGGGCCCTAGTCCATGAACTTGTCATAAGTCAACATAGGACATGCCCTCTTTCCCCCCCACAAGACTCAAAAATATAGCCTGGAAATGTAAGCAAGGTTAGAGCTTCTTCAGTGTGTGTCACAGTGTGGATACTTATCTGTGTCCTGTTCAGCGTGAGTGACACATTGACTTTATATATTGTACCAAGAGTTGTTCCCTCGCTTACGGCCATACCAGCCTGAATACGCCCGATCTCAGAAGCTAAGCAGGGTCGGGCCTGGTTAGTACTTGGATGGGAGACCGCCTGGGAATACCAGGTGCTGTAAGCATTTTGTTCCAGTAGGGTGTACTCTTGTGTCATGGAGCAACTACCTTTTATTTATCACCCTAATAATATCATGTATTTTTATTGGACTAAATGCAGTTTGTATGTGCTGCCCTGCCCTGATCAAATGAAATAATGGACAGTGCGTTTCCCTCAAAATGTAGGCAGTACATTCAGCCTTTGTTTTTAGTCTAGGAGACTGTCAATGTCTGTAGTCCCATTAGGGCACTATAAAATCCCTTCGATATTTTGCCTGATTCCGTTTTTTCCCCAAGTTCCCTTTTCTCCTTTTAGATTTCCCCGTTGACCGCTTGTCCCTGTTTTTGCAGGTTTCCGCTCTCAAAAGTACACATTTTTAATAGAAAAACAGCACAATTGGATGTTCTATG
>NC_139989.1:54452860-54560360 GCF_964263955.1 Coregonus lavaretus | reverse complement strand
AGTACTTGGATGGGAGACCGCCTGGGAATACCAGGTGCTGTAAGCATTTTGTTCCAGTAGGGTGTACTCTTGTGTCATGGAGCAACTACCTTTTATTTATCACCCTAATAATATCATGTATTTTTATTGGACTAAATGCAGTTTGTATGTGCTGCCCTGCCCTGATCAAATGAAATAATGGACAGTGCGTTTCCCTCAAAATGTAGGCAGTACATTCAGCCTTTGTTTTTAGTCTAGGAGACTGTCAATGTCTGTAGTCCCATTAGGGCACTATAAAATCCCTTCGATATTTTGCCTGATTCCGTTTTTTCCCCAAGTTCCCTTTTCTCCTTTTAGATTTCCCCGTTGACCGCTTGTCCCTGTTTTTGCAGGTTTCCGCTCTCAAAAGTACACATTTTTAATAGAAAAACAGCACAATTGGATGTTCTATGTCCACAACAATGTTTAAACCCTATCAGGAGGCCATTTTTGAGGTCTGGGAAAAAAGGAAGACATTTAGATTTTGGGGTGTAGTTACCTTTAAATGCAAGCGTGCACCAGGAAGAGACCTTTAATATGCGGAGGCAGTGAAGAAAGTAGACGAAGAGGGGTCATTGGGGGGAGTGGTGAGAGTAGGAGATATGTACCAGTACAGAGGGATAGGCAAGAAAGTGATATATGTTTCTGTAAGATTGGATTTTTAGCGTTTATAGCAATGGTTATTAATTGTACTGCAGGGATGGAACGCAAGTTGAAGAAAATGGAGGTTGTGGTGGCAGCTGCAGAGAGGTATTTGGGTGTGCGAGACTTGACATCAGAAGAGTTACAGGGAGTGTTAAGTGGTGATGTCCCATCATTTCAGGTTGAGGGCATGAGGTAGGAGTAAATATATTTAAATAGTGGAGAAGGGTGGGGTTAATTATTAGTAATAATGTTGAATTCGTGAGTGTAGTGTTAGATGGTAGGTTGTTTTATTTTTCAAGAAAAAGATAAGGGAGTTGTACTCCAGTCTAGTAGGTGGCGGTAATGCAACAAATTGGATGCCAACCGCAGTTAAACGTCATTGAAGAAGAAGCAGAAGAAGAAGCAGAAGAGACTTTTGTTTGGTTAAGCGGTGTTGCTGTAGCGCTCATGTGATTGCAGAGTTTGCCAGACAAATGGCCACTGGATTGATGTATATTATCACTGTATAATTTTGCCAGGCAGGCATAGGCTGCTTTGAAGTGAACATTTACTTGAGAAGGTTTTGGGGAAAGCCATTCCTTCCCTACCAGAAGAAGGTTATCATTAGCATCATCGCTAACGGCTACACAAAGTGTAGACATACGCGCGCACCGCACACATGCACACAGATACAGGGGCATTCCTGTGCCGTTTCAGAAAGTTTTATGGAAATACGAATCCCTGATGCATTTTGTTTATGTCTTATGATTCACTTAGGCAAATGAATGCGTTTTCTAACAAGTTGAATAGATTTAGTTGATTTCCTACTAAGTTCAATACATTTTTGAATATTGTTGAATTTCGGTTGAATGTCTGGATTCCGTCCGCAACGCCTATTTTATAGGGCCCTAGTCCATGAACTTGTCATAAGTCAACATAGGACATGCCCTCTTTCCCCCCCACAAGACTCAAAAATATAGACTGGAAATATAAGCAAGGTTAGAGCTTCTTCAGTGTGTGTCACAGTGTGGATACTTATCTGCGTCCCGTTCAGCGTGAGTGACACACTGACTTTATATAGTGTACCAAGAGTTGTTCCCTCGCTTACGGCCATACCAGCCTGAATACGCCCGATCTCGTCCGATCTTGGAAGCTAAGCAGGGTCGGGCCTGGTTAGTACTTGGATGGGAGACCGCCTGGGAATACCAGGTGCTGTAAGCATTTTGTTCCAGTAGGGTGTACTCTTGTGTCATGGAGCAACTACCTTTTATTTATCACCCTAATAATATCATGTATTTTTATTGGACTAAATGCAGTTTGTATGTGCTGCCCTGCCCTGATCAAATGAAATAATGGACAGTGCGTTTCCCTCAAAATGTAGGCAGTACATTCAGCCTTTGTTTTTAGTCTAGGAGACTGTCAATGTCTGTAGTCCCATTAGGGCACTATAAAATCCCTTCGATATTTTGCCTGATTCCGTTTTTTCCCCAAGTTCCCTTTTCTCCTTTTAGATTTCCCCGTTGACCGCTTGTCCCTGTTTTTGCAGGTTTCCGCTCTCAAAAGTACACATTTTTAATAGAAAAACAGCACAATTGGATGTTCTATGTCCACAACAATGTTTAAACCCTATCAGGAGGCCATTTTTGAGGTCTGGGAAAAAAGGAAGACATTTAGATTTTGGGGTGTAGTTACCTTTAAATGCAAGCGTGCACCAGGAAGAGACCTTTAATATGCGGAGGCAGTGAAGAAAGTAGACGAAGAGGGGTCATTGGGGGGAGTGGTGAGAGTAGGAGATATGTACCAGTACAGAGGGATAGGCAAGAAAGTGATATATGTTTCTGTAAGATTGGATTTTTAGCGTTTATAGCAATGGTTATTAATTGTACTGCAGGGATGGAACGCAAGTTGAAGAAAATGGAGGTTGTGGTGGCAGCTGCAGAGAGGTATTTGGGTGTGCGAGACTTGACATCAGAAGAGTTACAGGGAGTGTTAAGTGGTGATGTCCCATCATTTCAGGTTGAGGGCATGAGGTAGGAGTAAATATATTTAAATAGTGGAGAAGGGTGGGGTTAATTATTAGTAATAATGTTGAATTCGTGAGTGTAGTGTTAGATGGTAGGTTGTTTTATTTTTCAAGAAAAAGATAAGGGAGTTGTACTCCAGTCTAGTAGGTGGCGGTAATGCAACAAATTGGATGCCAACCGCAGTTAAACGTCATTGAAGAAGAAGCAGAAGAAGAAGCAGAAGAGACTTTTGTTTGGTTAAGCGGTGTTGCTGTAGCGCTCATGTGATTGCAGAGTTTGCCAGACAAATGGCCACTGGATTGATGTATATTATCACTGTATAATTTTGCCAGGCAGGCATAGGCTGCTTTGAAGTGAACATTTACTTGAGAAGGTTTTGGGGAAAGCCATTCCTTCCCTACCAGAAGAAGGTTATCATTAGCATCATCGCTAACGGCTACACAAAGTGTAGACATACGCGCGCACCGCACACATGCACACAGATACAGGGGCATTCCTGTGCCGTTTCAGAAAGTTTTATGGAAATACGAATCCCTGATGCATTTTGTTTATGTCTTATGATTCACTTAGGCAAATGAATGCGTTTTCTAACAAGTTGAATAGATTTAGTTGATTTCCTACTAAGTTCAATACATTTTTGAATATTGTTGAATTTCGGTTGAATGTCTGGATTCCGTCCGCAACGCCTATTTTATAGGGCCCTAGTCCATGAACTTGTCATAAGTCAACATAGGACATGCCCTCTTTCCCCCCCACAAGACTCAAAAATATAGACTGGAAATATAAGCAAGGTTAGAGCTTCTTCAGTGTGTGTCACAGTGTGGATACTTATCTGCGTCCCGTTCAGCGTGAGTGACACATTGACTTTATATAGTGTACCAAGAGTTGATCCCTCGCTTACGGCCATACCAGCCTGAATACGCCCGATCTCGTCCGATCTCGGAAGCTAAGCATGGTCGGGCCTGGTTAGTACTTGGATGGGAGACCGCCTGGGAATACCAGGTGCTGTAAGCATTTTGTTCCAGTAGGGTGTACTCTTGTGTCATGGAGCAACTACCTTTTATTTATCACCCTAATAATATCATGTATTTTTATTGGACTAAATGCAGTTTGTATGTGCTGCCCTGCCCTGATCAAATGAAATAATGGACAGTGCGTTTCCCTCAAAATGTAGGCAGTACATTCAGCCTTTGTTTTTAGTCTAGGAGACTCAATGTCTGTAGTCCCATTAGGGCACTATAAAATCCCTTCGATATTTTGCCTGATTCCGTTTTTTCCCCAAGTTCCCTTTTCTCCTTTTAGATTTCCCCGTTGACCGCTTGTCCCTGTTTTTGCAGGTTTCCGCTCTCAAAAGTACACATTTTTAATAGAAAAACAGCACAATTGGATGTTCTATGTCCACAACAATGTTTAAACCCTATCAGGAGGCCATTTTTGAGGTCTGGGAAAAAAGGAAGACATTTAGATTTTGGGGTGTAGTTACCTTTAAATGCAAGCGTGCACCAGGAAGAGACCTTTAATATGCGGAGGCAGTGAAGAAAGTAGACGAAGAGGGGTCATTGGGGGGAGTGGTGAGAGTAGGAGATATGTACCAGTACAGAGGGATAGGCAAGAAAGTGATATATGTTTCTGTAAGATTGGATTTTTAGCGTTTATAGCAATGGTTATTAATTGTACTGCAGGGATGGAACGCAAGTTGAAGAAAATGGAGGTTGTGGTGGCAGCTGCAGAGAGGTATTTGGGTGTGCGAGACTTGACATCAGAAGAGTTACAGGGAGTGTTAAGTGGTGATGTCCCATCATTTCAGGTTGAGGGCATGAGGTAGGAGTAAATATATTTAAATAGTGGAGAAGGGTGGGGTTAATTATTAGTAATAATGTTGAATTCGTGAGTGTAGTGTTAGATGGTAGGTTGTTTTATTTTTCAAGAAAAAGATAAGGGAGTTGTACTCCAGTCTAGTAGGTGGCGGTAATGCAACAAATTGGATGCCAACCGCAGTTAAACGTCATTGAAGAAGAAGCAGAAGAAGAAGCAGAAGAGACTTTTGTTTGGTTAAGCGGTGTTGCTGTAGCGCTCATGTGATTGCAGAGTTTGCCAGACAAATGGCCACTGGATTGATGTATATTATCACTGTATAATTTTGCCAGGCAGGCATAGGCTGCTTTGAAGTGAACATTTACTTGAGAAGGTTTTGGGGAAAGCCATTCCTTCCCTACCAGAAGAAGGTTATCATTAGCATCATCGCTAACGGCTACACAAAGTGTAGACATACGCGCGCACCGCACACATGCACACAGATACAGGGGCATTCCTGTGCCGTTTCAGAAAGTTTTATGGAAATACGAATCCCTGATGCATTTTGTTTATGTCTTATGATTCACTTAGGCAAATGAATGCGTTTTCTAACAAGTTGAATAGATTTAGTTGATTTCCTACTAAGTTCAATACATTTTTGAATATTGTTGAATTTCGGTTGAATGTCTGGATTCCGTCCGCAACGCCTATTTTATAGGGCCCTAGTCCATGAACTTGTCATAAGTCAACATAGGACATGCCCTCTTTCCCCCCCACAAGACTCAAAAATATAGACTGGAAATATAAGCAAGGTTAGAGCTTCTTCAGTGTGTGTCACAGTGTGGATACTTATCTGCGTCCCGTTCAGCGTGAGTGACACATTGACTTTATATAGTGTACCAAGAGTTGATCCCTCGCTTACGGCCATACCAGCCTGAATACGCCCGATCTCGTCCGATCTCGGAAGCTAAGCAGGGTCGGGCCTGGTTAGTACTTGGATGGGAGACCGCCTGGGAATACCAGGTGCTGTAAGCATTTTGTTCCAGTAGGGTGTACTCTTGTGTCATGGAGCAACTACCTTTTATTTATCACCCTAATAATATCATGTATTTTTATTGGACTAAATGCAGTTTGTATGTGCTGCCCTGCCCTGATCAAATGAAATAATGGACAGTGCGTTTCCCTCAAAATGTAGGCAGTACATTCAGCCTTTGTTTTTAGTCTAGGAGACTCAATGTCTGTAGTCCCATTAGGGCACTATAAAATCCCTTCGATATTTTGCCTGATTCCGTTTTTTCCCCAAGTTCCCTTTTCTCCTTTTAGATTTCCCCGTTGACCGCTTGTCCCTGTTTTTGCAGGTTTCCGCTCTCAAAAGTACACATTTTTAATAGAAAAACAGCACAATTGGATGTTCTATGTCCACAACAATGTTTAAACCCTATCAGGAGGCCATTTTTGAGGTCTGGGAAAAAAGGAAGACATTTAGATTTTGGGGTGTAGTTACCTTTAAATGCAAGCGTGCACCAGGAAGAGACCTTTAATATGCGGAGGCAGTGAAGAAAGTAGACGAAGAGGGGTCATTGGGGGGAGTGGTGAGAGTAGGAGATATGTACCAGTACAGAGGGATAGGCAAGAAAGTGATATATGTTTCTGTAAGATTGGATTTTTAGCGTTTATAGCAATGGTTATTAATTGTACTGCAGGGATGGAACGCAAGTTGAAGAAAATGGAGGTTGTGGTGGCAGCTGCAGAGAGGTATTTGGGTGTGCGAGACTTGACATCAGAAGAGTTACAGGGAGTGTTAAGTGGTGATGTCCCATCATTTCAGGTTGAGGGCATGAGGTAGGAGTAAATATATTTAAATAGTGGAGAAGGGTGGGGTTAATTATTAGTAATAATGTTGAATTCGTGAGTGTAGTGTTAGATGGTAGGTTGTTTTATTTTTCAAGAAAAAGATAAGGGAGTTGTACTCCAGTCTAGTAGGTGGCGGTAATGCAACAAATTGGATGCCAACCGCAGTTAAACGTCATTGAAGAAGAAGCAGAAGAAGAAGCAGAAGAGACTTTTGTTTGGTTAAGCGGTGTTGCTGTAGCGCTCATGTGATTGCAGAGTTTGCCAGACAAATGGCCACTGGATTGATGTATATTATCACTGTATAATTTTGCCAGGCAGGCATAGGCTGCTTTGAAGTGAACATTTACTTGAGAAGGTTTTGGGGAAAGCCATTCCTTCCCTACCAGAAGAAGGTTATCATTAGCATCATCGCTAACGGCTACACAAAGTGTAGACATACGCGCGCACCGCACACATGCACACAGATACAGGGGCATTCCTGTGCCGTTTCAGAAAGTTTTATGGAAATACGAATCCCTGATGCATTTTGTTCATGTCTTATGATTCACTTAGGCAAATGAATGCGTTTTCTAACAAGTTGAATAGATTTAGTTGATTTCCTACTAAGTTCAATAAATTTTTGAATATTGTTGAATTTCGGTTGAATGTCTGGATTCCGTCCGCAACGCCTATTTTATAGGGCCCTAGTCCATGAACTTGTCATAAGTCAACATAGGACATGCCCTCTTTCCCCCCCACAAGACTCAAAAATATAGACTGGAAATGTAAGCAAGGTTAGAGCTTCTTCAGTGTGTGTCACAGTGTGGATACTTATCTGTGTCCCGTTCAGCGTGAGTGACACATTGACTTTATATAGTGTACCAAGAGTTGTTCCCTCGCTTACGGCCATACCAGCCTGAATACGCCCGATCTCGTCCGATCTCGGAAGCTAAGCAGGGTCGGGCCTGGTTAGTACTTGGATGGGAGACCGCCTGGGAATACCAGGTGCTGTAAGCATTTTGTTCCAGTAGGGTGTACTCTTGTGTCATGGAGCAACTACCTTTTATTTATCACCCTAATAATATCATGTATTTTTATTGGACTAAATGCAGTTTGTATGTGCTGCCCTGCCCTGATCAAATGAAATAATGGACAGTGCGTTTCCCTCAAAATGTAGGCAGTACATTCAGCCTTTGTTTTTAGTCTAGGAGACTGTCAATGTCTGTAGTCCCATTAGGGCACTATAAAATCCCTTCGATATTTTGCCTGATTCCGTTTTTTCCCCAAGTTCCCTTTTCTCCTTTTAGATTTCCCCGTTGACCGCTTGTCCCTGTTTTTGCAGGTTTCCGCTCTCAAAAGTACACATTTTTAATAGAAAAACAGCACAATTGGATGTTCTATGTCCACAACAATGTTTAAACCCTATCAGGAGGCCATTTTTGAGGTCTGGGAAAAAAGGAAGACATTTAGATTTTGGGGTGTAGTTACCTTTAAATGCAAGCGTGCACCAGGAAGAGACCTTTAATATGCGGAGGCAGTGAAGAAAGTAGACGAAGAGGGGTCATTGGGGGGAGTGGTGAGAGTAGGAGATATGTACCAGTACAGAGGGATAGGCAAGAAAGTGATATATGTTTCTGTAAGATTGGATTTTTAGCGTTTATAGCAATGGTTATTAATTGTACTGCAGGGATGGAACGCAAGTTGAAGAAAATGGAGGTTGTGGTGGCAGCTGCAGAGAGGTATTTGGGTGTGCGAGACTTGACATCAGAAGAGTTACAGGGAGTGTTAAGTGGTGATGTCCCATCATTTCAGGTTGAGGGCATGAGGTAGGAGTAAATATATTTAAATAGTGGAGAAGGGTGGGGTTAATTATTAGTAATAATGTTGAATTCGTGAGTGTAGTGTTAGATGGTAGGTTGTTTTATTTTTCAAGAAAAAGATAAGGGAGTTGTACTCCAGTCTAGTAGGTGGCGGTAATGCAACAAATTGGATGCCAACCGCAGTTAAACGTCATTGAAGAAGAAGCAGAAGAAGAAGCAGAAGAGACTTTTGTTTGGTTAAGCGGTGTTGCTGTAGCGCTCATGTGATTGCAGAGTTTGCCAGACAAATGGCCACTGGATTGATGTATATTATCACTGTATAATTTTGCCAGGCAGGCATAGGCTGCTTTGAAGTGAACATTTACTTGAGAAGGTTTTGGGGAAAGCCATTCCTTCCCTACCAGAAGAAGGTTATCATTAGCATCATCGCTAACGGCTACACAAAGTGTAGACATACGCGCGCACCGCACACATGCACACAGATACAGGGGCATTCCTGTGCCGTTTCAGAAAGTTTTATGGAAATACGAATCCCTGATGCATTTTGTTCATGTCTTATGATTCACTTAGGCAAATGAATGCGTTTTCTAACAAGTTGAATAGATTTAGTTGATTTCCTACTAAGTTCAATACATTTTTGAATATTGTTGAATTTCGGTTGAATGTCTGGATTCCGTCCGCAACGCCTATTTTATAGGGCCCTAGTCCATGAACTTGTCATAAGTCAACATAGGACATGCCCTCTTTCCCCCCCACAAGACTCAAAAATATAGCCTGGAAATGTAAGCAAGGTTAGAGCTTCTTCAGTGTGTGTCACAGTGTGGATACTTATCTGTGTCCCGTTCAGCGTGAGTGACACATTGACTTTATATAGTGTACCAAGAGTTGTTCCCTCGCTTACGGCCATACCAGCCTGAATACGCCCGATCTCGTCCGATCTCGGAAGCTAAGCAGGGTCGGGCATGGTTAGTACTTGGATGGGAGACCGCCTGGAATACCAGATGCTGTAAGCATTTTGTTCCAGTAGGGTGTACTCTTGTGTCATGGAGCAACTACCTTTTATTTATCACCCTAATAATATCATGTATTTTTATTGGACTAAATGCAGTTTGTATGTGCTGCCCTGCCCTGATCAAATGAAATAATGGACAGTGCGTTTCCCTCAAAATGTAGGCAGTACATTCAGCCTTTGTTTTTAGTCTAGGAGACTGTCAATGTCTGTAGTCCCATTAGGGCACTATAAAATCCCTTCGATATTTTGCCTGATTCCGTTTTTTCCCCAAGTTCCCTTTTCTCCTTTTAGATTTCCCCGTTGACCGCTTGTCCCTGTTTTTGCAGGTTTCCGCTCTCAAAAGTACACATTTTTAATAGAAAAACAGCACAATTGGATGTTCTATGTCCACAACAATGTTTAAACCCTATCAGGAGGCCATTTTTGAGGTCTGGGAAAAAAGGAAGACATTTAGATTTTGGGGTGTAGTTACCTTTAAATGCAAGCGTGCACCAGGAAGAGACCTTTAATATGCGGAGGCAGTGAAGAAAGTAGACGAAGAGGGGTCATTGGGGGGAGTGGTGAGAGTAGGAGATATGTACCAGTACAGAGGGATAGGCAAGAAAGTGATATATGTTTCTGTAAGATTGGATTTTTAGCGTTTATAGCAATGGTTATTAATTGTACTGCAGGGATGGAACGCAAGTTGAAGAAAATGGAGGTTGTGGTGGCAGCTGCAGAGAGGTATTTGGGTGTGCGAGACTTGACATCAGAAGAGTTACAGGGAGTGTTAAGTGGTGATGTCCCATCATTTCAGGTTGAGGGCATGAGGTAGGAGTAAATATATTTAAATAGTGGAGAAGGGTGGGGTTAATTATTAGTAATAATGTTGAATTCGTGAGTGTAGTGTTAGATGGTAGGTTGTTTTATTTTTCAAGAAAAAGATAAGGGAGTTGTACTCCAGTCTAGTAGGTGGCAGTAATGCAACAAATTGGATGCCAACCGCAGTTAAACGTCATTGAAGAAGAAGCAGAAGAAGAAGCAGAAGAGACTTTTGTTTGGTTAAGCGGTGTTGCTGTAGCGCTCATGTGATTGCAGAGTTTGCCAGACAAATGGCCACTGGATTGATGTATATTATCACTGTATAATTTTGCCAGGCAGGCATAGGCTGCTTTGAAGTGAACATTTACTTGAGAAGGTTTTGGGGAAAGCCATTCCTTCCCTACCAGAAGAAGGTTATCATTAGCATCATCGCTAACGGCTACACAAAGTGTAGACATACGCGCGCACCGCACACATGCACACAGATACAGGGGCATTCCTGTGCCGTTTCAGAAAGTTTTATGGAAATACGAATCCCTGATGCATTTTGTTCATGTCTTATGATTCACTTAGGCAAATGAATGCGTTTCCTAACAAGTTGAATAGATTTAGTTGATTTCCTACTAAGTTCAATACATTTTTGAATATTGTTGAATTTCGGTTGAATGTCTGGATTCCGTCCGCAACGCCTATTTTATAGGGCCCTAGTCCATGAACTTGTCATAAGTCAACATAGGACATGCCCTCTTTCCCCCCCACAAGACTCAAAAATATAGACTGGAAATGTAAGCAAGGTTAGAGCTTCTTCAGTGTGTGTCACAGTGTGGATACTTATCTGTGTCCCGTTCAGCGTGAGTGACACATTGACTTTATATAGTGTACCAAGAGTTGTTCCCTCGTTTACGGCCATACCAGCCTGAATACGCCCCTTTCGGTAATTGAGGAAGTGGTTACAGGTGCGGTGGTATTGGAGGAGAAGGAGAGGGAATTGGTTGCTGCGTTTTGAAATCTTTTTTTGTTTGGTTATTTATGTGGAATTTGATTTTTGTTTTGATTTATTAGTAGAGTTGTTTCTCCCCTAGCAGCTTTTGCTGGGGGGGGAAGGAAAGGAGGGAAAATACAGATATAATTAGTTAATCGGACGGACAACAATGGATACAACGACCTACGCGATGGAACAGACAAAGAGTACTGGACATGGAGGAAAAGTTCCTGATGCACCATCATCGAGGGAAAAGTCCTATGATAAGACTTGTACGGTGGCGGTGGATATCACTGGGGAAAAGAAATTAACGATGATGGAATTGCTGAGAGGGATAAAGGAGGCGTGTGGAACGGTGATAGGGTGCAGATTTAAAGGTGATCAGAAGTATGAGATTACGATGTCCCATGTCCATGGGAAGGAGAGGTTAATGGATGGACTAAAAATCAAATCGTGCACGGTAATGGCGAGGGACATTTCAGCGGATGAGCTGGTGGTGTCCTTCATGAATTTACCAGTGTATATTAGTGACGATACTATCGTGGCAAAATTGGAAGGATGGGGTGTGAAGGCGGTTTCTGGGATTAAGAGGAGATTATGGCCAGGAACAGAGATCGCTGATGGCACAAGATTCTGTAAAGTCCGGTTTACAGACGTGGTGCGCTCACTACCATATTCTACCAAGTTCGAGACGTTGGAGGGGACTGAGTACTTTCGAGTGATACATGACAGGCAAGTTAAAGTGTGCCGAATTTGTATTCAGTCTGGCCACGTAGTACGGGACTGTCCTGATTTTCTATGTCGGAGATGCGGAGCACAAGGGCACTATGCAAGAGAGTGCGTCGAGAGAGAGGAGAGACCATGTAATGGATGTGGGGAGAGAAGAATGCGCTGTACGTGTACTGGGCCAACAGATGGTGAAGACATGGAACAACAGGAGGAGGAGATGGAAGAAGAGAGAGTGGAGGAGGGGGAAAAAGGAGGCAAGGATGGTGGAGGAGGAGGAGGAGATGGTGAATCTACTGCGACAGAGGGGGATGGAATTGGGGCGAGCATGGATGTCGAATTCCTAGATGACTACTGCACAGATGGAAAGGAGCCTGATGGTGGAGGAGGAGGAGGAGGTGAGCAGGAAACGGAAACATCTGAAGGTGAGGGAGATGAAGATAATGGAGGGGTTGTACCTGACACTATTCCTGAAAGTATGGATGTGAAGGGGGAATCCGCGAAGAGGAAGGACTCTGAGAGTGAAGTGTCCGCGGGTGAAGTCCAAAGGGTGAGGGAAGAAGCAAAGGAAAGTAGGAAGAGCAAGAAGAAGAAGAAAAAGACTGGGTCTTGATGATGGGAAAAATCAACATATTAATTGTACTTATGGTGAGTGTTGTATCTGTTAATATTAATGGACTAAGGAATATGGGAAAGTTAGAACAGACAGTGAGTCTACTACAGGCTGATATTTTATGCTTCCAAGAGACACACTGGACTGACAGTATGATGGATGGAGTAAGAAAGAGATGGATGGATTTGATTTATTATAATAATGGTGGGGAGAGGACGTGTGGGGTTGCTATATTAATTAAGAGGGATAGTGTACAGAATATTAGGCAAGTGTATGCGGATAAAGAGGGTAGACTTTTGAGTGTTAAATTTGAATTTCTAAATGTGCAATACACTTTATTGAATGTTTATGCACCTAATAATGAGAGTGACCGAGAAGTATTTTTTAAGGCACTTGAGCAACATTGTGTGGGTAACTGTATATTGGTTGGGGATTTTAACGTTAGATTGACAAAACTGGACACGTCAAGGAGTACTTTGTTGCGCTCTGACATGTCTAGGCGAGTATTGTTGGGGATAATGAAGGATCATTGTCTGAGTGATGTATGGAGGGGAATGCATCCAAGTCAGAGAGTTTTTTCAAGGAGGCAGGTTGTTTTGAAGGTTCTCAGGCAAAGCCGCATAGATTATTGTTTAGCGGCGGAAAATGTTGTGCAATATATACAAAAGATTAGGTATGATTTTAATACATTAAGTGATCATGCCTCTCTTGGTTTCCTGCTGGGTCCTAGTGTGCCTTCTAGAGGGGGTGGTGTATGGTGTTTGAATGCTGAGCTACTAAAAGAAGGAAAATATATTGATATGATTTCTGATTGTATAAATAGAGAAATATTGAGTGATTTTAAAAGTGTTAATATTGGATTGTGGTGGGAGGGTTTAAAAGAGAAGATTAGAGGGTTGAGCATTAAATATGCAAGACGAAGGAATTTTCTTTTAAAGAGGGAGAGGATAGCTTTGAATAAAAGACTAGACATTGAGCTGGGAAAAGTTGATACGGTGGAGGGTTATGATATGGCAGGTTTTATGGAAGCTCAGGCTGCGGTACATAACTTTGAAAAGAGTGCATGTATGGGGGCAATAGTAAGGAGTAGAGTACAGTATGCCATAGAAGGAGAGAAATGTACATCCTTCTTTTTAGGGTTAGAAAAGAAGAAGCAGGCTAGAAACTATATTACAGAAATCGAGAATGAGAGGGGGGAGACAGTGAATGATCTGGTGGGGATTTTAGATACAATAGAATGTTTTTATAGTAATCTTTTTAAAAAAGAATGCAATGATCAAGGATGTATAGAAGAGGTGTTGAGCTATGTAGATGCCAGAATATCAGAGGATGAAAGACTCATGTGTGACACGGACTTGGCGGTCACAGAGATACGGGAGGCGATTTTGTCTGCTCATAGAAATAAGAGCCCTGGCTCTGATGGGCTGACAAGTGAGTTTTACAAAACATTTGTGGATATACTGGCACCTGTTTTATTAGATGTGTACAAATATATGGAGCAATCTCAGGAAGTCTCGGAGTCGATGGCGACTGGCTTAATAACTATAATATATAAAAACAAGGGAAGTAGGAAAAGATTAGAAAATTTTAGGCCATTATCTATTTTAAATGTAGATTATAAGATCTTAACTAAGGTGCTGGCTAACAGAATTAATAAAGTAATGGGAAGTATTATTTCAGAGACACAGGCTTACAGTGTTCCTGGTAGAGAAATAGCAGACATTATTTGCACTTTAAGGGATGTCATAAGACATATGAAGGGTGAGGGAGGTGTAGTATTGAGCATTGATTTAAATAAAGCTTTTGATAGAGTAGAACATTCATTTCTAATGCAGACGCTTAAAACTTTTGGATTTGGGAGCAGAATGGTGGCCTGGATACAGCTGCTATACGGTGCTGCAGTAAGTAGAGTAAAATGTAACGGGTTACTTACTGATGCTTTCCCATTGGAGAGGTCGGTGAGGCAAGGATGTCCATTGTCTGCGGCCTTATATTGTATGTCGGTTGAGCCTCTGGTGGCTCTCCTTAAAGCAGACCACCAGATCCGAGGCGTTTCTATTCCAGGGGGTGGAGTCAGCATTGTGCAGCAATATGCAGATGACACTACAATTACTGTTAGAGATGTGGAAAGTGTAAATAGAGTGATGGAGTGTTTTGAGCTCTTTGGGAAAGCATCAGGTGCTAAGATTAATGTAGAAAAGACTGAGGTTTTGTATGTGGGGCTAGTGAATGATAATGGGTGTAGGTATCATTTTAAAAGAGCTAATGGCTATTTTAAAGCGTTGGGAGTTATTTTGGGTATTGATGAAAAGGAGGCATGTGATAGGACTTGGGCAGGTGTATTGAATAAAATCAAACAAACTCTGGCATTTTGGAGATGGAGGAATTTAAAATTGAAAGGAAAGGTAGTGGTAACAAATTCTTTACTAATATCTAAATGTGTATATGTCATGGATGTGCTTCAGATGCCTGAGTGGGTTTTAAAAGAACTTAATTCTATTGTTTCTAACTTCTTGTGGGATGGCAAAGGGGCTAGAATATCTAGGTCTACACTTGCTGCAGAGTATAAAGATGGGGGTCTAAAATTAGTGGACATAGACGTGAAAAGAAAAGCATTAAGAATTAAAATTATACAGAAGTATTTATATGGGGAGGAAGAATATGGGTGGAAGAGGTTCTTTAGGAATTATTTGTATAATAATGGTGGATGTGAAGAGAGTGGGTTATTAATGATATGGAAAAAGCCTATGTATGAACAAGTTCCTCTGTTTTATCAGGAAGTGTTACGTGCATGGGGAGAATTTCTTCCTCGTGTAAAATATGTGTGTGAACATAAGGATATAATACTGAATCAACCTGTGTTTTTAAATCCCAAAATTATGTTCAATGATGAAGTGTTGTATAATCCCCTTTTTATGAGGGCTGGACTGAGACTTATTAAAGACTTTGTATATGAAGTTATTCCTGGGTTTCTAAGAGACCAGGCCATTTATGACAATGTGAAGGATGTGGATGATACAGTTTGGAAAGGTACTATATTGAATGGTTTTGAACGGGTGAAAAGTAGCATTCCAGCAGAATGGGTTTCTGTCATTAATGGAGATGGAATTTGGGAAGATTTATATGTATTACCGAATTTATATATTGACAATGGGGATAAATGGAAAACATTGTCTAGTGTCAGAACAAATGTTTTTTATAAACAATTACTGGTTACTGACAGGCCTGCTGCTGAGAAGAGGTGGGTAGAACTGTTTCCGAAGATGGATCGAAAAGTATTATGGAAAAACTTATACTTACATGGGAATAAATTGGAATGTGAAAATAACGATTTTAAAATAAGACATAATCGGATATACACAAAAGTAGTGCTGCATCAAATAAATAAAGAAATAAAAAGAGAATGTGATATATGTGGTAAGGCACCAGAAAATTTATTACACTTATTTGTAGAATGCGAGGATTTAAAAGATATGTTTTGTAAAGTAAAGGAAATAATATGTAAAAACTGGGGGAGTGGTTTGTTGGAAAAGAATGCGTGGGAGGAATTGGTTTTATTTGGAGTGGGAGATGAATGTAAAGGGGTTAATGTGAGGTTGTTGAATATTGTATTGAGTTTTGTTAGGTATGCTATTTTTTGTGGGAGGAATTATGCTTATTTTGAAGGGAGGAGGGTAAGGGTGTGGGGTATTTTTGTAGCTTTGTTTAAGAAGCACATCGATATGTTTTATAGTTATGGATTGGAAGATTTTGATGAACTTTTTGTAGAGGGGAGTGGGTTAATTGCAAGGGGGGATGGTGGAGGAATCACTTATAATTTTTGAAAGAAATATTTTGATATTTTCTAATGTTTATTTTTATTTGACAGGGAGATGCTTTTAAATCTGCCTATTTAATATGTGGAATTTGTTATGTCTTAGTCATGTCTGGTTTTTGTATACTAGGTTTTTGTTTTTTATTTCTTTGGGTTCTTTGATTTGATAGGGGGTGAATTGTTCGCCTGCCTATGGTAGAATAGTTTCTAGTGTATGGTTTTTTGTATATAACACTGTACATGGTATAATATAAGTGTATTTGATGAATATTTTACAATAAAAAAATAAAATAAAAAAATACGCCCGATCTCGTCCGATCTCGGAAGCTAAGCAGGGTCGGGCCTGGTTAGTACTTGGATGGGAGACCGCCTGGGAATACCAGGTGCTGTAAGCATTTTGTTCCAGTAGGGTGTACTCTTGTGTCATGGAGCAACTACCTTTTATTTATCACCCTAATAATATCATGTATTTTTATTGGACTAAATGCAGTTTGTATGTGCTGCCCTGCCCTGATCAAATGAAATAATGGACAGTGCGTTTCCCTCAAAATGTAGGCAGTACATTCAGCCTTTGTTTTTAGTCTAGGAGACTGTCAATGTCTGTAGTCCCATTAGGGCACTATAAAATCCCTTCGATATTTTGCCTGATTCCGTTTTTTCCCCAAGTTCCCTTTTCTCCTTTTAGATTTCCCCGTTGACCGCTTGTCCCTGTTTTTGCAGGTTTCCGCTCTCAAAAGTACACATTTTTAATAGAAAAACAGCACAATTGGATGTTCTATGTCCACAACAATGTTTAAACCCTATCAGGAGGCCATTTTTGAGGTCTGGGAAAAAAGGAAGACATTTAGATTTTGGGGTGTAGTTACCTTTAAATGCAAGCGTGCACCAGGAAGAGACCTTTAATATGCGGAGGCAGTGAAGAAAGTAGACGAAGAGGGGTCATTGGGGGGAGTGGTGAGAGTAGGAGATATGTACCAGTACAGAGGGATAGGCAAGAAAGTGATATATGTTTCTGTAAGATTGGATTTTTAGCGTTTATAGCAATGGTTATTAATTGTACTGCAGGGATGGAACGCAAGTTGAAGAAAATGGAGGTTGTGGTGGCAGCTGCAGAGAGGTATTTGGGTGTGCGAGACTTGACATCAGAAGAGTTACAGCGAGTGTTAAGTGGTGATGTCCCATCATTTCAGGTTGAGGGCATGAGGTAGGAGTAAATATATTTAAATAGTGGAGAAGGGTGGGGTTAATTATTAGTAATAATGTTGAATTCGTGAGTGTAGTGTTAGATGGTAGGTTGTTTTATTTTTCAAGAAAAAGATAAGGGAGTTGTACTCCAGTCTAGTAGGTGGCGGTAATGCAACAAATTGGATGCCAACCGCAGTTAAACGTCATTGAAGAAGAAGCAGAAGAAGAAGCAGAAGAGACTTTTGTTTGGTTAAGCGGTGTTGCTGTAGCGCTCATGTGATTGCAGAGTTTGCCAGACAAATGGCCACTGGATTGATGTATATTATCACTGTATAATTTTGCCAGGCAGGCATAGGCTGCTTTGAAGTTAACATTTACTTGAGAAGGTTTTGGGGAAAGCCATTCCTTCCCTACCAGAAGAAGGTTATCATTAGCATCATCGCTAACGGCTACACAAAGTGTAGACATACGCGTGCACCGCACACATGCACACAGACAGGGGCATTCCTGTGCCGTTTCAGAAAGTTGTATGGAAATACGAATCCCTGATGCATTTTGTTCATGTCTTATGATTCACTTAGGTAAATGAATGTGTTTTCTAACAAGTTGAATAGATTTAGTTGATTTCCTACTAAGTTCAATACATTTTTGAATATTGTTGAATTTCGGTTGAATGTCTGGATTCCGTCCGCAACGCCTATTTTATAGGGCCCTAGTCCATGAACTTGTCATAAGTCAACATAGGACATGCCCTCTTTCCCCCCCACAAGACTCAAAAAAATAGACTGGAAATGTAAGCAAGGTTAGAGCTTCTTCAGTGTGGATACTTATCTGCGTCCCGTTCTTGACTTTATATAGTGTACCAAGAGTTGTTCCCTTGCTTACGGCCATACCAGCCTGAATACGCCCGATCTCGTCCGATCTCGGAAGCTAAGCAGGGTCGGGCCTGGTTAGTACTTGGATGGGAGACCGCCTGGGAATACCAGGTGCTGTAAGCATTTTGTTCCAGTAGGGTGTACTCTTGTGTCATGGAGCAACTACCTTTTATTTATCACCCTAATAATATCATGTATTTTTATTGGACTAAATGCAGTTTGTATGTGCTGCCCTGCCCTGATCAAATGAAATAATGGACAGTGCGTTTCCCTCAAAATGTAGGCAGTACATTCAGCCTTTGTTTTTAGTCTAGGAGACTGTCAATGTCTGTAGTCCCATTAGGGCACTATAAAATCCCTTCGATATTTTGCCTGATTCCGTTTTTTCCCCAAGTTCCCTTTTCTCCTTTTAGATTTCCCCGTTGACCGCTTGTCCCTGTTTTTGCAGGTTTCCGCTCTCAAAAGTACACATTTTTAATAGAAAAACAGCACAATTGGATGTTCTATGTCCACAACAATGTTTAAACCCTATCAGGAGGCCATTTTTGAGGTCTGGGAAAAAAGGAAGACATTTAGATTTTGGGGTGTAGTTACCTTTAAATGCAAGCGTGCACCAGGAAGAGACCTTTAATATGCGGAGGCAGTGAAGAAAGTAGACGAAGAGGGGTCATTGGGGGGAGTGGTGAGAGTAGGAGATATGTACCAGTACAGAGGGATAGGCAAGAAAGTGATATATGTTTCTGTAAGATTGGATTTTTAGCGTTTATAGCAATGGTTATTAATTGTACTGCAGGGATGGAACGCAAGTTGAAGAAAATGGAGGTTGTGGTGGCAGCTGCAGAGAGGTATTTGGGTGTGCGAGACTTGACATCAGAAGAGTTACAGCGAGTGTTAAGTGGTGATGTCCCATCATTTCAGGTTGAGGGCATGAGGTAGGAGTAAATATATTTAAATAGTGGAGAAGGGTGGGGTTAATTATTAGTAATAATGTTGAATTCGTGAGTGTAGTGTTAGATGGTAGGTTGTTTTATTTTTCAAGAAAAAGATAAGGGAGTTGTACTCCAGTCTAGTAGGTGGCGGTAATGCAACAAATTGGATGCCAACCGCAGTTAAACGTCATTGAAGAAGAAGCAGAAGAAGAAGCAGAAGAGACTTTTGTTTGGTTAAGCGGTGTTGCTGTAGCGCTCATGTGATTGCAGAGTTTGCCAGACAAATGGCCACTGGATTGATGTATATTATCACTGTATAATTTTGCCAGGCAGGCATAGGCTGCTTTGAAGTTAACATTTACTTGAGAAGGTTTTGGGGAAAGCCATTCCTTCCCTACCAGAAGAAGGTTATCATTAGCATCATCGCTAACGGCTACACAAAGTGTAGACATACGCGTGCACCGCACACATGCACACAGACAGGGGCATTCCTGTGCCGTTTCAGAAAGTTGTATGGAAATACGAATCCCTGATGCATTTTGTTCATGTCTTATGATTCACTTAGGTAAATGAATGTGTTTTCTAACAAGTTGAATAGATTTAGTTGATTTCCTACTAAGTTCAATACATTTTTGAATATTGTTGAATTTCGGTTGAATGTCTGGATTCCGTCCGCAACGCCTATTTTATAGGGCCCTAGTCCATGAACTTGTCATAAGTCAACATAGGACATGCCCTCTTTCCCCCCCACAAGACTCAAAAAAATAGACTGGAAATGTAAGCAAGGTTAGAGCTTCTTCAGTGTGGATACTTATCTGCGTCCCGTTCTTGACTTTATATAGTGTACCAAGAGTTGTTCCCTTGCTTACGGCCATACCAGCCTGAATACGCCCGATCTCGTCCGATCTCGGAAGCTAAGCAGGGTCGGGCCTGGTTAGTACTTGGATGGGAGACCGCCTGGGAATACCAGGTGCTGTAAGCATTTTGTTCCAGTAGGGTGTACTCTTGTGTCATGGAGCAACTACCTTTTATTTATCACCCTAATAATATCATGTATTTTTATTGGACTAAATGCAGTTTGTATGTGCTGCCCTGCCCTGATCAAATGAAATAATGGACAGTGCGTTTCCCTCAAAATGTAGGCAGTACATTCAGCCTTTGTTTTTAGTCTAGGAGACTGTCAATGTCTGTAGTCCCATTAGGGCACTATAAAATCCCTTCGATATTTTGCCTGATTCCGTTTTTTCCCCAAGTTCCCTTTTCTCCTTTTAGATTTCCCCGTTGACCGCTTGTCCCTGTTTTTGCAGGTTTCCGCTCTCAAAAGTACACATTTTTAATAGAAAAACAGCACAATTGGATGTTCTATGTCCACAACAATGTTTAAACCCTATCAGGAGGCCATTTTTGAGGTCTGGGAAAAAAGGAAGACATTTAGATTTTGGGGTGTAGTTACCTTTAAATGCAAGCGTGCACCAGGAAGAGACCTTTAATATGCGGAGGCAGTGAAGAAAGTAGACGAAGAGGGGTCATTGGGGGGAGTGGTGAGAGTAGGAGATATGTACCAGTACAGAGGGATAGGCAAGAAAGTGATATATGTTTCTGTAAGATTGGATTTTTAGCGTTTATAGCAATGGTTATTAATTGTACTGCAGGGATGGAACGCAAGTTGAAGAAAATGGAGGTTGTGGTGGCAGCTGCAGAGAGGTATTTGGGTGTGCGAGACTTGACATCAGAAGAGTTACAGCGAGTGTTAAGTGGTGATGTCCCATCATTTCAGGTTGAGGGCATGAGGTAGGAGTAAATATATTTAAATAGTGGAGAAGGGTGGGGTTAATTATTAGTAATAATGTTGAATTCGTGAGTGTAGTGTTAGATGGTAGGTTGTTTTATTTTTCAAGAAAAAGATAAGGGAGTTGTACTCCAGTCTAGTAGGTGGCGGTAATGCAACAAATTGGATGCCAACCGCAGTTAAACGTCATTGAAGAAGAAGCAGAAGAAGAAGCAGAAGAGACTTTTGTTTGGTTAAGCGGTGTTGCTGTAGCGCTCATGTGATTGCAGAGTTTGCCAGACAAATGGCCACTGGATTGATGTATATTATCACTGTATAATTTTGCCAGGCAGGCATAGGCTGCTTTGAAGTTAACATTTACTTGAGAAGGTTTTGGGGAAAGCCATTCCTTCCCTACCAGAAGAAGGTTATCATTAGCATCATCGCTAACGGCTACACAAAGTGTAGACATACGCGCGCACCGCACACATGCACACAGACAGGGGCATTCCTGTGCCGTTTCAGAAAGTTGTATGGAAATACGAATCCCTGATGCATTTTGTTCATGTCTTATGATTCACTTAGGCAAATGAATGCGTTTTCTAACAAGTTGAATAGATTTAGTTGATTTCCTACTAAGTTCAATACATTTTTGAATATTGTTGAATTTCGGTTGAATGTCTGGATTCCGTCCGCAACGCCTATTTTATAGGGCCCTAGTCCATGAACTTGTCATAAGTCAACATAGGACATGCCCTCTTTCCCCCCCACAAGACTCAAAAATATAGACTGGAAATGTAAGCAAGGTTAGAGCTTCTTCAGTGTGGATACTTATCTGCGTCCCGTTCAGCGTGAGTGACACATTGACTTTATATAGTGTACCAAGAGTTGTTTCCTCGCTTACGGCCATACCAGCCTGAATACGCCCGATCTCGTCCGATCTCGGAAGCTAAGCAGGGTCGGGCCTGGTTAGTACTTGGATGGGAGACCGCCTTGGAATACCAGGTGCTGTAAGCATTTTGTTCCAGTAGGGTGTACTCTTGTGTCATGGAGCAACTACCTTTTATTTATCACCCTAATAATATCATGTATTTTTATTGGACTAAATGCAGTTTGTATGTGCTGCCCTGCCCTGATCAAATGAAATAATGGACAGTGCGTTTCCCTCAAAATGTAGGCAGTACATTCAGCCTTTGTTTTTAGTCTAGGAGACTGTCAATGTCTGTAGTCCCATTAGGGCACTATAAAATCCCTTCGATATTTTGCCTGATTCCGTTTTTTCCCCAAGTTCCCTTTTCTCCTTTTAGATTTCCCCGTTGACCGCTTGTCCCTGTTTTTGCAGGTTTCCGCTCTCAAAAGTACACATTTTTAATAGAAAAACAGCACAATTGGATGTTCTATGTCCACAACAATGTTTAAACCCTATCAGGAGGCCATTTTTGAGGTCTGGGAAAAAAGGAAGACATTTAGATTTTGGGGTGTAGTTACCTTTAAATGCAAGCGTGCACCAGGAAGAGACCTTTAATATGCGGAGGCAGTGAAGAAAGTAGACGAAGAGGGGTCATTGGGGGGAGTGGTGAGAGTAGGAGATATGTACCAGTACAGAGGGATAGGCAAGAAAGTGATATATGTTTCTGTAAGATTGGATTTTTAGCGTTTATAGCAATGGTTATTAATTGTACTGCAGGGATGGAACGCAAGTTGAAGAAAATGGAGGTTGTGGTGGCAGCTGCAGAGAGGTATTTGGGTGTGCGAGACTTGACATCAGAAGAGTTACAGCGAGTGTTAAGTGGTGATGTCCCATCATTTCAGGTTGAGGGCATGAGGTAGGAGTAAATATATTTAAATAGTGGAGAAGGGTGGGGTTAATTATTAGTAATAATGTTGAATTCGTGAGTGTAGTGTTAGATGGTAGGTTGTTTTATTTTTCAAGAAAAAGATAAGGGAGTTGTACTCCAGTCTAGTAGGTGGCGGTAATGCAACAAATTGGATGCCAACCGCAGTTAAACGTCATTGAAGAAGAAGCAGAAGAAGAAGCAGAAGAGACTTTTGTTTGGTTAAGCGGTGTTGCTGTAGCGCTCATGTGATTGCAGAGTTTGCCAGACAAATGGCCACTGGATTGATGTATATTATCACTGTATAATTTTGCCAGGCAGGCATAGGCTGCTTTGAAGTTAACATTTACTTGAGAAGGTTTTGGGGAAAGCCATTCCTTCCCTACCAGAAGAAGGTTATCATTAGCATCATCGCTAACGGCTACACAAAGTGTAGACATACGCGCGCACCGCACACATGCACACAGACAGGGGCATTCCTGTGCCGTTTCAGAAAGTTGTATGGAAATACGAATCCCTGATGCATTTTGTTCATGTCTTATGATTCACTTAGGCAAATGAATGCGTTTTCTAACAAGTTGAATAGATTTAGTTGATTTCCTACTAAGTTCAATACATTTTTGAATATTGTTGAATTTCGGTTGAATGTCTGGATTCCGTCCGCAACGCCTATTTTATAGGGCCCTAGTCCATGAACTTGTCATAAGTCAACATAGGACATGCCCTCTTTCCCCCCCACAAGACTCAAAAATATAGACTGGAAATGTAAGCAAGGTTAGAGCTTCTTCAGTGTGGATACTTATCTGCGTCCCGTTCAGCGTGAGTGTCACATTGACTTTATATAGTGTACCAAGAGTTGTTCCCTCGCTTACGGCCATACCAGCCTGAATACGCCCGATCTCGTCCGATCTCGGAAGCTAAGCAGGGTCGGGCCTGGTTAGTACTTGGATGGGAGACCGCCTGGGAATACCAGGTGCTGTAAGCATTTTGTTCCAGTAGGGTGTACTCTTGTGTCATGGAGCAACTACCTTTTATTTATCACCCTAATAATATCATGTATTTTTATTGGACTAAATGCAGTTTGTATGTGCTGCCCTGCCCTGATCAAATGAAATAATGGACAGTGCGTTTCCCTCAAAATGTAGGCAGTACATTCAGCCTTTGTTTTTAGTCTAGGAGACTGTCAATGTCTGTAGTCCCATTAGGGCACTATAAAATCCCTTCGATATTTTGCCTGATTCCGTTTTTTCCCCAAGTTCCCTTTTCTCCTTTTAGATTTCCCCGTTGACCGCTTGTCCCTGTTTTTGCAGGTTTCCGCTCTCAAAAGTACACATTTTTAATAGAAAAACAGCACAATTGGATGTTCTATGTCCACAACAATGTTTAAACCCTATCAGGAGGCCATTTTTGAGGTCTGGGAAAAAAGGAAGACATTTAGATTTTGGGGTGTAGTTACCTTTAAATGCAAGCGTGCACCAGGAAGAGACCTTTAATATGCGGAGGCAGTGAAGAAAGTAGACGAAGAGGGGTCATTGGGGGGAGTGGTGAGAGTAGGAGATATGTACCAGTACAGAGGGATAGGCAAGAAAGTGATATATGTTTCTGTAAGATTGGATTTTTAGCGTTTATAGCAATGGTTATTAATTGTACTGCAGGGATGGAACGCAAGTTGAAGAAAATGGAGGTTGTGGTGGCAGCTGCAGAGAGGTATTTGGGTGTGCGAGACTTGACATCAGAAGAGTTACAGCGAGTGTTAAGTGGTGATGTCCCATCATTTCAGGTTGAGGGCATGAGGTAGGAGTAAATATATTTAAATAGTGGAGAAGGGTGGGGTTAATTATTAGTAATAATGTTGAATTCGTGAGTGTAGTGTTAGATGGTAGGTTGTTTTATTTTTCAAGAAAAAGATAAGGGAGTTGTACTCCAGTCTAGTAGGTGGCGGTAATGCAACAAATTGGATGCCAACCGCAGTTAAACGTCATTGAAGAAGAAGCAGAAGAAGAAGCAGAAGAGACTTTTGTTTGGTTAAGCGGTGTTGCTGTAGCGCTCATGTGATTGCAGAGTTTGCCAGACAAATGGCCACTGGATTGATGTATATTATCACTGTATAATTTTGCCAGGCAGGCATAGGCTGCTTTGAAGTTAACATTTACTTGAGAAGGTTTTGGGGAAAGCCATTCCTTCCCTACCAGAAGAAGGTTATCATTAGCATCATCGCTAACGGCTACACAAAGTGTAGACATACGCGCGCACCGCACACATGCACACAGACAGGGGCATTCCTGTGCCGTTTCAGAAAGTTGTATGGAAATACGAATCCCTGATGCATTTTGTTCATGTCTTATGATTCACTTAGGCAAATGAATGCGTTTTCTAACAAGTTGAATAGATTTAGTTGATTTCCTACTAAGTTCAATACATTTTTGAATATTGTTGAATTTCGGTTGAATGTCTGGATTCCGTCCGCAACGCCTATTTTATAGGGCCCTAGTCCATGAACTTGTCATAAGTCAACATAGGACATGCCCTCTTTCCCCCCCACAAGACTCAAAAATATAGACTGGAAATGTAAGCAAGGTTAGAGCTTCTTCAGTGTGGATACTTATCTGCGTCCCGTTCAGCGTGAGTGACACATTGACTTTATATAGTGTACCAAGAGTTGTTCCCTCGCTTACGGCCATACCAGCCTGAATACGCCTGATCTCGTCCGATCTTGGAAGCTAAGCAGGGTCGGGCCTGGTTAGTACTTGGATGGGAGACCGCCTGGGAATACCAGGTGCTGTAAGCATTTTGTTCCAGTAGGGTGTACTCTTGTGTCATGGAGCAACTACCTTTTATTTATCACCCTAATAATATCATGTATTTTTATTGGACTAAATGCAGTTTGTATGTGCTGCCCTGCCCTGATCAAATGAAATAATGGACAGTGCGTTTCCCTCAAAATGTAGGCAGCACATTCAGCCTTTGTTTTTAGTCTAGGAGACTGTCAATGTCTGTAGTCCCATTAGGGCACTATAAAATCCCTTCGATATTTTGCCTGATTCCGTTTTTTCCCCAAGTTCCCTTTTCTCCTTTTAGATTTCCCCGTTGACCGCTTGTCCCTGTTTTTGCAGGTTTCCGCTCTCAAAAGTACACATTTTTAATAGAAAAACAGCACAATTGGATGTTCTATGTCCACAACAATGTTTAAACCCTATCAGGAGGCCATTTTTGAGGTCTGGGAAAAAAGGAAGACATTTAGATTTTGGGGTGTAGTTACCTTTAAATGCAAGCGTGCACCAGGAAGAGACCTTTAATATGCGGAGGCAATGAAGAAAGTAGACGAAGAGGGGTCATTGGGGGGAGTGGTGAGAGTAGGAGATATGTACCAGTACAGAGGGATAGGCAAGAAAGTGATATATGTTTCTGTAAGATTGGATTTTTAGCGTTTATAGCAATGGTTATTAATTGTACTGCAGGGATGGAACGCAAGTTGAAGAAAATGGAGGTTGTGGTGGCAGCTGCAGAGAGGTATTTGGGTGTGCGAGACTTGACATCAGAAGAGTTACAGCGAGTGTTAAGTGGTGATGTCCCATCATTTCAGGTTGAGGGCATGAGGTAGGAGTAAATATATTTAAATAGTGGAGAAGGGTGGGGTTAATTATTAGTAATAATGTTGAATTCGTGAGTGTAGTGTTAGATGGTAGGTTGTTTTATTTTTCAAGAAAAAGATAAGGGAGTTGTACTCCAGTCTAGTAGGTGGCGGTAATGCAACAAATTGGATGCCAACCGCAGTTAAACGTCATTGAAGAAGAAGCAGAAGAAGAAGCAGAAGAGACTTTTGTTTGGTTAAGCGGTGTTGCTGTAGCGCTCATGTGATTGCAGAGTTTGCCAGACAAATGGCCACTGGATTGATGTATATTATCACTGTATAATTTTGCCAGGCAGGCATAGGCTGCTTTGAAGTTAACATTTACTTGAGAAGGTTTTGGGGAAAGCCATTCCTTCCCTACCAGAAGAAGGTTATCATTAGCATCATCGCTAACGGCTACACAAAGTGTAGACATACGCGCGCACCGCACACATGCACACAGACAGGGGCATTCCTGTGCCGTTTCAGAAAGTTGTATGGAAATACGAATCCCTGATGCATTTTGTTCATGTCTTATGATTCACTTAGGCAAATGAATGCGTTTTCTAACAAGTTGAATAGATTTAGTTGATTTCCTACTAAGTTCAATACATTTTTGAATATTGTTGAATTTCGGTTGAATGTCTGGATTCCGTCCGCAACGCCTATTTTATAGGGCCCTAGTCCATGAACTTGTCATAAGTCAACATAGGACATGCCCTCTTTCCCCCCCACAAGACTCAAAAATATAGACTGGAAATGTAAGCAAGGTTAGAGCTTCTTCAGTGTGGATACTTATCTGCGTCCCGTTCAGCGTGAGTGACACATTGACTTTATATAGTGTACCAAGAGTTGTTCCCTCGCTTACGGCCATACCAGCCTGAATACGCCCGATCTCGTCAGATCTCGGAAGCTAAGCAGGGTCGGGCCTGGTTAGTACTTGGATGGGAGACCGCCTGGGAATACCAGGTGCTGTAAGCATTTTGTTCCAGTAGGGTGTACTCTTGTGTCATGGAGCAACTACCTTTTATTTATCACCCTAATAATATCATGTATTTTTATTGGACTAAATGCAGTTTGTATGTGCTGCCCTGCCCTGATCAAATGAAATAATGGACAGTGCGTTTCCCTCAAAATGTAGGCAGTACATTCAGCCTTTGTTTTTAGTCTAGGAGACTGTCAATGTCTGTAGTCCCATTAGGGCACTATAAAATCCCTTCGATATTTTGCCTGATTCCGTTTTTTCCCCAAGTTCCCTTTTCTCCTTTTAGATTTCCCCGTTGACCGCTTGTCCCTGTTTTTGCAGGTTTCCGCTCTCAAAAGTACACATTTTTAATAGAAAAACAGCACAATTGGATGTTCTATGTCCACAACAATGTTTAAACCCTATCAGGAGGCCATTTTTGAGGTCTGGGAAAAAAGGAAGACATTTAGATTTTGGGGTGTAGTTACCTTTAAATGCAAGCGTGCACCAGGAAGAGACCTTTAATATGCGGAGGCAGTGAAGAAAGTAGACGAAGAGGGGTCATTGGGGGGAGTGGTGAGAGTAGGAGATATGTACCAGTACAGAGGGATAGGCAAGAAAGTGATATATGTTTCTGTAAGATTGGATTTTTAGCGTTTATAGCAATGGTTATTAATTGTACTGCAGGGATGGAACGCAAGTTGAAGAAAATGGAGGTTGTGGTGGCAGCTGCAGAGAGGTATTTGGGTGTGCGAGACTTGACATCAGAAGAGTTACAGCGAGTGTTAAGTGGTGATGTCCCATCATTTCAGGTTGAGGGCATGAGGTAGGAGTAAATATATTTAAATAGTGGAGAAGGGTGGGGTTAATTATTAGTAATAATGTTGAATTCGTGAGTGTAGTGTTAGATGGTAGGTTGTTTTATTTTTCAAGAAAAAGATAAGGGAGTTGTACTCCAGTCTAGTAGGTGGCGGTAATGCAACAAATTGGATGCCAACCGCAGTTAAACGTCATTGAAGAAGAAGCAGAAGAAGAAGCAGAAGAGACTTTTGTTTGGTTAAGCGGTGTTGCTGTAGCGCTCATGTGATTGCAGAGTTTGCCAGACAAATGGCCACTGGATTGATGTATATTATCACTGTATAATTTTGCCAGGCAGGCATAGGCTGCTTTGAAGTTAACATTTACTTGAGAAGGTTTTGGGGAAAGCCATTCCTTCCCTACCAGAAGAAGGTTATCATTAGCATCATCGCTAACGGCTACACAAAGTGTAGACATACGCGCGCACCGCACACATGCACACAGACAGGGGCATTCCTGTGCCGTTTCAGAAAGTTGTATGGAAATACGAATCCCTGATGCATTTTGTTCATGTCTTATGATTCACTTAGGCAAATGAATGCGTTTTCTAACAAGTTGAATAGATTTAGTTGATTTCCTACTAAGTTCAATACATTTTTGAATATTGTTGAATTTCGGTTGAATGTCTGGATTCCGTCCGCAACGCCTATTTTATAGGGCCCTAGTCCATGAACTTGTCATAAGTCAACATAGGACATGCCCTCTTTCCCCCCCACAAGACTCAAAAATATAGACTGGAAATGTAAGCAAGGTTAGAGCTTCTTCAATGTGGATACTTATCTGCGTCCCGTTCTTGACTTTATATAGTGTACCAAGAGTTGTTCCCTTGCTTACGGCCATACCAGCCTGAATACGCCCGATCTCGTCCGATCTCGGAAGCTAAGCAGGGTCGGGCCTGGTTAGTACTTGGATGGGAGACCGCCTGGGAATACCAGGTGCTGTAAGCATTTTGTTCCAGTAGGGTGTACTCTTGTGTCATGGAGCAACTACCTTTTATTTATCACCCTAATAATATCATGTATTTTTATTGGACTAAATGCAGTTTGTATGTGCTGCCCTGCCCTGATCAAATGAAATAATGGACAGTGCGTTTCCCTCAAAATGTAGGCAGTACATTCAGCCTTTGTTTTTAGTCTAGGAGACTGTCAATGTCTGTAGTCCCATTAGGGCACTATAAAATCCCTTCGATATTTTGCCTGATTCCGTTTTTTCCCCAAGTTCCCTTTTCTCCTTTTAGATTTCCCCGTTGACCGCTTGTCCCTGTTTTTGCAGGTTTCCGCTCTCAAAAGTACACATTTTTAATAGAAAAACAGCACAATTGGATGTTCTATGTCCACAACAATGTTTAAACCCTATCAGGAGGCCATTTTTGAGGTCTGGGAAAAAAGGAAGACATTTAGATTTTGGGGTGTAGTTACCTTTAAATGCAAGCGTGCACCAGGAAGAGACCTTTAATATGCGGAGGCAGTGAAGAAAGTAGACGAAGAGGGGTCATTGGGGGGAGTGGTGAGAGTAGGAGATATGTACCAGTACAGAGGGATAGGCAAGAAAGTGATATATGTTTCTGTAAGATTGGATTTTTAGCGTTTATAGCAATGGTTATTAATTGTACTGCAGGGATGGAACGCAAGTTGAAGAAAATGGAGGTTGTGGTGGCAGCTGCAGAGAGGTATTTGGGTGTGCGAGACTTGACATCAGAAGAGTTACAGCGAGTGTTAAGTGGTGATGTCCCATCATTTCAGGTTGAGGGCATGAGGTAGGAGTAAATATATTTAAATAGTGGAGAAGGGTGGGGTTAATTATTAGTAATAATGTTGAATTCGTGAGTGTAGTGTTAGATGGTAGGTTGTTTTATTTTTCAAGAAAAAGATAAGGGAGTTGTACTCCAGTCTAGTAGGTGGCGGTAATGCAACAAATTGGATGCCAACCGCAGTTAAACGTCATTGAAGAAGAAGCAGAAGAAGAAGCAGAAGAGACTTTTGTTTGGTTAAGCGGTGTTGCTGTAGCGCTCATGTGATTGCAGAGTTTGCCAGACAAATGGCCACTGGATTGATGTATATTATCACTGTATAATTTTGCCAGGCAGGCATAGGCTGCTTTGAAGTTAACATTTACTTGAGAAGGTTTTGGGGAAAGCCATTCCTTCCCTACCAGAAGAAGGTTATCATTAGCATCATCGCTAACGGCTACACAAAGTGTAGACATACGCGCGCACCGCACACATGCACACAGACAGGGGCATTCCTGTGCCGTTTCAGAAAGTTGTATGGAAATACGAATCCCTGATGCATTTTGTTCATGTCTTATGATTCACTTAGGCAAATGAATGCGTTTTCTAACAAGTTGAATAGATTTAGTTGATTTCCTACTAAGTTCAATACATTTTTGAATATTGTTGAATTTCGGTTGAATGTCTGGATTCCGTCCGCAACGCCTATTTTATAGGGCCCTAGTCCATGAACTTGTCATAAGTCAACATAGGACATGCCCTCTTTCCCCCCCACAAGACTCAAAAATATAGACTGGAAATGTAAGCAAGGTTAGAGCTTCTTCAGTGTGGATACTTATCTGCGTCCCGTTCAGCGTGAGTGACACATTGACTTTATATAGTGTACCAAGAGTTGTTCCCTCGCTTACGGCCATACCAGCCTGAATACGCCCGATCTCGTCCGATCTCGGAAGCTAAGCAGGGTCGGGCCTGGTTAGTACTTGGATGGGAGACCGCCTGGGAATACCAGGTGCTGTAAGCATTTTGTTCCAGTAGGGTGTACTCTTGTGTCATGGAGCAACTACCTTTTATTTATCACCCTAATAATATCATGTATTTTTATTGGACTAAATGCAGTTTGTATGTGCTGCCCTGCCCTGATCAAATGAAATAATGGACAGTGCGTTTCCCTCAAAATGTAGGCAGTACATTCAGCCTTTGTTTTTAGTCTAGGAGACTGTCAATGTCTGTAGTCCCATTAGGGCACTATAAAATCCCTTCGATATTTTGCCTGATTCCGTTTTTTCCCCAAGTTCCCTTTTCTCCTTTTAGATTTCCCCGTTGACCGCTTGTCCCTGTTTTTGCAGGTTTCCGCTCTCAAAAGTACACATTTTTAATAGAAAAACAGCACAATTGGATGTTCTATGTCCACAACAATGTTTAAACCCTATCAGGAGGCCATTTTTGAGGTCTGGGAAAAAAGGAAGACATTTAGATTTTGGGGTGTAGTTACCTTTAAATGCAAGCGTGCACCAGGAAGAGACCTTTAATATGCGGAGGCAGTGAAGAAAGTAGACGAAGAGGGGTCATTGGGGGGAGTGGTGAGAGTAGGAGATATGTACCAGTACAGAGGGATAGGCAAGAAAGTGATATATGTTTCTGTAAGATTGGATTTTTAGCGTTTATAGCAATGGTTATTAATTGTACTGCAGGGATGGAACGCAAGTTGAAGAAAATGGAGGTTGTGGTGGCAGCTGCAGAGAGGTATTTGGGTGTGCGAGACTTGACATCAGAAGAGTTACAGCGAGTGTTAAGTGGTGATGTCCCATCATTTCAGGTTGAGGGCATGAGGTAGGAGTAAATATATTTAAATAGTGGAGAAGGGTGGGGTTAATTATTAGTAATAATGTTGAATTCGTGAGTGTAGTGTTAGATGGTAGGTTGTTTTATTTTTCAAGAAAAAGATAAGGGAGTTGTACTCCAGTCTAGTAGGTGGCGGTAATGCAACAAATTGGATGCCAACCGCAGTTAAACGTCATTGAAGAAGAAGCAGAAGAAGAAGCAGAAGAGACTTTTGTTTGGTTAAGCGGTGTTGCTGTAGCGCTCATGTGATTGCAGAGTTTGCCAGACAAATGGCCACTGGATTGATGTATATTATCACTGTATAATTTTGCCAGGCAGGCATAGGCTGCTTTGAAGTTAACATTTACTTGAGAAGGTTTTGGGGAAAGCCATTCCTTCCCTACCAGAAGAAGGTTATCATTAGCATCATCGCTAACGGCTACACAAAGTGTAGACATACGCGCGCACCGCACACATGCACACAGACAGGGGCATTCCTGTGCCGTTTCAGAAAGTTGTATGGAAATACGAATCCCTGATGCATTTTGTTCATGTCTTATGATTCACTTAGGCAAATGAATGCGTTTTCTAACAAGTTGAATAGATTTAGTTGATTTCCTACTAAGTTCAATACATTTTTGAATATTGTTGAATTTCGGTTGAATGTCTGGATTCCGTCCGCAACGCCTATTTTATAGGGCCCTAGTCCATGAACTTGTCATAAGTCAACATAGGACATGCCCTCTTTCCCCCCCACAAGACTCAAAAATATAGACTGGAAATGTAAGCAAGGTTAGAGCTTCTTCAGTGTGGATACTTATCTGCGTCCCGTTCAGCGTGAGTGACACATTGACTTTATATAGTGTACCAAGAGTTGTTCCCTCGCTTACGGCCATACCAGCCTGAATACGCCCGATCTCGTCCGATCTCGGAAGCTAAGCAGGGTCGGGCCTGGTTAGTACTTGGATGGGAGACCGCCTGGGAATACCAGGTGCTGTAAGCATTTTGTTCCAGTAGGGTGTACTCTTGTGTCATGGAGCAACTACCTTTTATTTATCACCCTAATAATATCATGTATTTTTATTGGACTAAATGCAGTTTGTATGTGCTGCCCTGCCCTGATCAAATGAAATAATGGACAGTGCGTTTCCCTCAAAATGTAGGCAGTACATTCAGCCTTTGTTTTTAGTCTAGGAGACTGTCAATGTCTGTAGTCCCATTAGGGCACTATAAAATCCCTTCGATATTTTGCCTGATTCCGTTTTTTCCCCAAGTTCCCTTTTCTCCTTTTAGATTTCCCCGTTGACCGCTTGTCCCTGTTTTTGCAGGTTTCCGCTCTCAAAAGTACACATTTTTAATAGAAAAACAGCACAATTGGATGTTCTATGTCCACAACAATGTTTAAACCCTATCAGGAGGCCATTTTTGAGGTCTGGGAAAAAAGGAAGACATTTAGATTTTGGGGTGTAGTTACCTTTAAATGCAAGCGTGCACCAGGAAGAGACCTTTAATATGCGGAGGCAGTGAAGAAAGTAGACGAAGAGGGGTCATTGGGGGGAGTGGTGAGAGTAGGAGATATGTACCAGTACAGAGGGATAGGCAAGAAAGTGATATATGTTTCTGTAAGATTGGATTTTTAGCGTTTATAGCAATGGTTATTAATTGTACTGCAGGGATGGAACGCAAGTTGAAGAAAATGGAGGTTGTGGTGGCAGCTGCAGAGAGGTATTTGGGTGTGCGAGACTTGACATCAGAAGAGTTACAGCGAGTGTTAAGTGGTGATGTCCCATCATTTCAGGTTGAGGGCATGAGGTAGGAGTAAATATATTTAAATAGTGGAGAAGGGTGGGGTTAATTATTAGTAATAATGTTGAATTCGTGAGTGTAGTGTTAGATGGTAGGTTGTTTTATTTTTCAAGAAAAAGATAAGGGAGTTGTACTCCAGTCTAGTAGGTGGCGGTAATGCAACAAATTGGATGCCAACCGCAGTTAAACGTCATTGAAGAAGAAGCAGAAGAAGAAGCAGAAGAGACTTTTGTTTGGTTAAGCGGTGTTGCTGTAGCGCTCATGTGATTGCAGAGTTTGCCAGACAAATGGCCACTGGATTGATGTATATTATCACTGTATAATTTTGCCAGGCAGGCATAGGCTGCTTTGAAGTTAACATTTACTTGAGAAGGTTTTGGGGAAAGCCATTCCTTCCCTACCAGAAGAAGGTTATCATTAGCATCATCGCTAACGGCTACACAAAGTGTAGACATACGCGCGCACCGCACACATGCACACAGACAGGGGCATTCCTGTGCCGTTTCAGAAAGTTGTATGGAAATACGAATCCCTGATGCATTTTGTTCATGTCTTATGATTCACTTAGGCAAATGAATGCGTTTTCTAACAAGTTGAATAGATTTAGTTGATTTCCTACTAAGTTCAATACATTTTTGAATATTGTTGAATTTCGGTTGAATGTCTGGATTCCGTCCGCAACGCCTATTTTATAGGGCCCTAGTCCATGAACTTGTCATAAGTCAACATAGGACATGCCCTCTTTCCCCCCCACAAGACTCAAAAATATAGACTGGAAATGTAAGCAAGGTTAGAGCTTCTTCAGTGTGGATACTTATCTGCGTCCCGTTCAGCGTGAGTGACACATTGACTTTATATAGTGTACCAAGAGTTGTTCCCTCGCTTACGGCCATACCAGCCTGAATACGCCCGATCTCGTCCGATCTCGGAAGCTAAGCAGGGTCGGGCCTGGTTAGTACTTGGATGGGAGACCGCCTTGGAATACCAGGTGCTGTAAGCATTTTGTTCCAGTAGGGTGTACTCTTGTGTCATGGAGCAACTACCTTTTATTTATCACCCTAATAATATCATGTATTTTTATTGGACTAAATGCAGTTTGTATGTGATGCCCTGCCCTGAGCAAATGAAATAATGGACAGTGCGTTTCCCTCAAAATGTAGGCAGCACATTCAGCCTTTGTTTTTAGTCTAGGAGACTGTCAATGTCTGTAGTCCCATTAGGGCACTATAAAATCCCTTCGATATTTTGCCTGATTCCGTTTTTTCCCCAAGTTCCCTTTTCTCCTTTTAGATTTCCCCGTTGACCGCTTGTCCCTGTTTTTGCAGGTTTCCGCTCTCAAAAGTACACATTTTTAATAGAAAAACAGCACAATTGGATGTTCTATGTCCACAACAATGTTTAAACCCTATCAGGAGGCCATTTTTGAGGTCTGGGAAAAAAGGAAGACATTTAGATTTTGGGGTGTAGTTACCTTTAAATGCAAGCGTGCACCAGGAAGAGACCTTTAATATGCGGAGGCAGTGAAGAAAGTAGACGAAGAGGGGTCATTGGGGGGAGTGGTGAGAGTAGGAGATATGTACCAGTACAGAGGGATAGGCAAGAAAGTGATATATGTTTCTGTAAGATTGGATTTTTAGCGTTTATAGCAATGGTTATTAATTGTACTGCAGGGATGGAACGCAAGTTGAAGAAAATGGAGGTTGTGGTGGCAGCTGCAGAGAGGTATTTGGGTGTGCGAGACTTGACATCAGAAGAGTTACAGCGAGTGTTAAGTGGTGATGTCCCATCATTTCAGGTTGAGGGCATGAGGTAGGAGTAAATATATTTAAATAGTGGAGAAGGGTGGGGTTAATTATTAGTAATAATGTTGAATTCGTGAGTGTAGTGTTAGATGGTAGGTTGTTTTATTTTTCAAGAAAAAGATAAGGGAGTTGTACTCCAGTCTAGTAGGTGGCGGTAATGCAACAAATTGGATGCCAACCGCAGTTAAACGTCATTGAAGAAGAAGCAGAAGAAGAAGCAGAAGAGACTTTTGTTTGGTTAAGCGGTGTTGCTGTAGCGCTCATGTGATTGCAGAGTTTGCCAGACAAATGGCCACTGGATTGATGTATATTATCACTGTATAATTTTGCCAGGCAGGCATAGGCTGCTTTGAAGTTAACATTTACTTGAGAAGGTTTTGGGGAAAGCCATTCCTTCCCTACCAGAAGAAGGTTATCATTAGCATCATCGCTAACGGCTACACAAAGTGTAGACATACGCGCGCACCGCACACATGCACACAGACAGGGGCATTCCTGTGCCGTTTCAGAAAGTTGTATGGAAATACGAATCCCTGTTGCATTTTGTTCATGTCTTATGATTCACTTAGGCAAATGAATGCGTTTTCTAACAAGTTGAATAGATTTAGTTGATTTCCTACTAAGTTCAATACATTTTTGAATATTGTTGAATTTCGGTTGAATGTCTGGATTCCGTCCGCAACGCCTATTTTATAGGGCCCTAGTCCATGAACTTGTCATAAGTCAACATAGGACATGCCCTCTTTCCCCCCCACAAGACTCAAAAATATAGACTGGAAATGTAAGCAAGGTTAGAGCTTCTTCAGTGTGGATACTTATCTGCGTCCCGTTCAGCGTGAGTGACACATTGACTTTATATAGTGTACCAAGAGTTGTTCCCTCGCTTACGGCCATACCAGCCTGAATACGCCCGATCTCGTCCGATCTCGGAAGCTAAGCAGGGTCGGGCCTGGTTAGTACTTGGATGGGAGACCGCCTGGGAATACCAGGTTCTGTAAGCATTTTGTTCCAGTAGGGTGTACTCTTGTGTCATGGAGCAACTACCTTTTATTTATCACCCTAATAATATCATGTATTTTTATTGGACTAAATGCAGTTTGTATGTGCTGCCCTGCCCTGATCAAATGAAATAATGGACAGTGCGTTTCCCTCAAAATGTAGGCAGCACATTCAGCCTTTGTTTTTAGTCTAGGAGACTGTCAATGTCTGTAGTCCCATTAGGGCACTATAAAATCCCTTCGATATTTTGCCTGATTCCGTTTTTTCCCCAAGTTCCCTTTTCTCCTTTTAGATTTCCCCGTTGACCGCTTGTCCCTGTTTTTGCAGGTTTCCGCTCTCAAAAGTACACATTTTTAATAGAAAAACAGCACAATTGGATGTTCTATGTCCACAACAATGTTTAAACCCTATCAGGAGGCCATTTTTGAGGTCTGGGAAAAAAGGAAGACATTTAGATTTTGGGGTGTAGTTACCTTTAAATGCAAGCGTGCACCAGGAAGAGACCTTTAATATGCGGAGGCAGTGAAGAAAGTAGACGAAGAGGGGTCATTGGGGGGAGTGGTGAGAGTAGGAGATATGTACCAGTACAGAGGGATAGGCAAGAAAGTGATATATGTTTCTGTAAGATTGGATTTTTAGCGTTTATAGCAATGGTTATTAATTGTACTGCAGGGATGGAACGCAAGTTGAAGAAAATGGAGGTTGTGGTGGCAGCTGCAGAGAGGTATTTGGGTGTGCGAGACTTGACATCAGAAGAGTTACAGCGAGTGTTAAGTGGTGATGTCCCATCATTTCAGGTTGAGGGCATGAGGTAGGAGTAAATATATTTAAATAGTGGAGAAGGGTGGGGTTAATTATTAGTAATAATGTTGAATTCGTGAGTGTAGTGTTAGATGGTAGGTTGTTTTATTTTTCAAGAAAAAGATAAGGGAGTTGTACTCCAGTCTAGTAGGTGGCGGTAATGCAACAAATTGGATGCCAACCGCAGTTAAACGTCATTGAAGAAGAAGCAGAAGAAGAAGCAGAAGAGACTTTTGTTTGGTTAAGCGGTGTTGCTGTAGCGCTCATGTGATTGCAGAGTTTGCCAGACAAATGGCCACTGGATTGATGTATATTATCACTGTATAATTTTGCCAGGCAGGCATAGGCTGCTTTGAAGTTAACATTTACTTGAGAAGGTTTTGGGGAAAGCCATTCCATCCCTACCAGAAGAAGGTTATCATTAGCATCATCGCTAACGGCTACACAAAGTGTAGACATACGCGCGCACCGCACACATGCACACAGACAGGGGCATTCCTGTGCCGTTTCAGAAAGTTGTATGGAAATACGAATCCCTGATGCATTTTGTTCATGTCTTATGATTCACTTAGGCAAATGAATGCGTTTTCTAACAAGTTGAATAGATTTAGTTGATTTCCTACTAAGTTCAATACATTTTTGAATATTGTTGAATTTCGGTTGAATGTCTGGATTCCGTCCGCAACGCCTATTTTATAGGGCCCTAGTCCATGAACTTGTCATAAGTCAACATAGGACATGCCCTCTTTCCCCCCCACAAGACTCAAAAATATAGACTGGAAATGTAAGCAAGGTTAGAGCTTCTTCAGTGTGGATACTTATCTGCGTCCCGTTCAGCGTGAGTGACACATTGACTTTATATAGTGTACCAAGAGTTGTTCCCTCGCTTACGGCCATACCAGCCTGAATACGCCCGATCTCGTCCGATCTCGGAAGCTAAGCAGGGTCGGGCCTGGTTAGTACTTGGATGGGAGACCGCCTGGGAATACCAGGTGCTGTAAGCATTTTGTTCCAGTAGGGTGTACTCTTGTGTCATGGAGCAACTACCTTTTATTTATCACCCTAATAATATCATGTATTTTTATTGGACTAAATGCAGTTTGTATGTGCTGCCCTGCCCTGATCAAATGAAATAATGGACAGTGCGTTTCCCTCAAAATGTAGGCAGCACATTCAGCCTTTGTTTTTAGTCTAGGAGACTGTCAATGTCTGTAGTCCTATTAGGGCACTATAAAATCCCTTCGATATTTTGCCTGATTCCGTTTTTTCCCCAAGTTCCCTTTTCTCCTTTTAGATTTCCCCGTTGACCGCTTGTCCCTGTTTTTGCAGGTTTCCGCTCTCAAAAGTACACATTTTTAATAGAAAAACAGCACAATTGGATGTTCTATGTCCACAACAATGTTTAAACCCTATCAGGAGGCCATTTTTGAGGTCTGGGAAAAAAGGAAGACATTTAGATTTTGGGGTGTAGTTACCTTTAAATGCAAGCGTGCACCAGGAAGAGACCTTTAATATGCGGAGGCAGTGAAGAAAGTAGACGAAGAGGGGTCATTGGGGGGAGTGGTGAGAGTAGGAGATATGTACCAGTACAGAGGGATAGGCAAGAAAGTGATATATGTTTCTGTAAGATTGGATTTTTAGCGTTTATAGCAATGGTTATTAATTGTACTGCAGGGATGGAACGCAAGTTGAAGAAAATGGAGGTTGTGGTGGCAGCTGCAGAGAGGTATTTGGGTGTGCGAGACTTGACATCAGAAGAGTTACAGCGAGTGTTAAGTGGTGATGTCCCATCATTTCAGGTTGAGGGCATGAGGTAGGAGTAAATATATTTAAATAGTGGAGAAGGGTGGGGTTAATTATTAGTAATAATGTTGAATTTGTGAGTGTAGTGTTAGATGGTAGGTTGTTTTATTTTTCAAGAAAAAGATAAGGGAGTTGTACTCCAGTCTAGTAGGTGGCGGTAATGCAACAAATTGGATGCCAACCGCAGTTAAACGTCATTGAAGAAGAAGCAGAAGAAGAAGCAGAAGAGACTTTTGTTTGGTTAAGCGGTGTTGCTGTAGCGCTCATGTGATTGCAGAGTTTGCCAGACAAATGGCCACTGGATTGATGTATATTATCACTGTATAATTTTGCCAGGCAGGCATAGGCTGCTTTGAAGTTAACATTTACTTGAGAAGGTTTTGGGGAAAGCCATTCCTTCCCTACCAGAAGAAGGTTATCATTAGCATCATCGCTAACGGCTACACAAAGTGTAGACATACGCGCGCACCGCACACATGCACACAGACAGGGGCATTCCTGTGCCGTTTCAGAAAGTTGTATGGAAATACGAATCCCTGATGCATTTTGTTCATGTCTTATGATTCACTTAGGCAAATGAATGCGTTTTCTAACAAGTTGAATAGATTTAGTTGATTTCCTACTAAGTTCAATACATTTTTGAATATTGTTGAATTTCGGTTGAATGTCTGGATTCCGTCCGCAACGCCTATTTTATAGGGCCCTAGTCCATGAACTTGTCATAAGTCAACATAGGACATGCCCTCTTTCCCCCCCACAAGACTCAAAAATATAGACTGGAAATGTAAGCAAGGTTAGAGCTTCTTCAGTGTGGATACTTATCTGCGTCCCGTTCAGCGTGAGTGACACATTGACTTTATATAGTGTACCAAGAGTTGTTCCCTCGCTTACGGCCATACCAGCCTGAATACGCCCGATCTCGTCCGATCTCGGAAGCTAAGCAGGGTCGGGCCTGGTTAGTACTTGGATGGGAGACCGCCTGGGAATACCAGGTGCTGTAAGCATTTTGTTCCAGTAGGGTGTACTCTTGTGTCATGGAGCAACTACCTTTTATTTATCACCCTAATAATATCATGTATTTTTATTGGACTAAATGCAGTTTGTATGTGCTGCCCTGCCCTGATCAAATGAAATAATGGACAGTGCGTTTCCCTCAAAATGTAGGCAGCACATTCAGCCTTTGTTTTTAGTCTAGGAGACTGTCAATGTCTGTAGTCCTATTAGGGCACTATAAAATCCCTTCGATATTTTGCCTGATTCCGTTTTTTCCCCAAGTTCCCTTTTCTCCTTTTAGATTTCCCCGTTGACCGCTTGTCCCTGTTTTTGCAGGTTTCCGCTCTCAAAAGTACACATTTTTAATAGAAAAACAGCACAATTGGATGTTCTATGTCCACAACAATGTTTAAACCCTATCAGGAGGCCATTTTTGAGGTCTGGGAAAAAAGGAAGACATTTAGATTTTGGGGTGTAGTTACCTTTAAATGCAAGCGTGCACCAGGAAGAGACCTTTAATATGCGGAGGCAGTGAAGAAAGTAGACGAAGAGGGGTCATTGGGGGGAGTGGTGAGAGTAGGAGATATGTACCAGTACAGAGGGATAGGCAAGAAAGTGATATATGTTTCTGTAAGATTGGATTTTTAGCGTTTATAGCAATGGTTATTAATTGTACTGCAGGGATGGAACGCAAGTTGAAGAAAATGGAGGTTGTGGTGGCAGCTGCAGAGAGGTATTTGGGTGTGCGAGACTTGACATCAGAAGAGTTACAGCGAGTGTTAAGTGGTGATGTCCCATCATTTCAGGTTGAGGGCATGAGGTAGGAGTAAATATATTTAAATAGTGGAGAAGGGTGGGGTTAATTATTAGTAATAATGTTGAATTCGTGAGTGTAGTGTTAGATGGTAGGTTGTTTTATTTTTCAAGAAAAAGATAAGGGAGTTGTACTCCAGTCTAGTAGGTGGCGGTAATGCAACAAATTGGATGCCAACCGCAGTTAAACGTCATTGAAGAAGAAGCAGAAGAAGAAGCAGAAGAGACTTTTGTTTGGTTAAGCGGTGTTGCTGTAGCGCTCATGTGATTGCAGAGTTTGCCAGACAAATGGCCACTGGATTGATGTATATTATCACTGTATAATTTTGCCAGGCAGGCATAGGCTGCTTTGAAGTTAACATTTACTTGAGAAGGTTTTGGGGAAAGCCATTCCTTCCCTACCAGAAGAAGGTTATCATTAGCATCATCGCTAACGGCTACACAAAGTGTAGACATACGCGCGCACCGCACACATGCACACAGACAGGGGCATTCCTGTGCCGTTTCAGAAAGTTGTATGGAAATACGAATCCCTGATGCATTTTGTTCATGTCTTATGATTCACTTAGGCAAATGAATGCGTTTTCTAACAAGTTGAATAGATTTAGTTGATTTCCTACTAAGTTCAATACATTTTTGAATATTGTTGAATTTCGGTTGAATGTCTGGATTCCGTCCGCAACGCCTATTGTATAGGGCCCTAGTCCATGAACTTGTCATAAGTCAACATAGGACATGCCCTCTTTCCCCCCCACAAGACTCAAAAATATAGACTGGAAATGTAAGCAAGGTTAGAGCTTCTTCAGTGTGGATACTTATCTGCGTCCCGTTCAGCGTGAGTGACACATTGACTTTATATAGTGTACCAAGAGTTGTTCCCTCGCTTACGGCCATACCAGCCTGAATACGCCCGATCTCGTCCGATCTCGGAAGCTAAGCAGGGTCGGGCCTGGTTAGTACTTGGATGGGAGACCGCCTGGGAATACCAGGTTCTGTAAGCATTTTGTTCCAGTAGGGTGTACTCTTGTGTCATGGAGCAACTACCTTTTATTTATCACCCTAATAATATCATGTATTTTTATTGGACTAAATGCAGTTTGTATGTGCTGCCCTGCCCTGATCAAATGAAATAATGGACAGTGCGTTTCCCTCAAAATGTAGGCAGCACATTCAGCCTTTGTTTTTAGTCTAGGAGACTGTCAATGTCTGTAGTCCCATTAGGGCACTATAAAATCCCTTCGATATTTTGCCTGATTCCGTTTTTTCCCCAAGTTCCCTTTTCTCCTTTTAGATTTCCCCGTTGACCGCTTGTCCCTGTTTTTGCAGGTTTCCGCTCTCAAAAGTACACATTTTTAATAGAAAAACAGCACAATTGGATGTTCTATGTCCACAACAATGTTTAAACCCTATCAGGAGGCCATTTTTGAGGTCTGGGAAAAAAGGAAGACATTTAGATTTTGGGGTGTAGTTACCTTTAAATGCAAGCGTGCACCAGGAAGAGACCTTTAATATGCGGAGGCAGTGAAGAAAGTAGACGAAGAGGGGTCATTGGGGGGAGTGGTGAGAGTAGGAGATATGTACCAGTACAGAGGGATAGGCAAGAAAGTGATATATGTTTCTGTAAGATTGGATTTTTAGCGTTTATAGCAATGGTTATTAATTGTACTGCAGGGATGGAACGCAAGTTGAAGAAAATGGAGGTTGTGGTGGCAGCTGCAGAGAGGTATTTGGGTGTGCGAGACTTGACATCAGAAGAGTTACAGCGAGTGTTAAGTGGTGATGTCCCATCATTTCAGGTTGAGGGCATGAGGTAGGAGTAAATATATTTAAATAGTGGAGAAGGGTGGGGTTAATTATTAGTAATAATGTTGAATTCGTGAGTGTAGTGTTAGATGGTAGGTTGTTTTATTTTTCAAGAAAAAGATAAGGGAGTTGTACTCCAGTCTAGTAGGTGGCGGTAATGCAACAAATTGGATGCCAACCGCAGTTAAACGTCATTGAAGAAGAAGCAGAAGAAGAAGCAGAAGAGACTTTTGTTTGGTTAAGCGGTGTTGCTGTAGCGCTCATGTGATTGCAGAGTTTGCCAGACAAATGGCCACTGGATTGATGTATATTATCACTGTATAATTTTGCCAGGCAGGCATAGGCTGCTTTGAAGTTAACATTTACTTGAGAAGGTTTTGGGGAAAGCCATTCCTTCCCTACCAGAAGAAGGTTATCATTAGCATCATCGCTAACGGCTACACAAAGTGTAGACATACGCGCGCACCGCACACATGCACACAGACAGGGGCATTCCTGTGCCGTTTCAGAAAGTTGTATGGAAATACGAATCCCTGATGCATTTTGTTCATGTCTTATGATTCACTTAGGCAAATGAATGCGTTTTCTAACAAGTTGAATAGATTTAGTTGATTTCCTACTAAGTTCAATACATTTTTGAATATTGTTGAATTTCGGTTGAATGTCTGGATTCCGTCCGCAACGCCTATTTTATAGGGCCCTAGTCCATGAACTTGTCATAAGTCAACATAGGACATGCCCTCTTTCCCCCCCACAAGACTCAAAAATATAGACTGGAAATGTAAGCAAGGTTAGAGCTTCTTCAGTGTGGATACTTATCTGCGTCCCGTTCAGCGTGAGTGACACATTGACTTTATATAGTGTACCAAGAGTTGTTCCCTCGCTTACGGCCATACCAGCCTGAATACGCCCATCCTGATTGGAGAAGTGACGACAGGTGCGAGGTTTGAGCTGTGAGTGAGTGTTTGCTGAAGAGTGTTTGCGAGAGAGCTATTTTTGTTAATTAATTGGATTTCGAAATATATTTTTGGTTTTAGTTTTCCCCCCTTGCAGTTTTGCTGCTTGGGGGAGAGTTTTTTTGAAGCACTATGACGGACAACATGGAAATGACAAACGGAATGGACAAAGACAACGAAAGGGCGAAACGGAAGAAAAATGAAGATAAAGAAGGAAGGAAATATGGCAAAGAATACACGGTGGCAATTGAGTTGGAAGGAGATGACAAAGTGACGACAATGGAACTACTACGAGCAATTAAGGAGGTGTGTGGAGAGGTGGTGGGATGCCGAATGAAAGGAGAAAAGAAGTATGAAATTACGATGAGAAATGGAAAAGGAAAAGAACGTTTAATGGATGGAATACGGATAAAGGACACCAGGATTGTGGCGAGAGATGTTAATGTGAAGGAATTGGTGGTGTCTTTTATGAATCTCCCAGTATATGTAGAAGATAGTGAGATACTGGACAAGCTGATTAGATGGGGAGTGGAAGCCGTTTCGGAGATAAGGAGGAGAGTTTGGCCAGGAACGGAGGTGGCTGATGGGACACGTTTTTGCAAAGTCAAGTTCACAGAAAAAGTGACATCATTGCCTTACTCTACAAGAATTGAGACGTTGGAGGGAGCAGAATATTTTAGGGTCCTTCATGACAATCAGGTCAGAGTGTGTCGGTTGTGTATTCAACCCGGGCACATAGTTAAAGACTGCCCTGAATTTAAGTGTTTCAAATGTGGCAAGCAAGGACACTATGTGAGAGAATGTGTTGGAGAGAGGGAAAGGAATTTCTGTGGTGGATGCAGAAAGAGATTGGCGGAGTGCAACTGTGGAGAGGATAAGGCTGAAGAGGGGAGTCAAGCACTATTCGAGGAAGAAGTTGTATTGTCGCAAGAAGGAGAAGAAGATGGAGGAGAGGACGTGGTGGAGAGTGGAGAGACGGAGGAAGGAAGAAGGGAGAAGGACCAGAAGATGAATGAAATTGGGAGTAGTATGGACTCAGAAATAAGAAGAGGGAGTTTTCAGGAGGAGGGGGGGAGTGGACTGGGGGGAAGCACGGGGGACTCACAGGTTTTGGGGGATAGCCCAGTACTAACAAGTACCTCGGGGGGTGAAGAAATGGAGAGAGGTTCGAGTTTGAGAACAATAACAGAAACGACAACGACGGCTATAAATGAGACGGAGATGAACACGGGGAGCACAACGATGACAATACCAGAGACGGAGATGAACATGGGGAGCACAACGGATGAGGGTGACAAGAAGTTGAGTTGGATGGATAACATGGACTTGGAGGAGATATCGGACACGGACGATGGAGAAAAGATTGAAAGAACGAGGGAAGGATACAGGAAGAGGAAAGCGGGGGGAAGAGGGGGAGAGAAAGGGTGGAAGAGGAAAGAAACTGGATAACAGGTAGAGGATAATGAAATTATATTTTATTATTCTATTATTTATTAGAATGGTAAATATAATGTCAATAAATGCAAATGGTTTGAGAACAATGGGAAAATTTAATAGAATAGTACAAATGAAGAATTCAGATATTTTATGTATTCAAGAGACGCACTGGGATAATGCATGTGTTTTAGAAGTAAAAAAAATATGGAGGGATTTTATTTATGTTAACAATGGCAGGGGAAATTCAAGTGGGGTCGCAATTTTATTAAGGAAGGATGTAGTAGAAAATGTGAAGAAGATATATAATGATAATAATGGGAGGATTTTAATTTTGGATTTTGAGTATATGAATAGGGTTTTTAGGATTATAAATATTTATGCGCCGAATAATGAGATAGAGCGAAAGAATTTATTTTTAGAATTAGGGAAATGGTGCAAGGGTAACTGTATTTTAGTAGGGGATTTTAATGTTAAAATGAATAGATTAGATATGAAAAGGGGAGCTATTTTTAGAAATGACGTATCTAGGGGGGTCTTAAGGAAGATTATGTTTGAAAACAGTTTGATTGATATATGGAGGGAGGAGAATCCGAACAAGAGAGGAATTTCTAGAAGGCAGGTGGTTTTAGGGGAGTTGAAACAGACGCGAATAGATCTGGTTTTAGTAAATGAGGGTTTAAGGAATTTTATGAAAGAAATTAAGTATGTTTTTACAGCTTTTAGTGATCATGCGGCGGTGGTATTTTCTTGTGGAGTAAGGACACATACTAAATCTGGTGGGCTGTGGTGTTTAAATAATAGCTTGCTAGAGGAGGAAAATTATATTGAGATGATATCAGAATGTATTGGGAAGGCCAAAAGACAACAGTTAATGGAGGTGAATATGGGGTTGTGGTGGGAGGAGCTGAAAACCAAATGTAAGGAATTGACTATAAAATATGCTGTCAAGAGGAATTATTTTTTGAAAAATAAGGAGAGGGAACTACGTAAGAAGGTTAAACATGAACTTGAGTGTATAGAAAAGGATGAAGGTCATGGGGTGGAGGATTATTTACTGGCTAAGGATGCACTTGATGAATATGAGAAGAAGAAATGTAATGCGGCGATTGTAAGGAGTAGAGTGCAATATGCGATAGAGGGGGAAAGGTGTACTTCATTTTTCTTGAATTTAGAAAAAAGAAGACAAGAGAAGATTTATATTACGGAGTTAATTAATGATAAAGGGGAAAAGGTTAATGATTTGGTGGGGATTCTGGATACGGTCGAGAGATATTATGAATGCTTATTTAAAAAAGAAGAGGTTAATGATTCCTGTATGGATAAGGTGCTTGAACACGTGGATACTAAGTTAACAGAAGGGGAAAAAAACATGTGTGATGAAGATATGAGTCTAACTGACATTAAGGAGGCCATATTAGATGCTAATTGCAATAGGAGTCCGGGGTCTGATGGCCTAACTGCGGAATTTTATAAATCTTTTGCAGATTTGTTGGCTCCAATTTTAAGAAAACTGTATGAATATATTGAAAAGACTCAAGTGGTGCCAGATTCGCTGGCCACAGGAGTTTTAACCATACTGTATAAAAATAAAGGGAGTCGTGTAAATTTGGATAATTATAGACCATTGACACTTTTAAATTGTGATTATAAGATCTTAGCCAAGGTCTTAGCTAATAGAGTTAAAAAAGTTATGGGAGGAGTAATAGCAGAGACACAAGGATATAGTGTACCAGGGAGGGATATTTCTGACACAGTGGGAACAATAAGGGATGTGATAAAGCATATGGGGGAGGAAGGGGGGTTTGTGATGAGTTTGGATCTAAATAAGGCTTTTGATAGAGTTGATCATTCCTTTTTACTGCGTACACTTGGGAAATTTGGGTTTGGTGAAAGAATGATAGGTTGGATTAGATTATTGAATGGAAATGCAAGGAGCAGAGTAAAATGTAATGGGATTTTAACAGATTCTTTTCCTCTGGAGAGATCTGTTAGGCAGGGATGTCCGTTATCAGCTGCTCTTTATAGTTTATCGGTGGAGCCGCTTGCAGTAATGATTAAAGCAAACAAATTAATTCGAGGTATACGGATACCGGATGGGGGGGAGAGTGTTATACAGCAATATGCGGATGATACTACATGTACTGTGATAGATGTTGAAAGTGTGAAGAATGTAATGGAGTGTTTTGAGGTATATGGCAAGGCATCAGGGGCAAAACTTAATGTTGAAAAATCTGAAATAATGTATGTGGGGATAGATGAAAAAGTGGACTGTGGATTCCCTTTCAAAAAGGCTGAAGGTTATATAAAGACTTTAGGGGTGGTTTTGGGGGTGGATAAAGAAGGGACGAGAGATGAGACATGGACTGGGGTTTTGAATAAAATAAAACATACTCTATCTTATTGGAAGGCAAGAAAACTGTTCTTGAGGGGGAAGGTGGTGGTGATTAATTCTTTGGTGGCATCCAAATGTATCTATGTTCTAGGTTCGTTGGATATGCCACAATGGGTGTTAAAAGAATTCAATGGTTTGGTTACAGATTTCCTATGGGAGGGGAAGGGGACTAGGATTGCAAGGGCAACTCTTATCTCGGATTTAAAGGATGGGGGGTTGAAATTGGTGGATTTGGATGTGAAGAGAAAAGCAATGAGAATAAAAACTGTGCAAAAATACTTATATGGGGAGGTAGATTATGGATGGAAAAGGTTTTTTAAACATTTTTTGTACAGAAGTGGGGGTTGTGAAGAAAGTGGATTATTGATGTCATGGAAGAAGGATATGTTGGAGGGTTTGCCTGAGTTCTATAAAGAGGTGTTCTTGGCATGGGGGGAATTTCTTCCTAAGATTGAGTACACATGTACAAATAAGGACAACATATTTAATCAGCCTGTGTTTTTGAATCCGAAAATAGAGAGTGGTGGGAAGGTGCTGTACAACAAAATGTTCATGAAGGCTGGGTTAATATTGGTAAAAGATTTTCTTTACGAGGTTATACCGGGGTTTTTAAGGGGGCAGGCAATTCTGGATACTGTGTGGGAGGTTGATGATACAGTGGAGAGAAAATTAGTATTGCAGATATACGAAAGAATTAAATTATGCATTCCGGGTGAGTGGATAAAAGTGATAAATGGGGAGGGGGAATATGAGGACTTGTATGTGCTGCCAAGTCTCTATGTGGGTAAAGGATCGGGGAAACAAGTTTTATCAAAAGTAACACAGAAAAGATTGTACAAGTGTATGTTGAAGTCTGTGTGTGTGAGGCCTGCGGCTGAGAGGATGTGGAGAAAAATGTTTATTGATTTGGATGTTTCTTTGATGTGGGAGAATTTGGTTTTGTTTGGGAATAAACGAAATTGTGAGAACATGGATTTTATGATACGGCATAATCGTATATACACAAATATTATTTTACATCAGATAAACCGCGATGTAAGGCGGGAATGTGATGTGTGTATGATGAAGCCAGAGTCTTTGTTGCATTTATTTGTTGAATGTCCAAGTCTGACAGGTTTTTTTAAGGAAGTAAAAATTTTGCTGTGGAGGCACTGGAGAAAAGAGTTTTTAGAAAGTTTTGTATGGGATAGGTTAATATTATTTGGAGTAATGGGGAAATGTTTGGGTGTGAATGTGTACCTGTTGAATATTGTTTTGAGTTTTGTGAGGTATGCAATTTACTGTAGAAGGAATATGAAACATTTTGAAGGGAAAAAGGTGAATGTCTGGGTAATCTTTAAAGCAGGTTTAAGAAAGCAGGTGGAATTAATGTATAATGCAAAACTAGAGAAATTTGAAAGTATGTTTATAAAGGGGAGTACTTTAGTGTCTATGGAGGAGGGAGGAGGGGGAGTTAGGGTTAACTTCTGAAATGGAGTATGTCTAATGTCTATATTAGATTTTTTTTTGAAAGAATTATTTTGAATATTTTCTTTGTTTATTTTTTTGATAGGGGGTGGCTTTTATCTGCCTATTTTGTGGGTGGAATTTGTTATGTCTTAGTCATGTCTGAGTTTTTTCTGTATTTTTATTTCTTTGGGTTCTTTGATTTGATAGGGGGTGAATTGTTCACCTGCCTATGTTAGGATAGTGTCTGCTGTATTGTTCATTGTAATATTGTACTGTAAATATTGTAAAAAATTGAATTTTTTGATAATAAAAAGAGAAAAAAAAAAAAATACGCCCGATCTCGTCCGATCTCGGAAGCTAAGCAGGGTCGGGCCTGGTTAGTACTTGGATGGGAGACCGCCTGGGAATACCAGGTGCTGTAAGCATTGTGTTCCAGTAGGGTGTACTCTTGTGTCATGGAGCAACTACCTTTTATTTATCACCCTAATAATATCATGTATTTTTATTGGACTAAATGCAGTTTGTATGTGCTGCCCTGCCCTGATCAAATGAAATAATGGACAGTGCGTTTCCCTCAAAATGTAGGCAGCACATTCAGCCTTTGTTTTTAGTCTAGGAGACTGTCAATGTCTGTAGTCCCATTAGGGCACTATAAAATCCCTTCGATATTTTGCCTGATTCCGTTTTTTCCCCAAGTTCCCTTTTCTCCTTTTAGATTTCCCCGTTGACCGCTTGTCCCTGTTTTTGCAGGTTTCCGCTCTCAAAAGTACACATTTTTAATAGAAAAACAGCACAATTGGATGTTCTATGTCCACAACAATGTTTAAACCCTATCAGGAGGCCATTTTTGAGGTCTGGGAAAAAAGGAAGACATTTAGATTTTGGGGTGTAGTTACCTTTAAATGCAAGCGTGCACCAGGAAGAGACCTTTAATATGCGGAGGCAGTGAAGAAAGTAGACGAAGAGGGGTCATTGGGGGGAGTGGTGAGAGTAGGAGATATGTACCAGTACAGAGGGATAGGCAAGAAAGTGATATATGTTTCTGTAAGATTGGATTTTTAGCGTTTATAGCAATGGTTATTAATTGTACTGCAGGGATGGAACGCAAGTTGAAGAAAATGGAGGTTGTGGTGGCAGCTGCAGAGAGGTATTTGGGTGTGCGAGACTTGACATCAGAAGAGTTACAGCGAGTGTTAAGTGGTGATGTCCCATCATTTCAGGTTGAGGGCATGAGGTAGGAGTAAATATATTTAAATAGTGGAGAAGGGTGGGGTTAATTATTAGTAATAATGTTGAATTCGTGAGTGTAGTGTTAGATGGTAGGTTGTTTTATTTTTCAAGAAAAAGATAAGGGAGTTGTACTCCAGTCTAGTAGGTGGCGGTAATGCAACAAATTGGATGCCAACCGCAGTTAAACGTCATTGAAGAAGAAGCAGAAGAAGAAGCAGAAGAGACTTTTGTTTGGTTAAGCGGTGTTGCTGTAGCGCTCATGTGATTGCAGAGTTTGCCAGACAAATGGCCACTGGATTGATGTATATTATCACTGTATAATTTTGCCAGGCAGGCATAGGCTGCTTTGAAGTTAACATTTACTTGAGAAGGTTTTGGGGAAAGCCATTCCTTCCCTACCAGAAGAAGGTTATCATTAGCATCATCGCTAACGGCTACACAAAGTGTAGACATACGCGCGCACCGCACACATGCACACAGACAGGGGCATTCCTGTGCCGTTTCAGAAAGTTGTATGGAAATACGAATCCCTGATGCATTTTGTTCATGTCTTATGATTCACTTAGGCAAATGAATGCGTTTTCTAACAAGTTGAATAGATTTAGTTGATTTCCTACTAAGTTCAATACATTTTTGAATATTGTTGAATTTCGGTTGAATGTCTGGATTCCGTCCGCAACGCCTATTTTATAGGGCCCTAGTCCATGAACTTGTCATAAGTCAACATAGGACATGCCCTCTTTCCCCCCCACAAGACTCAAAAATATAGACTGGAAATGTAAGCAAGGTTAGAGCTTCTTCAGTGTGGATACTTATCTGCGTCTCGTTCAGCGTGAGTGACACATTGACTTTATATAGTGTACCAAGAGTTGTTCCCTCGCTTACGGCCATACCAGCCTGAATACGCCCGATCTCGTCCGATCTCGGAAGCTAAGCAGGGTCGGGCCTGGTTAGTACTTGGATGGGAGACCGCCTGGGAATACCAGGTGCTGTAAGCATTTTGTTCCAGTAGGGTGTACTCTTGTGTCATGGAGCAACTACCTTTTATTTATCACCCTAATAATATCATGTATTTTTATTGGACTAAATGCAGTTTGTATGTGCTGCCCTGCCCTGATCAAATGAAATAATGGACAGTGCGTTTCCCTCAAAATGTAGGCAGTACATTCAGCCTTTGTTTTTAGTCTAGGAGACTGTCAATGTCTGTAGTCCCATTAGGGCACTATAAAATCCCTTCGATATTTTGCCTGATTCCGTTTTTTCCCCAAGTTCCCTTTTCTCCTTTTAGATTTCCCCGTTGACCGCTTGTCCCTGTTTTTGCAGGTTTCCGCTCTCAAAAGTACACATTTTTAATAGAAAAACAGCACAATTGGATGTTCTATGTCCACAACAATGTTTAAACCCTATCAGGAGGCCATTTTTGAGGTCTGGGAAAAAAGGAAGACATTTAGATTTTGGGGTGTAGTTACCTTTAAATGCAAGCGTGCACCAGGAAGAGACCTTTAATATGCGGAGGCAGTGAAGAAAGTAGACGAAGAGGGGTCATTGGGGGGAGTGGTGAGAGTAGGAGATATGTACCAGTACAGAGGGATAGGCAAGAAAGTGATATATGTTTCTGTAAGATTGGATTTTTAGCGTTTATAGCAATGGTTATTAATTGTACTGCAGGGATGGAACGCAAGTTGAAGAAAATGGAGGTTGTGGTGGCAGCTGCAGAGAGGTATTTGGGTGTGCGAGACTTGACATCAGAAGAGTTACAGCGAGTGTTAAGTGGTGATGTCCCATCATTTCAGGTTGAGGGCATGAGGTAGGAGTAAATATATTTAAATAGTGGAGAAGGGTGGGGTTAATTATTAGTAATAATGTTGAATTTGTGAGTGTAGTGTTAGATGGTAGGTTGTTTTATTTTTCAAGAAAAAGATAAGGGAGTTGTACTCCAGTCTAGTAGGTGGCGGTAATGCAACAAATTGGATGCCAACCGCAGTTAAACGTCATTGAAGAAGAAGCAGAAGAAGAAGCAGAAGAGACTTTTGTTTGGTTAAGCGGTGTTGCTGTAGCGCTCATGTGATTGCAGAGTTTGCCAGACAAATGGCCACTGGATTGATGTATATTATCACTGTATAATTTTGCCAGGCAGGCATAGGCTGCTTTGAAGTTAACATTTACTTGAGAAGGTTTTGGGGAAAGCCATTCCTTCCCTACCAGAAGAAGGTTATCATTAGCATCATCGCTAACGGCTACACAAAGTGTAGACATACGCGCGCACCGCACACATGCACACAGACAGGGGCATTCCTGTGTCGTTTCAGAAAGTTGTATGGAAATACGAATCCCTGATGCATTTTGTTCATGTCTTATGATTCACTTAGGCAAATGAATGCGTTTTCTAACAAGTTGAATAGATTTAGTTGATTTCCTACTAAGTTCAATACATTTTTGAATATTGTTGAATTTCGGTTGAATGTCTGGATTCCGTCCGCAACGCCTATTTTATAGGGCCCTAGTCCATGAACTTGTCATAAGTCAACATAGGACATGCCCTCTTTCCCCCCCACAAGACTCAAAAATATAGACTGGAAATGTAAGCAAGGTTAGAGCTTCTTCAGTGTGGATACTTATCTGCGTCCCGTTCAGCGTGAGTGACACATTGACTTTATATAGTGTACCAAGAGTTGTTCCCTCGCTTACGGCCATACCAGCCTGAATACGCCCGATCTCGTCCGATCTCGGAAGCTAAGCAGGGTCGGGCCTGGTTAGTACTTGGATGGGAGACCGCCTGGGAATACCAGGTTCTGTAAGCATTTTGTTCCAGTAGGGTGTACTCTTGTGTCATGGAGCAACTACCTTTTATTTATCACCCTAATAATATCATGTATTTTTATTGGACTAAATGCAGTTTGTATGTGCTGCCCTGCCCTGATCAAATGAAATAATGGACAGTGCGTTTCCCTCAAAATGTAGGCAGCACATTCAGCCTTTGTTTTTAGTCTAGGAGACTGTCAATGTCTGTAGTCCCATTAGGGCACTATAAAATCCCTTCGATATTTTGCCTGATTCCGTTTTTTCCCCAAGTTCCCTTTTCTCCTTTTAGATTTCCCCGTTGACCGCTTGTCCCTGTTTTTGCAGGTTTCCGCTCTCAAAAGTACACATTTTTAATAGAAAAACAGCACAATTGGATGTTCTATGTCCACAACAATGTTTAAACCCTATCAGGAGGCCATTTTTGAGGTCTGGGAAAAAAGGAAGACATTTAGATTTTGGGGTGTAGTTACCTTTAAATGCAAGCGTGCACCAGGAAGAGACCTTTAATATGCGGAGGCAGTGAAGAAAGTAGACGAAGAGGGGTCATTGGGGGGAGTGGTGAGAGTAGGAGATATGTACCAGTACAGAGGGATAGGCAAGAAAGTGATATATGTTTCTGTAAGATTGGATTTTTAGCGTTTATAGCAATGGTTATTAATTGTACTGCAGGGATGGAACGCAAGTTGAAGAAAATGGAGGTTGTGGTGGCAGCTGCAGAGAGGTATTTGGGTGTGCGAGACTTGACATCAGAAGAGTTACAGCGAGTGTTAAGTGGTGATGTCCCATCATTTCAGGTTGAGGGCATGAGGTAGGAGTAAATATATTTAAATAGTGGAGAAGGGTGGGGTTAATTATTAGTAATAATGTTGAATTCGTGAGTGTAGTGTTAGATGGTAGGTTGTTTTATTTTTCAAGAAAAAGATAAGGGAGTTGTACTCCAGTCTAGTAGGTGGCGGTAATGCAACAAATTGGATGCCAACCGCAGTTAAACGTCATTGAAGAAGAAGCAGAAGAAGAAGCAGAAGAGACTTTTGTTTGGTTAAGCGGTGTTGCTGTAGCGCTCATGTGATTGCAGAGTTTGCCAGACAAATGGCCACTGGATTGATGTATATTATCACTGTATAATTTTGCCAGGCAGGCATAGGCTGCTTTGAAGTTAACATTTACTTGAGAAGGTTTTGGGGAAAGCCATTCCTTCCCTACCAGAAGAAGGTTATCATTAGCATCATCGCTAACGGCTACACAAAGTGTAGACATACGCGCGCACCGCACACATGCACACAGACAGGGGCATTCCTGTGCCGTTTCAGAAAGTTGTATGGAAATACGAATCCCTGATGCATTTTGTTCATGTCTTATGATTCACTTAGGCAAATGAATGCGTTTTCTAACAAGTTGAATAGATTTAGTTGATTTCCTACTAAGTTCAATACATTTTTGAATATTGTTGAATTTCGGTTGAATGTCTGGATTCCGTCCGCAACGCCTATTTTATAGGGCCCTAGTCCATGAACTTGTCATAAGTCAACATAGGACATGCCCTCTTTCCCCCCCACAAGACTCAAAAATATAGACTGGAAATGTAAGCAAGGTTAGAGCTTCTTCAGTGTGGATACTTATCTGCGTCCCGTTCAGCGTGAGTGACACATTGACTTTATATAGTGTACCAAGAGTTGTTCCCTCGCTTACGGCCATACCAGCCTGAATACGCCCGATCTCGTCCGATCTCGGAAGCTAAGCAGGGTCGGGCCTGGTTAGTACTTGGATGGGAGACCACCTGGGAATACCAGGTGCTGTAAGCATTTTGTTCCAGTAGGGTGTACTCTTGTGTCATGGAGCAACTACCTTTTATTTATCACCCTAATAATATCATGTATTTTTATTGGACTAAATGCAGTTTGTATGTGCTGCCCTGCCCTGATCAAATGAAATAATGGACAGTGCGTTTCCCTCAAAATGTAGGCAGCACATTCAGCCTTTGTTTTTAGTCTAGGAGACTGTCAATGTCTGTAGTCCCATTAGGGCACTATAAAATCCCTTCGATATTTTGCCTGATTCCGTTTTTTCCCCAAGTTCCCTTTTCTCCTTTTAGATTTCCCCGTTGACCGCTTGTCCCTGTTTTTGCAGGTTTCCGCTCTCAAAAGTACACATTTTTAATAGAAAAACAGCACAATTGGATGTTCTATGTCCACAACAATGTTTAAACCCTATCAGGAGGCCATTTTTGAGGTCTGGGAAAAAAGGAAGACATTTAGATTTTGGGGTGTAGTTACCTTTAAATGCAAGCGTGCACCAGGAAGAGACCTTTAATATGCGGAGGCAGTGAAGAAAGTAGACGAAGAGGGGTCATTGGGGGGAGTGGTGAGAGTAGGAGATATGTACCAGTACAGAGGGATAGGCAAGAAAGTGATATATGTTTCTGTAAGATTGGATTTTTAGCGTTTATAGCAATGGTTATTAATTGTACTGCAGGGATGGAACGCAAGTTGAAGAAAATGGAGGTTGTGGTGGCAGCTGCAGAGAGGTATTTGGGTGTGCGAGACTTGACATCAGAAGAGTTACAGCGAGTGTTAAGTGGTGATGTCCCATCATTTCAGGTTGAGGGCATGAGGTAGGAGTAAATATATTTAAATAGTGGAGAAGGGTGGGGTTAATTATTAGTAATAATGTTGAATTCGTGAGTGTAGTGTTAGATGGTAGGTTGTTTTATTTTTCAAGAAAAAGATAAGGGAGTTGTACTCCAGTCTAGTAGGTGGCGGTAATGCAACAAATTGGATGCCAACCGCAGTTAAACGTCATTGAAGAAGAAGCAGAAGAAGAAGCAGAAGAGACTTTTGTTTGGTTAAGCGGTGTTGCTGTAGCGCTCATGTGATTGCAGAGTTTGCCAGACAAATGGCCACTGGATTGATGTATATTATCACTGTATAATTTTGCCAGGCAGGCATAGGCTGCTTTGAAGTTAACATTTACTTGAGAAGGTTTTGGGGAAAGCCATTCCTTCCCTACCAGAAGAAGGTTATCATTAGCATCATCGCTAACGGCTACACAAAGTGTAGACATACGCGCGCACCGCACACATGCACACAGACAGGGGCATTCCTGTGCCGTTTCAGAAAGTTGTATGGAAATACGAATCCCTGATGCATTTTGTTCATGTCTTATGATTCACTTAGGCAAATGAATGCGTTTTCTAACAAGTTGAATAGATTTAGTTGATTTCCTACTAAGTTCAATACATTTTTGAATATTGTTGAATTTCGGTTGAATGTCTGGATTCCGTCCGCAACGCCTATTTTATAGGGCCCTAGTCCATGAACTTGTCATAAGTCAACATAGGACATGCCCTCTTTCCCCCCCACAAGACTCAAAAATATAGACTGGAAATGTAAGCAAGGTTAGAGCTTCTTCAGTGTGGATACTTATCTGTGTCCCGTTCTTGACTTTATATAGTGTACCAAGAGTTGTTCCCTTGCTTACGGCCATACCAGCCTGAATACGTCCGATCTCGGAAGCTAAGCAGGGTCGGGCCTGGTTAGTACTTGGATGGGAGACTGCCTGGGAATACCAGGTGCTGTAAGCATTTTGTTCCAGTAGGGTGTACTCTTGTGTCATGGAGCAACTACCTTTTATTTATCACCCTAATAATATCATGTATTTTTATTGGACTAAATGCAGTTTGTATGTGCTGCCCTGCCCTGATCAAATGAAATAATGGACAGTGCGTTTCCCTCAAAATGTAGGCAGTACATTCAGCCTTTGTTTTTAGTCTAGGAGACTGTCAATGTCTGTAGTCCCATTAGGGCACTATAAAATCCCTTCGATATTTTGCCTGATTCCGTTTTTTCCCCAAGTTCCCTTTTCTCCTTTTAGATTTCCCCGTTGACCGCTTGTCCCTGTTTTTGCAGGTTTCCGCTCTCAAAAGTACACATTTTTAATAGAAAAACAGCACAATTGGATGTTCTATGTCCACAACAATGTTTAAACCCTATCAGGAGGCCATTTTTGAGGTCTGGGAAAAAAGGAAGACATTTAGATTTTGGGGTGTAGTTACCTTTAAATGCAAGCGTGCACCAGGAAGAGACCTTTAATATGCGGAGGCAGTGAAGAAAGTAGACGAAGAGGGGTCATTGGGGGGAGTGGTGAGAGTAGGAGATATGTACCAGTACAGAGGGATAGGCAAGAAAGTGATATATGTTTCTGTAAGATTGGATTTTTAGCGTTTATAGCAATGGTTATTAATTGTACTGCAGGGATGGAACGCAAGTTGAAGAAAATGGAGGTTGTGGTGGCAGCTGCAGAGAGGTATTTGGGTGTGCGAGACTTGACATCAGAAGAGTTACAGCGAGTGTTAAGTGGTGATGTCCCATCATTTCAGGTTGAGGGCATGAGGTAGGAGTAAATATATTTAAATAGTGGAGAAGGGTGGGGTTAATTATTAGTAATAATGTTGAATTCGTGAGTGTAGTGTTAGATGGTAGGTTGTTTTATTTTTCAAGAAAAAGATAAGGGAGTTGTACTCCAGTCTAGTAGGTGGCGGTAATGCAACAAATTGGATGCCAACCGCAGTTAAACGTCATTGAAGAAGAAGCAGAAGAAGAAGCAGAAGAGACTTTTGTTTGGTTAAGCGGTGTTGCTGTAGCGCTCATGTGATTGCAGAGTTTGCCAGACAAATGGCCACTGGATTGATGTATATTATCACTGTATAATTTTGCCAGGCAGGCATAGGCTGCTTTGAAGTTAACATTTACTTGAGAAGGTTTTGGGGAAAGCCATTCCTTCCCTACCAGAAGAAGGTTATCATTAGCATCATCGCTAACGGCTACACAAAGTGTAGACATACGCGCGCACCGCACACATGCACACAGACAGGGGCATTCCTGTGCCGTTTCAGAAAGTTGTATGGAAATACGAATCCCTGATGCATTTTGTTCATGTCTTATGATTCACTTAGGCAAATGAATGCGTTTTCTAACAAGTTGAATAGATTTAGTTGATTTCCTACTAAGTTCAATACATTTTTGAATATTGTTGAATTTCGGTTGAATGTCTGGATTCCGTCCGCAACGCCTATTTTATAGGGCCCTAGTCCATGAACTTGTCATAAGTCAACATAGGACATGCCCTCTTTCCCCCCCACAAGACTCAAAAATATAGACTGGAAATGTAAGCAAGGTTAGAGCTTCTTCAGTGTGGATACTTATCTGTGTCCCGTTCTTGACTTTATATAGTGTACCAAGAGTTGTTCCCTTGCTTACGGCCATACCAGCCTGAATACGTCCGATCTCGGAAGCTAAGCAGGGTCGGGCCTGGTTAGTACTTGGATGGGAGACTGCCTGGGAATACCAGGTGCTGTAAGCATTTTGTTCCAGTAGGGTGTACTCTTGTGTCATGGAGCAACTACCTTTTATTTATCACCCTAATAATATCATGTATTTTTATTGGACTAAATGCAGTTTGTATGTGCTGCCCTGCCCTGATCAAATGAAATAATGGACAGTGCGTTTCCCTCAAAATGTAGGCAGTACATTCAGCCTTTGTTTTTAGTCTAGGAGACTGTCAATGTCTGTAGTCCCATTAGGGCACTATAAAATCCCTTCGATATTTTGCCTGATTCCGTTTTTTCCCCAAGTTCCCTTTTCTCCTTTTAGATTTCCCCGTTGACCGCTTGTCCCTGTTTTTGCAGGTTTCCGCTCTCAAAAGTACACATTTTTAATAGAAAAACAGCACAATTGGATGTTCTATGTCCACAACAATGTTTAAACCCTATCAGGAGGCCATTTTTGAGGTCTGGGAAAAAAGGAAGACATTTAGATTTTGGGGTGTAGTTACCTTTAAATGCAAGCGTGCACCAGGAAGAGACCTTTAATATGCGGAGGCAGTGAAGAAAGTAGACGAAGAGGGGTCATTGGGGGGAGTGGTGAGAGTAGGAGATATGTACCAGTACAGAGGGATAGGCAAGAAAGTGATATATGTTTCTGTAAGATTGGATTTTTAGCGTTTATAGCAATGGTTATTAATTGTACTGCAGGGATGGAACGCAAGTTGAAGAAAATGGAGGTTGTGGTGGCAGCTGCAGAGAGGTATTTGGGTGTGCGAGACTTGACATCAGAAGAGTTACAGCGAGTGTTAAGTGGTGATGTCCCATCATTTCAGGTTGAGGGCATGAGGTAGGAGTAAATATATTTAAATAGTGGAGAAGGGTGGGGTTAATTATTAGTAATAATGTTGAATTCGTGAGTGTAGTGTTAGATGGTAGGTTGTTTTATTTTTCAAGAAAAAGATAAGGGAGTTGTACTCCAGTCTAGTAGGTGGCGGTAATGCAACAAATTGGATGCCAACCGCAGTTAAACGTCATTGAAGAAGAAGCAGAAGAAGAAGCAGAAGAGACTTTTGTTTGGTTAAGCGGTGTTGCTGTAGCGCTCATGTGATTGCAGAGTTTGCCAGACAAATGGCCACTGGATTGATGTATATTATCACTGTATAATTTTGCCAGGCAGGCATAGGCTGCTTTGAAGTTAACATTTACTTGAGAAGGTTTTGGGGAAAGCCATTCCTTCCCTACCAGAAGAAGGTTATCATTAGCATCATCGCTAACGGCTACACAAAGTGTAGACATACGCGCGCACCGCACACATGCACACAGACAGGGGCATTCCTGTGCCGTTTCAGAAAGTTGTATGGAAATACGAATCCCTGATGCATTTTGTTCATGTCTTATGATTCACTTAGGCAAATGAATGCGTTTTCTAACAAGTTGAATAGATTTAGTTGATTTCCTACTAAGTTCAATACATTTTTGAATATTGTTGAATTTCGGTTGAATGTCTGGATTCCGTCCGCAACGCCTATTTTATAGGGCCCTAGTCCATGAACTTGTCATAAGTCAACATAGGACATGCCCTCTTTCCCCCCCACAAGACTAAAAAATATAGACTGGAAATGTAAGCAAGGTTAGAGCTTCTTCAGTGTGGATACTTATCTGCGTCCCGTTCAGCGTGAGTGACACATTGACTTTATATAGTGTACCAAGAGTTGTTCCCTCGCTTACGGCCATACCAGCCTGAATACGCCCGATCTCGTCCGATCTCGGAAGCTAAGCAGGGTCGGGCCTGGTTAGTACTTGGATGGGAGACCGCCTGGGAATACCAGGTGCTGTAAGCATTTTGTTCCAGTAGGGTGTACTCTTGTGTCATGGAGCAACTACCTTTTATTTATCACCCTAATAATATCATGTATTTTTATTGGACTAAATGCAGTTTGTATGTGCTGCCCTGCCCTGATCAAATGAAATAATGGACAGTGCGTTTCCCTCAAAATGTAGGCAGTACATTCAGCCTTTGTTTTTAGTCTAGGAGACTGTCAATGTCTGTAGTCCCATTAGGGCACTATAAAATCCCTTCGATATTTTGCCTGATTCCGTTTTTTCCCCAAGTTCCCTTTTCTCCTTTTAGATTTCCCCGTTGACCGCTTGTCCCTGTTTTTGCAGGTTTCCGCTCTCAAAAGTACACATTTTTTATAGAAAAACAGCACAATTGGATGTTCTATGTCCACAACAATGTTTAAACCCTATCAGGAGGCCATTTTTGAGGTCTGGGAAAAAAGGAAGACATTTAGATTTTGGGGTGTAGTTACCTTTAAATGCAAGCGTGCACCAGGAAGAGACCTTTAATATGCGGAGGCAGTGAAGAAAGTAGACGAAGAGGGGTCATTGGGGGGAGTGGTGAGAGTAGGAGATATGTACCAGTACAGAGGGATAGGCAAGAAAGTGATATATGTTTCTGTAAGATTGGATTTTTAGCGTTTATAGCAATGGTTATTAATTGTACTGCAGGGATGGAATGCAAGTTGAAGAAAATGGAGGTTGTGGTGGCAGCTGCAGAGAGGTATTTGGGTGTGCGAGACTTGACATCAGAAGAGTTACAGCGAGTGTTAAGTGGTGATGTCCCATCATTTCAGGTTGAGGGCATGAGGTAGGAGTAAATATATTTAAATAGTGGAGAAGGGTGGGGTTAATTATTAGTAATAATGTTGAATTCGTGAGTGTAGTGTTAGATGGTAGGTTGTTTTATTTTTCAAGAAAAAGATAAGGGAGTTGTACTCCAGTCTAGTAGGTGGCGGTAATGCAACAAATTGGATGCCAACCGCAGTTAAACGTCATTGAAGAAGAAGCAGAAGAAGAAGCAGAAGAGACTTTTGTTTGGTTAAGCGGTGTTGCTGTAGCGCTCATGTGATTGCAGAGTTTGCCAGACAAATGGCCACTGGATTGATGTATATTATCACTGTATAATTTTGCCAGGCAGGCATAGGCTGCTTTGAAGTTAACATTTACTTGAGAAGGTTTTGGGGAAAGCCATTCCTTCCCTACCAGAAGAAGGTTATCATTAGCATCATCGCTAACGGCTACACAAAGTGTAGACATACGCGCGCACCGCACACATGCACACAGACAGGGGCATTCCTGTGCCGTTTCAGAAAGTTGTATGGAAATACGAATCCCTGATGCATTTTGTTCATGTCTTATGATTCACTTAGGCAAATGAATGCGTTTTCTAACAAGTTGAATAGATTTAGTTGATTTCCTACTAAGTTCAATACATTTTTGAATATTGTTGAATTTCGGTTGAATGTCTGGATTCCGTCCGCAACGCCTATTTTATAGGGCCCTAGTCCATGAACTTGTCATAAGTCAACATAGGACATGCCCTCTTTCCCCCCCACAAGACTCAAAAATATAGACTGGAAATGTAAGCAAGGTTAGAGCTTCTTCAGTGTGGATACTTATCTGCGTCCCGTTCTTGACTTTATATAGTGTACCAAGAGTTGTTCCCTTGCTTACGGCCATACCAGCCTGAATACGCCCCTTTCGGTAATTGAGGAAGTGGTTACAGGTGCGGTGGTATTGGAGGAGAAGGAGAGGGAATTGGTTGCTGCGTTTTGAAATCTTTTTTTGTTTGGTTATTTATGTGGAATTTGATTTTTGTTTTGATTTATTAGTAGAGTTGTTTCTCCCCTAGCAGCTTTTGCTGGGGGGGGAAGGAAAGGAGGGAAAATACAGATATAATTAGTTAATCGGACGGACAACAATGGATACAACGACCTACGCGATGGAACAGACAAAGAGTACTGGACATGGAGGAAAAGTTCCTGATGCACCATCATCGAGGGAAAAGTCCTATGATAAGACTTGTACGGTGGCGGTGGATATCACTGGGGAAAAGAAATTAACGATGATGGAATTGCTGAGAGGGATAAAGGAGGCGTGTGGAACGGTGATAGGGTGCAGATTTAAAGGTGATCAGAAGTATGAGATTACGATGTCCCATGTCCATGGGAAGGAGAGGTTAATGGATGGACTAAAAATCAAATCGTGCACGGTAATGGCGAGGGACATTTCAGCGGATGAGCTGGTGGTGTCCTTCATGAATTTACCAGTGTATATTAGTGACGATACTATCGTGGCAAAATTGGAAGGATGGGGTGTGAAGGCGGTTTCTGGGATTAAGAGGAGATTATGGCCAGGAACAGAGATCGCTGATGGCACAAGATTCTGTAAAGTCCGGTTTACAGACGTGGTGCGCTCACTACCATATTCTACCAAGTTCGAGACGTTGGAGGGGACTGAGTACTTTCGAGTGATACATGACAGGCAAGTTAAAGTGTGCCGAATATGTATTCAGTCTGGCCACGTAGTACGGGACTGTCCTGATTTTCTATGTCGGAGATGCGGAGCACAAGGGCACTATGCAAGAGAGTGCGTCGAGAGAGAGGAGAGACCATGTAATGGATGTGGGGAGAGAAGAATGCGCTGTACGTGTACTGGGCCAACAGATGGTGAAGACATGGAACAACAGGAGGAGGAGATGGAAGAAGAGAGAGTGGAGGAGGGGGAAAAAGGAGGCAAGGATGGTGGAGGAGGAGGAGGAGATGGTGAATCTACTGCGACAGAGGGGGATGGAATTGGGGCGAGCATGGATGTCGAATTCCTAGATGACTACTGCACAGATGGAAAGGAGCCTGATGGTGGAGGAGGAGGAGGAGGGGAGCAGGAAACGGAAACATCTGAAGGTGAGGGAGATGAAGATAATGGAGGGGTTGTACCTGACACTATTCCTGAAAGTATGGATGTGAAGGGGGGATCCGCGAAGAGGAAGGACTCTGAGAGTGAAGTGTCCGCGGGTGAAGTCCAAAGGGTGAGGGAAGAAGCAAAGGAAAGTAGGAAGAGCAAGATCAAGAAGAAGAAGAAAAAGACTGGGTCTTGATGATGGGAAAAATCAACATATTAATTGTACTTATGGTGAGTGTTGTATCTGTTAATATTAATGGACTAAGGAATATGGGAAAGTTAGAACAGACAGTGAGTCTACTACAGGCTGATATTTTATGCTTCCAAGAGACACACTGGACTGACAGTATGATGGATGGAGTAAGAAAGAGATGGATGGATTTGATTTATTATAATAATGGTGGGGAGAGGACGTGTGGGGTTGCTATATTAATTAAGAGGGATAGTGTACAGAATATTAGGCAAGTGGATGCGGATAAAGAGGGTAGACTTTTGAGTGTTAAATTTGAATTTCTAAATGTGCAATACACTTTATTGAATGTTTATGCACCTAATAATGAGAGTGACCGAGAAGTATTTTTTAAGGCACTTGAGCAACATTGTGTGGGTAACTGTATATTGGTTGGGGATTTTAACGTTAGATTGACAAAACTGGACACGTCAAGGAGTACTTTGTTGCGCTCTGACATGTCTAGGCGAGTATTGTTGGGGATAATGAAGGATCATTGTCTGAGTGATGTATGGAGGGGAATGCATCCAGGTCAGAGAGTTTTTTCAAGGAGGCAGGTTGTTTTGAAGGTTCTCAGGCAAAGCCGCATAGATTATTGTTTAGCGGCGGAAAATGTTGTGCAATATATACAAAAGATTAGGTATGATTTTAATACATTAAGTGATCATGCCTCTCTTGGTTTCCTGCTGGGTCCTAGTGTGCCTTCTAGAGGGGGTGGTGTATGGTGTTTGAATGCTGAGCTACTAAAAGAAGGAAAATATATTGATATGATTTCTGATTGTATAAATAGAGAAATATTGAGTGATTTTAAAAGTGTTAATATTGGATTGTGGTGGGAGGGTTTAAAAGAGAAGATTAGAGGGTTGAGCATTAAATATGCAAGACGAAGGAATTTTCTTTTAAAGAGGGAGAGGATAGCTTTGAATAAAAGACTAGACATTGAGCTGGGAAAAGTTGATACGGTGGAGGGTTATGATATGGCAGGTTTTATGGAAGCTCAGGCTGCGGTACATAACTTTGAAAAGAGTGCATGTATGGGGGCAATAGTAAGGAGTAGAGTACAGTATGCCATAGAAGGAGAGAAATGTACATCCTTCTTTTTAGGGTTAGAAAAGAAGAAGCAGGCTAGAAACTATATTACAGAAATCGAGAATGAGAGGGGGGAGACAGTGAATGATCTGGTGGGGATTTTAGATACAATAGAATGTTTTTATAGTAATCTTTTTAAAAAAGAATGCAATGATCAAGGATGTATAGAAGAGGTGTTGAGCTATGTAGATGCCAGAATATCAGAGGATGAAAGACTCATGTGTGACACAGACTTGGCGGTCACAGAGATACGGGAGGCGATTTTGTCTGCTCATAGAAATAAGAGCCCTGGCTCTGATGGGCTGACAAGTGAGTTTTACAAAACATTTGTGGATATACTGGCACCTGTTTTATTAGATGTGTACAAATATATGGAGCAATCTCAGGAAGTCTCGGAGTCGATGGCGACTGGCTTAATAACTATAATATATAAAAACAAGGGAAGTAGGAAAAGATTAGAAAATTTTAGGCCATTATCTATTTTAAATGTAGATTATAAGATCTTAACTAAGGTGCTGGCTAACAGAATTAATAAAGTAATGGGAAGTATTATTTCAGAGACACAGGCTTACAGTGTTCCTGGTAGAGAAATAGCAGACATTATTTGCACTTTAAGGGATGTCATAAGACATATGAAGGGTGAGGGAGGTGTAGTATTGAGCATTGATTTAAATAAAGCTTTTGATAGAGTAGAACATTCATTTCTAATGCAGACGCTTAAAACTTTTGGATTTGGGAGCAGAATGGTGGCCTGGATACAGCTGCTATACGGTGCTGCAGTAAGTAGAGTAAAATGTAACGGGTTACTTACTGATGCTTTCCCATTGGAGAGGTCGGTGAGGCAAGGATGTCCATTGTCTGCGGCCTTATATTGTATGTCGGTTGAGCCTCTGGTGGCTCTCCTTAAAGCAGACCACCAGATCCGAGGCGTTTCTATTCCAGGGGGTGGAGTCAGCATTGTGCAGCAATATGCAGATGACACTACAATTACTGTTAGAGATGTGGAAAGTGTAAATAGAGTGATGGAGTGTTTTGAGCTCTTTGGGAAAGCATCAGGTGCTAAGATTAATGTAGAAAAGACTGAGGTTTTGTATGTGGGGCTAGTGAATGATAATGGGTGTAGGTATCATTTTAAAAGAGCTAATGGCTATTTTAAAGCGTTGGGAGTTATTTTGGGTATTGATGAAAAGGAGGCATGTGATAGGACTTGGGCAGGTGTATTGAATAAAATCAAACAAACTCTGGCATTTTGGAGATGGAGGAATTTAAAATTGAAAGGAAAGGTAGTGGTAACAAATTCTTTACTAATATCTAAATGTGTATATGTCATGGATGTGCTTCAGATGCCTGAGTGGGTTTTAAAAGAACTTAATTCTATTGTTTCTAACTTCTTGTGGGATGGCAAAGGGGCTAGAATATCTAGGTCTACACTTGCTGCAGAGTATAAAGATGGGGGTCTAAAATTAGTGGACATAGACGTGAAAAGAAAAGCATTAAGAATTAAAATTATACAGAAGTATTTATATGGGGAGGAAGAATATGGGTGGAAGAGGTTCTTTAGGAATTATTTGTATAATAATGGTGGATGTGAAGAGAGTGGGTTATTAATGATATGGAAAAAGCCTATGTATGAACAAGTTCCTCTGTTTTATCAGGAAGTGTTACGTGCATGGGGAGAATTTCTTCCTCGTGTAAAATATGTGTGTGAACATAAGGATATAATACTGAATCAACCTGTGTTTTTAAATCCCAAAATTATGTTCAATGATGAAGTGTTGTATAATCCCCTTTTTATGAGGGCTGGACTGAGACTTATTAAAGACTTTGTATATTAAGTTATTCCTGGGTTTCTAAGAGACCAGGCCATTTATGACAATGTGAAGGATGTGGATGATACAGTTTGGAAAGGTACTATATTGAATGGTTTTGAACGGGTGAAAAGTAGCATTCCAGCAGAATGGGTTTCTGTCATTAATGGAGATGGAATTTGGGAAGATTTATATGTATTACCGAATTTATATATTGACAATGGGGATAAATGGAAAACATTGTCTAGTGTCAGAACAAATGTTTTTTATAAACAATTACTGGTTACTGACAGGCCTGCTGCTGAGAAGAGGTGGGTAGAACTGTTTCCGAAGATGGATCGAAAAGTATTATGGAAAAACTTATACTTACATGGGAATAAATTGGAATGTGAAAATAACGATTTTAAAATAAGACATAATCGGATATACACAAAAGTAGTGCTGCATCAAATAAATAAAGAAATAAAAAGAGAATGTGATATATGTGGTAAGGCACCAGAAAATTTATTACACTTATTTGTAGAATGCGAGGATTTAAAAGATATGTTTTGTAAAGTAAAGGAAATAATATGTAAAAACTGGGGGAGTGGTTTGTTGGAAAAGAATGCGTGGGAGGAATTGGTTTTATTTGGAGTGGGAGATGAATGTAAAGGGGTTAATGTGAGGTTGTTGAATATTGTATTGAGTTTTGTTAGGTATGCTATTTTTTGTGGGAGGAATTATGCTTATTTTGAAGGGAGGAGGGTAAGGGTGTGGGGTATTTTTGTAGCTTTGTTTAAGAAGCACATCGATATGTTTTATAGTTATGGATTGGAAGATTTTGATGAACTTTTTGTAGAGGGGAGTGGGTTAATTGCAAGGGGGGATGGTGGAGGAATCACTTATAATTTTTGAAAGAAATATTTTGATATTTTCTAATGTTTATTTTTATTTGACAGGGAGATGCTTTTAAATCTGCCTATTTAATATGTGGAATTTGTTATGTCTTAGTCATGTCTGGTTTTTGTATACTAGTTTTTTGTTTTTTATTTCTTTGGGTTCTTTGATTTGATAGGGGGTGAATTGTTCGCCTGCCTATGGTAGAATAGTTTCTAGTGTATGGTTTTTTGTATATAACACTGTACATGGTATAATATAAGTGTATTTGATGAATATTTTACAATAAAAAAAAAAAAAAAAAAAAAAAAAAAAATACGCCCGATCTCGTCCGATCTCGGAAGCTAAGCAGGGTCGGGCCTGGTTAGTACTTGGATGGGAGACCGCCTGGGAATACCAGGTGCTGTAAGCATTTTGTTCCAGTAGGGTGTACTCTTGTGTCATGGAGCAACTACCTTTTATTTATCACCCTAATAATATCATGTATTTTTATTGGACTAAATGCAGTTTGTATGTGCTGCCCTGCCCTGATCAAATGAAATAATGGACAGTGCGTTTCCCTCAAAATGTAGGCAGCACATTCAGCCTTTGTTTTTAGTCTAGGAGACTGTCAATGTCTGTAGTCCCATTAGGGCACTATAAAATCCCTTCGATATTTTGCCTGATTCCGTTTTTTCCCCAAGTTCCCTTTTCTCCTTTTAGATTTCCCCGTTGACCGCTTGTCCCTGTTTTTGCAGGTTTCCGCTCTCAAAAGTACACATTTTTAATAGAAAAACAGCACAATTGGATGTTCTATGTCCACAACAATGTTTAAACCCTATCAGGAGGCCATTTTTGAGGTCTGGGAAAAAAGGAAGACATTTAGATTTTGGGGTGTAGTTACCTTTAAATGCAAGCGTGCACCAGGAAGAGACCTTTAATATGCGGAGGCAGTGAAGAAAGTAGACGAAGAGGGGTCATTGGGGGGAGTGGTGAGAGTAGGAGATATGTACCAGTACAGAGGGATAGGCAAGAAAGTGATATATGTTTCTGTAAGATTGGATTTTTAGCGTTTATAGCAATGGTTATTAATTGTACTGCAGGGATGGAACGCAAGTTGAAGAAAATGGAGGTTGTGGTGGCAGCTGCAGAGAGGTATTTGGGTGTGCGAGACTTGACATCAGAAGAGTTACAGCGAGTGTTAAGTGGTGATGTCCCATCATTTCAGGTTGAGGGCATGAGGTAGGAGTAAATATATTTAAATAGTGGAGAAGGGTGGGGTTAATTATTAGTAATAATGTTGAATTCGTGAGTGTAGTGTTAGATGGTAGGTTGTTTTATTTTTCAAGAAAAAGATAAGGGAGTTGTACTCCAGTCTAGTAGGTGGCGGTAATGCAACAAATTGGATGCCAACCGCAGTTAAACGTCATTGAAGAAGAAGCAGAAGAAGAAGCAGAAGAGACTTTTGTTTGGTTAAGCGGTGTTGCTGTAGCGCTCATGTGATTGCAGAGTTTGCCAGACAAATGGCCACTGGATTGATGTATATTATCACTGTATAATTTTGCAAGGCAGGCATAGGCTGCTTTGAAGTTAACATTTACTTGAGAAGGTTTTGGGGAAAGCCATTCCTTCCCTACCAGAAGAAGGTTATCATTAGCATCATCGCTAACGGCTACACAAAGTGTAGACATACGCGCGCACCGCACACATGCACACAGACAGGGGCATTCCTGTGCCGTTTCAGAAAGTTGTATGGAAATACGAATCCCTGATGCATTTTGTTCATGTCTTATGATTCACTTAGGCAAATGAATGCGTTTTCTAACAAGTTGAATAGATTTAGTTGATTTCCTACTACGTTCAATACATTTTTGAATATTGTTGAATTTCGGTTGAATGTCTGGATTCCGTCCGCAACGCCTATTTTATAGGGCCCTAGTCCATGATCTTGTCATAAGTCAACATAGGACATGCCCTCTTTCCCCCCCACAAGACTCAAAAATATAGACTGGAAATGTAAGCAAGGTTAGAGCTTCTTCAGTGTGGATACTTATCTGTGTCCCGTTCAGCGTGAGTGACACATTGACTTTATATAGTGTACCAAGAGTTGTTCCCTCGCTTACGGCCATACCAGCCTGAATACGCCCGATCTCGTCCGATCTCGGAAGCTAAGCAGGGTCGGGCCTGGTTAGTACTTGGATGGGAGACCGCCTGGGAATACCAGGTGCTGTAAGCATTTTGTTCCAGTAGGGTGTACTCTTGTGTCATGGAGCAACTACCTTTTATTTATCACCCTAATAATATCATGTATTTTTATTGGACTAAATGCAGTTTGTATGTGCTGCCCTGCCCTGATCAAATGAAATAATGGACAGTGCGTTTCCCTCAAAATGTAGGCAGTACATTCAGCCTTTGTTTTTAGTCTAGGAGACTGTCAATGTCTGTAGTCCCATTAGGGCACTATAAAATCCCTTCGATATTTTGCCTGATTCCGTTTTTTCCCCAAATTCCCTTTTCTCCTTTTAGATTTCCCCGTTGACCGCTTGTCCCTGTTTTTGCAGGTTTCCGCTCTCAAAAGTACACATTTTTAATAGAAAAACAGCACAATTGGATGTTCTATGTCCACAACAATGTTTAAACCCTATCAGGAGGCCATTTTTGAGGTCTGGGAAAAAAGGAAGACATTTAGATTTTGGGGTGTAGTTACCTTTAAATGCAAGCGTGCACCAGGAAGAGACCTTTAATATGCGGAGGCAATGAAGAAAGTAGACGAAGAGGGGTCATTGGGGGGAGTGGTGAGAGTAGGAGATATGTACCAGTACAGAGGGATAGGCAAGAAAGTGATATATGTTTCTGTAAGATTGGATTTTTAGCATTTATAGCAATGGTTATTAATTGTACTGCAGGGATGGAACGCAAGTTGAAGAAAATGGAGGTTGTGGTGGCAGCTGCAGAGAGGTATTTGGGTGTGCGAGACTTGACATCAGAAGAGTTACAGCGAGTGTTAAGTGGTGATGTCCCATCATTTCAGGTTGAGGGCATGAGGTAGGAGTAAATATATTTAAATAGTGGAGAAGGGTGGGGTTAATTATTAGTAATAATGTTGAATTCGTGAGTGTAGTGTTAGATGGTAGGTTGTTTTATTTTTCAAGAAAAAGATAAGGGAGTTGTACTCCAGTCTAGTAGGTGGCGGTAATGCAACAAATTGGATGCCAACCGCAGTTAAACGTCATTGAAGAAGAAGCAGAAGAAGAAGCAGAAGAGACTTTTGTTTGGTTAAGCGGTGTTGCTGTAGCGCTCATGTGATTGCAGAGTTTGCCAGACAAATGGCCACTGGATTGATGTATATTATCACTGTATAATTTTGCAAGGCAGGCATAGGCTGCTTTGAAGTTAACATTTACTTGAGAAGGTTTTGGGGAAAGCCATTCCTTCCCTACCAGAAGAAGGTTATCATTAGCATCATCGCTAACGGCTACACAAAGTGTAGACATACGCGCGCACCGCACACATGCACACAGACAGGGGCATTCCTGTGCCGTTTCAGAAAGTTGTATGGAAATACGAATCCCTGATGCATTTTGTTCATGTCTTATGATTCACTTAGGCAAATGAATGCGTTTTCTAACAAGTTGAATAGATTTAGTTGATTTCCTACTAAGTTCAATACATTTTTGAATATTGTTGAATTTCGGTTGAATGTCTGGATTCCGTCCGCAACGCCTATTTTATAGGGCCCTAGTCCATGATCTTGTCATAAGTCAACATAGGACATGCCCTCTTTCCCCCCCACAAGACTCAAAAATATAGACTGGAAATGTAAGCAAGGTTAGAGCTTCTTCAGTGTGGATACTTATCTGCGTCCCGTTCAGCGTGAGTGACACATTGACTTTATATAGTGTACCAAGAGTTGTTCCCTCGCTTACGGCCATACCAGCCTGAATATGCCCGATCTCGTCCGATCTCGGAAGCTAAGCAGGGTCGGGCCTGGTTAGTACTTGGATGGGAGACCGCCTGGGAATACCAGGTGCTGTAAGCATTTTGTTCCAGTAGGGTGTACTCTTGTGTCATGGAGCAACTACCTTTTATTTATCACCCTAATAATATCATGTATTTTTATTGGACTAAATGCAGTTTGTATGTGCTGCCCTGCCCTGATCAAATGAAATAATGGACAGTGCGTTTCCCTCAAAATGTAGGCAGCACATTCAGCCTTTGTTTTTAGTCTAGGAGACTGTCAATGTCTGTAGTCCCATTAGGGCACTATAAAATCCCTTCGATATTTTGCCTGATTCCGTTTTTTCCCCAAGTTCCCTTTTCTCCTTTTAGATTTCCCCGTTGACCGCTTGTCCCTGTTTTTGCAGGTTTCCGCTCTCAAAAGTACACATTTTTAATAGAAAAACAGCACAATTGGATGTTCTATGTCCACAACAATGTTTAAACCCTATCAGGAGGCCATTTTTGAGGTCTGGGAAAAAAGGAAGACATTTAGATTTTGGGGTGTAGTTACCTTTAAATGCAAGCGTGCACCAGGAAGAGACCTTTAATATGCGGAGGCAGTGAAGAAAGTAGACGAAGAGGGGTCATTGGGGGGAGTGGTGAGATTAGGAGATATGTACCAGTACAGAGGGATAGGCAAGAAAGTGATATATGTTTCTGTAAGATTGGATTTTTAGCGTTTATAGCAATGGTTATTAATTGTACTGCAGGGATGGAACGCAAGTTGAAGAAAATGGAGGTTGTGGTGGCAGCTGCAGAGAGGTATTTGGGTGTGCGAGACTTGACATCAGAAGAGTTACAGCGAGTGTTAAGTGGTGATGTCCCATCATTTCAGGTTGAGGGCATGAGGTAGGAGTAAATATATTTAAATAGTGGAGAAGGGTGGGGTTAATTATTAGTAATAATGTTGAATTCGTGAGTGTAGTGTTAGATGGTAGGTTGTTTTATTTTTCAAGAAAAAGATAAGGGAGTTGTACTCCAGTCTAGTAGGTGGCGGTAATGCAACAAATTGGATGCCAACCGCAGTTAAACGTCATTGAAGAAGAAGCAGAAGAAGAAGCAGAAGAGACTTTTGTTTGGTTAAGCGGTGTTGCTGTAGCGCTCATGTGATTGCAGAGTTTGCCAGACAAATGGCCACTGGATTGATGTATATTATCACTGTATAATTTTGCAAGGCAGGCATAGGCTGCTTTGAAGTTAACATTTACTTGAGAAGGTTTTGGGGAAAGCCATTCCTTCCCTACCAGAAGAAGGTTATCATTAGCATCATCGCTAACGGCTACACAAAGTGTAGACATACGCGCGCACCGCACACATGCACACAGACAGGGGCATTCCTGTGCCGTTTCAGAAAGTTGTATGGAAATACGAATCCCTGATGCATTTTGTTCATGTCTTATGATTCACTTAGGCAAATGAATGCGTTTTCTAACAAGTTGAATAGATTTAGTTGATTTCCTACTAAGTTCAATACATTTTTGAATATTGTTGAATTTCGGTTGAATGTCTGGATTCCGTCCGCAACGCCTATTTTATAGGGCCCTAGTCCATGAACTTGTCATAAGTCAACATAGGACATGCCCTCTTTCCCCCCCACAAGACTCAAAAATATAGACTGGAAATGTAAGCAAGGTTAGAGCTTCTTCAGTGTGGATACTTATCTGCGTCCTGTTCAGCGTGAGTGACACATTGACTTTATATAGTGTACCAAGAGTTGTTCCCTCGCTTACGGCCATACCAGCCTGAATACGCCCGATCTCGTCCGATCTCGGAAGCTAAGCAGGGTAGGGCCTGGTTAGTACTTGGATGGGAGACCGCCTGGGAATACCAGGTGCTGTAAGCATTTTGTTCCAGTAGGGTGTACTCTTGTGTCATGGAGCAACTACCTTTTATTTATCACCCTAATAATATCATGTATTTTTATTGGACTAAATGCAGTTTGTATGTGCTGCCCTGCCCTGATCAAATGAAATAATGGACAGTGCGTTTCCCTCAAAATGTAGGCAGCACATTCAGCCTTTGTTTTTAGTCTAGGAGACTGTCAATGTCTGTAGTCCCATTAGGGCACTATAAAATCCCTTCGATATTTTGCCTGATTCCGTTTTTTCCCCAAGTTCCCTTTTCTCCTTTTAGATTTCCCCGTTGACCGCTTGTCCCTGTTTTTGCAGGTTTCCGCTCTCAAAAGTACACATTTTTAATAGAAAAACAGCACAATTGGATGTTCTATGTCCACAACAATGTTTAAACCCTATCAGGAGGCCATTTTTGAGGTCTGGGAAAAAAGGAAGACATTTAGATTTTGGGGTGTAGTTACCTTTAAATGCAAGCGTGCACCAGGAAGAGACCTTTAATATGCGGAGGCAGTGAAGAAAGTAGACGAAGAGGGGTCATTGGGGGGAGTGGTGAGAGTAGGAGATATGTACCAGTACAGAGGGATAGGCAAGAAAGTGATATATGTTTCTGTAAGATTGGATTTTTAGCGTTTATAGCAATGGTTATTAATTGTACTGCAGGGATGGAACGCAAGTTGAAGAAAATGGAGGTTGTGGTGGCAGCTGCAGAGAGGTATTTGGGTGTGCGAGACTTGACATCAGAAGAGTTACAGCGAGTGTTAAGTGGTGATGTCCCATCATTTCAGGTTGAGGGCATGAGGTAGGAGTAAATATATTTAAATAGTGGAGAAGGGTGGGGTTAATTATTAGTAATAATGTTGAATTCGTGAGTGTAGTGTTAGATGGTAGGTTGTTTTATTTTTCAAGAAAAAGATAAGGGAGTTGTACTCCAGTCTAGTAGGTGGCGGTAATGCAACAAATTGGATGCCAACCGCAGTTAAACGTCATTGAAGAAGAAGCAGAAGAAGAAGCAGAAGAGACTTTTGTTTGGTTAAGCGGTGTTGCTGTAGCGCTCATGTGATTGCAGAGTTTGCCAGACAAATGGCCACTGGATTGATGTATATTATCACTGTATAATTTTGCCAGGCAGGCATAGGCTGCTTTGAAGTTAACATTTACTTGAGAAGGTTTTGGGGAAAGCCATTCCTTCCCTACCAGAAGAAGGTTATCATTAGCATCATCGCTAACGGCTACACAAAGTGTAGACATACGCGCGCACCGCACACATGCACACAGACAGGGGCATTCCTGTGCCGTTTCAGAAAGTTGTATGGAAATACGAATCCCTGATGCATTTTGTTCATGTCTTATGATTCACTTAGGCAAATGAATGCGTTTTCTAACAAGTTGAATAGATTTAGTTGATTTCCTACTAAGTTCAATACATTTTTGAATATTGTTGAATTTCGGTTGAATGTCTGGATTCCGTCCGCAACGCCTATTTTATAGGGCCCTAGTCCATGAACTTGTCATAAGTCAACATAGGACATGCCCTCTTTCCCCCCCACAAGACTCAAAAATATAGACTGGAAATGTAAGCAAGGTTAGAGCTTCTTCAGTGTGGATACTTATCTGCGTCCCGTTCAGCGTGAGTGACACATTGACTTTATATAGTGTACCAAGAGTTGTTCCCTTGCTTACGGCCATACCAGCCTGAATACGCCCGATCTCGTCCGATCTCGGAAGCTAAGCAGGGTCGGGCCTGGTTAGTACTTGGATGGGAGACCGCCTGGGAATACCAGGTGCTGTAAGCATTGTGTTCCAGTAGGGTGTACTCTTGTGTCATGGAGCAACTACCTTTTATTTATCACCCTAATAATATCATGTATTTTTATTGGACTAAATGCAGTTTGTATGTGCTGCCCTGCCCTGATCAAATGAAATAATGGACAGTGCGTTTCCCTCAAAATGTAGGCAGCACATTCAGCCTTTGTTTTTAGTCTAGGAGACTGTCAATGTCTGTAGTCCCATTAGGGCACTATAAAATCCCTTCGATATTTTGCCTGATTCCGTTTTTTCCCCAAGTTCCCTTTTCTCCTTTTAGATTTCCCCGTTGACCGCTTGTCCCTGTTTTTGCAGGTTTCCGCTCTCAAAAGTACACATTTTTAATAGAAAAACAGCACAATTGGATGTTCTATGTCCACAACAATGTTTAAACCCTATCAGGAGGCCATTTTTGAGGTCTGGGAAAAAAGGAAGACATTTAGATTTTGGGGTGTAGTTACCTTTAAATGCAAGCGTGCACCAGGAAGAGACCTTTAATATGCGGAGGCAGTGAAGAAAGTAGACGAAGAGGGGTCATTGGGGGGAGTGGTGAGAGTAGGAGATATGTACCAGTACAGAGGGATAGGCAAGAAAGTGATATATGTTTCTGTAAGATTGGATTTTTAGCGTTTATAGCAATGGTTATTAATTGTACTGCAGGGATGGAACGCAAGTTGAAGAAAATGGAGGTTGTGGTGGCAGCTGCAGAGAGGTATTTGGGTGTGCGAGACTTGACATCAGAAGAGTTACAGCGAGTGTTAAGTGGTGATGTCCCATCATTTCAGGTTGAGGGCATGAGGTAGGAGTAAATATATTTAAATAGTGGAGAAGGGTGGGGTTAATTATTAGTAATAATGTTGAATTCGTGAGTGTAGTGTTAGATGGTAGGTTGTTTTATTTTTCAAGAAAAAGATAAGGGAGTTGTACTCCAGTCTAGTAGGTGGCGGTAATGCAACAAATTGGATGCCAACCGCAGTTAAACGTCATTGAAGAAGAAGCAGAAGAAGAAGCAGAAGAGACTTTTGTTTGGTTAAGCGGTGTTGCTGTAGCGCTCATGTGATTGCAGAGTTTGCCAGACAAATGGCCACTGGATTGATGTATATTATCACTGTATAATTTTGCAAGGCAGGCATAGGCTGCTTTGAAGTTAACATTTACTTGAGAAGGTTTTGGGGAAAGCCATTCCTTCCCTACCAGAAGAAGGTTATCATTAGCATCATCGCTAACGGCTACACAAAGTGTAGACATACGCGCGCACCGCACACATGCACACAGACAGGGGCATTCCTGTGCCGTTTCAGAAAGTTGTATGGAAATACGAATCCCTGATGCATTTTGTTCATGTCTTATGATTCACTTAGGCAAATGAATGCGTTTTCTAACAAGTTGAATAGATTTAGTTGATTTCCTACTAAGTTCAATACATTTTTGAATATTGTTGAATTTCGGTTGAATGTCTGGATTCCGTCCGCAACGCCTATTTTATAGGGCCCTAGTCCATGATCTTGTCATAAGTCAACATAGGACATGCCCTCTTTCCCCCCCACAAGACTCAAAAATATAGACTGGAAATGTAAGCAAGGTTAGAGCTTCTTCAGTGTGGATACTTATCTGTGTCCCGTTCAGCGTGAGTGACACATTGACTTTATATAGTGTACCAAGAGTTGTTCCCTCGCTTACGGCCATACCAGCCTGAATACGCCCGATCTCGTCCGATCTCGGAAGCTAAGCAGGGTCGGGCCTGGTTAGTACTTGGATGGGAGACCGCCTGGGAATACCAGGTGCTGTAAGCATTTTGTTCCAGTAGGGTGTACTCTTGTGTCATGGAGCAACTACCTTTTATTTATCACCCTAATAATATCATGTATTTTTATTGGACTAAATGCAGTTTGTATGTGCTGCCCTGCCCTGATCAAATGAAATAATGGACAGTGCGTTTCCCTCAAAATGTAGGCAGTACATTCAGCCTTTGTTTTTAGTCTAGGAGACTGTCAATGTCTGTAGTCCCATTAGGGCACTATAAAATCCCTTCGATATTTTGCCTGATTCCGTTTTTTCCCCAAATTCCCTTTTCTCCTTTTAGATTTCCCCGTTGACCGCTTGTCCCTGTTTTTGCAGGTTTCCGCTCTCAAAAGTACACATTTTTAATAGAAAAACAGCACAATTGGATGTTCTATGTCCACAACAATGTTTAAACCCTATCAGGAGGCCATTTTTGAGGTCTGGGAAAAAAGGAAGACATTTAGATTTTGGGGTGTAGTTACCTTTAAATGCAAGCGTGCACCAGGAAGAGACCTTTAATATGCGGAGGCAATGAAGAAAGTAGACGAAGAGGGGTCATTGGGGGGAGTGGTGAGAGTAGGAGATATGTACCAGTACAGAGGGATAGGCAAGAAAGTGATATATGTTTCTGTAAGATTGGATTTTTAGCGTTTATAGCAATGGTTATTAATTGTACTGCAGGGATGGAACGCAAGTTGAAGAAAATGGAGGTTGTGGTGGCAGCTGCAGAGAGGTATTTGGGTGTGCGAGACTTGACATCAGAAGAGTTACAGCGAGTGTTAAGTGGTGATGTCCCATCATTTCAGGTTGAGGGCATGAGGTAGGAGTAAATATATTTAAATAGTGGAGAAGGGTGGGGTTAATTATTAGTAATAATGTTGAATTCGTGAGTGTAGTGTTAGATGGTAGGTTGTTTTATTTTTCAAGAAAAAGATAAGGGAGTTGTACTCCAGTCTAGTAGGTGGCGGTAATGCAACAAATTGGATGCCAACCACAGTTAAACGTCATTGAAGAAGAAGCAGAAGAAGAAGCAGAAGAGACTTTTGTTTGGTTAAGCGGTGTTGCTGTAGCGCTCATGTGATTGCAGAGTTTGCCAGACAAATGGCCACTGGATTGATGTATATTATCACTGTATAATTTTGCAAGGCAGGCATAGGCTGCTTTGAAGTTAACATTTACTTGAGAAGGTTTTGGGGAAAGCCATTCCTTCCCTACCAGAAGAAGGTTATCATTAGCATCATCGCTAACGGCTACACAAAGTGTAGACATACGCGCGCACCGCACACATGCACACAGACAGGGGCATTCCTGTGCCGTTTCAGAAAGTTGTATGGAAATACGAATCCCTGATGCATTTTGTTCATGTCTTATGATTCACTTAGGCAAATGAATGCGTTTTCTAACAAGTTGAATAGATTTAGTTGATTTCCTACTAAGTTCAATACATTTTTGAATATTGTTGAATTTCGGTTGAATGTCTGGATTCCGTCCGCAACGCCTATTTTATAGGGCCCTAGTCCATGATCTTGTCATAAGTCAACATAGGACATGCCCTCTTTCCCCCCCACAAGACTCAAAAATATAGACTGGAAATGTAAGCAAGGTTAGAGCTTCTTCAGTGTGGATACTTATCTGCGTCCTGTTCAGCGTGAGTGACACATTGACTTTATATAGTGTACCAAGAGTTGTTCCCTCGCTTACGGCCATACCAGCCTGAATACGCCCGATCTCGTCCGATCTCGGAAGCTAAGCAGGGTCGGGCCTGGTTAGTACTTGGATGGGAGACCGCCTGGGAATACCAGGTGCTGTAAGCATTTTGTTCCAGTAGGGTGTACTCTTGTGTCATGGAGCAACTACCTTTTATTTATCACCCTAATAATATCATGTATTTTTATTGGACTAAATGCAGTTTGTATGTGCTGCCCTGCCCTGATCAAATGAAATAATGGACAGTGCGTTTCCCTCAAAATGTAGGCAGCACATTCAGCCTTTGTTTTTAGTCTAGGAGACTGTCAATGTCTGTAGTCCCATTAGGGCACTATAAAATCCCTTCGATATTTTGCCTGATTCCGTTTTTTCCCCAAGTTCCCTTTTCTCCTTTTAGATTTCCCCGTTGACCGCTTGTCCCTGTTTTTGCAGGTTTCCGCTCTCAAAAGTACACATTTTTAATAGAAAAACAGCACAATTGGATGTTCTATGTCCACAACAATGTTTAAACCCTATCAGGAGGCCATTTTTGAGGTCTGGGAAAAAAGGAAGACATTTAGATTTTGGGGTGTAGTTACCTTTAAATGCAAGCGTGCACCAGGAAGAGACCTTTAATATGCGGAGGCAGTGAAGAAAGTAGACGAAGAGGGGTCATTGGGGGGAGTGGTGAGAGTAGGAGATATGTACCAGTACAGAGGGATAGGCAAGAAAGTGATATATGTTTCTGTAAGATTGGATTTTTAGCGTTTATAGCAATGGTTATTAATTGTACTGCAGGGATGGAACGCAAGTTGAAGAAAATGGAGGTTGTGGTGGCAGCTGCAGAGAGGTATTTGGGTGTGCGAGACTTGACATCAGAAGAGTTACAGCGAGTGTTAAGTGGTGATGTCCCATCATTTCAGGTTGAGGGCATGAGGTAGGAGTAAATATATTTAAATAGTGGAGAAGGGTGGGGTTAATTATTAGTAATAATGTTGAATTCGTGAGTGTAGTGTTAGATGGTAGGTTGTTTTATTTTTCAAGAAAAAGATAAGGGAGTTGTACTCCAGTCTAGTAGGTGGCGGTAATGCAACAAATTGGATGCCAACCGCAGTTAAACGTCATTGAAGAAGAAGCAGAAGAAGAAGCAGAAGAGACTTTTGTTTGGTTAAGCGGTGTTGCTGTAGCGCTCATGTGATTGCAGAGTTTGCCAGACAAATGGCCACTGGATTGATGTATATTATCACTGTATAATTTTGCAAGGCAGGCATAGGCTGCTTTGAAGTTAACATTTACTTGAGAAGGTTTTGGGGAAAGCCATTCCTTCCCTACCAGAAGAAGGTTATCATTAGCATCATCGCTAACGGCTACACAAAGTGTAGACATACGCGCGCACCGCACACATGCACACAGACAGGGGCATTCCTGTGCCGTTTCAGAAAGTTGTATGGAAATACGAATCCCTGATGCATTTTGTTCATGTCTTATGATTCACTTAGGCAAATGAATGCGTTTTCTAACAAGTTGAATAGATTTAGTTGATTTCCTACTAAGTTCAATACATTTTTGAATATTGTTGAATTTCGGTTGAATGTCTGGATTCCGTCCGCAACGCCTATTTTATAGGGCCCTAGTCCATGATCTTGTCATAAGTCAACATAGGACATGCCCTCTTTCCCCCCCACAAGACTCAAAAATATAGACTGGAAATGTAAGCAAGGTTAGAGCTTCTTCAGTGTGGATACTTATCTGCGTCCTGTTCAGCGTGAGTGACACATTGACTTTATATAGTGTACCAAGAGTTGTTCCCTCGCTTACGGCCATACCAGCCTGAATACGCCCGATCTCGTCCGATCTCGGAAGCTAAGCAGGGTCGGGCCTGGTTAGTACTTGGATGGGAGACCGCCTGGGAATACCAGGTGCTGTAAGCATTTTGTTCCAGTAGGGTGTACTCTTGTGTCATGGAGCAACTACCTTTTATTTATCACCCTAATAATATCATGTATTTTTATTGGACTAAATGCAGTTTGTATGTGCTGCCCTGCCCTGATCAAATGAAATAATGGACAGTGCGTTTCCCTCAAAATGTAGGCAGCACATTCAGCCTTTGTTTTTAGTCTAGGAGACTGTCAATGTCTGTAGTCCCATTAGGGCACTATAAAATCCCTTCGATATTTTGCCTGATTCCGTTTTTTCCCCAAGTTCCCTTTTCTCCTTTTAGATTTCCCCGTTGACCGCTTGTCCCTGTTTTTGCAGGTTTCCGCTCTCAAAAGTACACATTTTTAATAGAAAAACAGCACAATTGGATGTTCTATGTCCACAACAATGTTTAAACCCTATCAGGAGGCCATTTTTGAGGTCTGGGAAAAAAGGAAGACATTTAGATTTTGGGGTGTAGTTACCTTTAAATGCAAGCGTGCACCAGGAAGAGACCTTTAATATGCGGAGGCAGTGAAGAAAGTAGACGAAGAGGGGTCATTGGGGGGAGTGGTGAGAGTAGGAGATATGTACCAGTACAGAGGGATAGGCAAGAAAGTGATATATGTTTCTGTAAGATTGGATTTTTAGCGTTTATAGCAATGGTTATTAATTGTACTGCAGGGATGGAACGCAAGTTGAAGAAAATGGAGGTTGTGGTGGCAGCTGCAGAGAGGTATTTGGGTGTGCGAGACTTGACATCAGAAGAGTTACAGCGAGTGTTAAGTGGTGATGTCCCATCATTTCAGGTTGAGGGCATGAGGTAGGAGTAAATATATTTAAATAGTGGAGAAGGGTGGGGTTAATTATTAGTAATAATGTTGAATTCGTGAGTGTAGTGTTAGATGGTAGGTTGTTTTATTTTTCAAGAAAAAGATAAGGGAGTTGTACTCCAGTCTAGTAGGTGGCGGTAATGCAACAAATTGGATGCCAACCGCAGTTAAACGTCATTGAAGAAGAAGCAGAAGAAGAAGCAGAAGAGACTTTTGTTTGGTTAAGCGGTGTTGCTGTAGCGCTCATGTGATTGCAGAGTTTGCCAGACAAATGGCCACTGGATTGATGTATATTATCACTGTATAATTTTGCAAGGCAGGCATAGGCTGCTTTGAAGTTAACATTTACTTGAGAAGGTTTTGGGGAAAGCCATTCCTTCCCTACCAGAAGAAGGTTATCATTAGCATCATCGCTAACGGCTACACAAAGTGTAGACATACGCGCGCACCGCACACATGCACACAGACAGGGGCATTCCTGTGCCGTTTCAGAAAGTTGTATGGAAATACGAATCCCTGATGCATTTTGTTCATGTCTTATGATTCACTTAGGCAAATGAATGCGTTTTCTAACAAGTTGAATAGATTTAGTTGATTTCCTACTAAGTTCAATACATTTTTGAATATTGTTGAATTTCGGTTGAATGTCTGGATTCCGTCCGCAACGCCTATTTTATAGGGCCCTAGTCCATGATCTTGTCATAAGTCAACATAGGACATGCCCTCTTTCCCCCCCACAAGACTCAAAAATATAGACTGGAAATGTAAGCAAGGTTAGAGCTTCTTCAGTGTGGATACTTATCTGCGTCCTGTTCAGCGTGAGTGACACATTGACTTTATATAGTGTACCAAGAGTTGTTCCCTCGCTTACGGCCATACCAGCCTGAATACGCCCGATCTCGTCCGATCTCGGAAGCTAAGCAGGGTCGGGCCTGGTTAGTACTTGGATGGGAGACCGCCTGGGAATACCAGGTGCTGTAAGCATTTTGTTCCAGTAGGGTGTACTCTTGTGTCATGGAGCAACTACCTTTTATTTATCACCCTAATAATATCATGTATTTTTATTGGACTAAATGCAGTTTGTATGTGCTGCCCTGCCCTGATCAAATGAAATAATGGACAGTGCGTTTCCCTCAAAATGTAGGCAGCACATTCAGCCTTTGTTTTTAGTCTAGGAGACTGTCAATGTCTGTAGTCCCATTAGGGCACTATAAAATCCCTTCGATATTTTGCCTGATTCCGTTTTTTCCCCAAGTTCCCTTTTCTCCTTTTAGATTTCCCCGTTGACCGCTTGTCCCTGTTTTTGCAGGTTTCCGCTCTCAAAAGTACACATTTTTAATAGAAAAACAGCACAATTGGATGTTCTATGTCCACAACAATGTTTAAACCCTATCAGGAGGCCATTTTTGAGGTCTGGGAAAAAAGGAAGACATTTAGATTTTGGGGTGTAGTTACCTTTAAATGCAAGCGTGCACCAGGAAGAGACCTTTAATATGCGGAGGCAATGAAGAAAGTAGACGAAGAGGGGTCATTGGGGGGAGTGGTGAGAGTAGGAGATATGTACCAGTACAGAGGGATAGGCAAGAAAGTGATATATGTTTCTGTAAGATTGGATTTTTAGCGTTTATAGCAATGGTTATTAATTGTACTGCAGGGATGGAACGCAAGTTGAAGAAAATGGAGGTTGTGGTGGCAGCTGCAGAGAGGTATTTGGGTGTGCGAGACTTGACATCAGAAGAGTTACAGCGAGTGTTAAGTGGTGATGTCCCATCATTTCAGGTTGAGGGCTGATTCCGTTAATTCCCAAGTTCCCTTTTCTCCGTTTAGATTTCCCCGTTGACCGTTTTGTCCTGTTTTGGCAGGTTTTCGCTCTCAAAAGTACACCTTTTTAATAGCAAAACAGCACAATTGGATGTTCTATGTCCACAACAATGTTTAAACCCCTATCAGGTGACCATTTTTGAGGTCTGGGAAAAATGGAAGACATTTAGATTTTGGGGTGTAGTTACCCTTAAATGCAAGCGTGCACCAGGAAGAGACCTTTGTTTGGTTAAGCGGTGTTGCTGTAGGACAAATGGCCACTGGAGTGATGCAAATGATCACGGTATAATTCTGCCAGGCAGGCATAGGCTACTTTGTAGTTAACATTTACTTGCGAAGGTTTTGGGGAAAGCCATTCCTTCCCTACCAGAAGAAGGTTATCATTAGCATCATCGCTAACGGCTACACAAAGTGTAGACATACGCGCGCACCGCACACATGCACACAGACAGGGGCATTCCTGTGCCGTTTCAGAAAGTTGTATGGAAATACGAATCCCTGATGCATTTTGTTCATGTCTTATGATTCACTTAGGCAAATGAATGCGTTTTCTAACAAGTTGAATAGATTTAGTTGATTTCCTACTAAGTTCAATACATTTTTGAATATTGTTGAATTTCGGTTGAATGTCTGGATTCCGTCCGCAACGCCTATTTTATAGGGCCCTAGTCCATGATCTTGTCATAAGTCAACATAGGACATGCCCTCTTTCCCCCCCACAAGACTCAAAAATATAGACTGGAAATGTAAGCAAGGTTAGAGCTTCTTCAGTGTGGATACTTATCTGCGTCCTGTTCAGCGTGAGTGACACATTGACTTTATATAGTGTACCAAGAGTTGTTCCCTCGCTTACGGCCATACCAGCCTGAATACGCCCGATCTCGTCCGATCTCGGAAGCTAAGCAGGGTCGGGCCTGGTTAGTACTTGGATGGGAGACCGCCTGGGAATACCAGGTGCTGTAAGCATTTTGTTCCAGTAGGGTGTACTCTTGTGTCATGGAGCAACTACCTTTTATTTATCACCCTAATAATATCATGTATTTTTATTGGACTAAATGCAGTTTGTATGTGCTGCCCTGCCCTGATCAAATGAAATAATGGACAGTGCGTTTCCCTCAAAATGTAGGCAGCACATTCAGCCTTTGTTTTTAGTCTAGGAGACTGTCAATGTCTGTAGTCCCATTAGGGCACTATAAAATCCCTTCGATATTTTGCCTGATTCCGTTTTTTCCCCAAGTTCCCTTTTCTCCTTTTAGATTTCCCCGTTGACCGCTTGTCCCTGTTTTTGCAGGTTTCCGCTCTCAAAAGTACACATTTTTAATAGAAAAACAGCACAATTGGATGTTCTATGTCCACAACAATGTTTAAACCCTATCAGGAGGCCATTTTTGAGGTCTGGGAAAAAAGGAAGACATTTAGATTTTGGGGTGTAGTTACCTTTAAATGCAAGCGTGCACCAGGAAGAGACCTTTAATATGCGGAGGCAGTGAAGAAAGTAGACGAAGAGGGGTCATTGGGGGGAGTGGTGAGAGTAGGAGATATGTACCAGTACAGAGGGATAGGCAAGAAAGTGATATATGTTTCTGTAAGATTGGATTTTTAGCGTTTATAGCAATGGTTATTAATTGTACTGCAGGGATGGAACGCAAGTTGAAGAAAATGGAGGTTGTGGTGGCAGCTGCAGAGAGGTATTTGGGTGTGCGAGACTTGACATCAGAAGAGTTACAGCGAGTGTTAAGTGGTGATGTCCCATCATTTCAGGTTGAGGGCATGAGGTAGGAGTAAATATATTTAAATAGTGGAGAAGGGTGGGGTTAATTATTAGTAATAATGTTGAATTCGTGAGTGTAGTGTTAGATGGTAGGTTGTTTTATTTTTCAAGAAAAAGATAAGGGAGTTGTACTCCAGTCTAGTAGGTGGCGGTAATGCAACAAATTGGATGCCAACCGCAGTTAAACGTCATTGAAGAAGAAGCAGAAGAAGAAGCAGAAGAGACTTTTGTTTGGTTAAGCGGTGTTGCTGTAGCGCTCATGTGATTGCAGAGTTTGCCAGACAAATGGCCACTGGATTGATGTATATTATCACTGTATAATTTTGCAAGGCAGGCATAGGCTGCTTTGAAGTTAACATTTACTTGAGAAGGTTTTGGGGAAAGCCATTCCTTCCCTACCAGAAGAAGGTTATCATTAGCATCATCGCTAACGGCTACACAAAGTGTAGACATACGCGCGCACCGCACACATGCACACAGACAGGGGCATTCCTGTGCCGTTTCAGAAAGTTGTATGGAAATACGAATCCCTGATGCATTTTGTTCATGTCTTATGATTCACTTAGGCAAATGAATGCGTTTTCTAACAAGTTGAATAGATTTAGTTGATTTCCTACTAAGTTCAATACATTTTTGAATATTGTTGAATTTCGGTTGAATGTCTGGATTCCGTCCGCAACGCCTATTTTATAGGGCCCTAGTCCATGAACTTGTCATAAGTCAACATAGGACATGCCCTCTTTCCCCCCCACAAGACTCAAAAATATAGACTGGAAATGTAAGCAAGGTTAGAGCTTCTTCAGTGTGGATACTTATCTGCGTCCCGTTCAGCGTGAGTGACACATTGACTTTATATAGTGTACCAAGAGTTGTTCCCTCGCTTACGGCCATACCAGCCTGAATACGCCCGATCTCGTCAGATCTCGGAAGCTAAGCAGGTTTAGGGCTGGTTAGTACTTGGATGGGGGACCACCTTGGAATACCAGTTGCTGTAAAAGCATGTAAGAAGCTATGACGTGGACTGATAATCTGCGTTATAGGCTGAGATGTGAAGATGTGAAATATGAAGATATGATATGGAAAAATAAGCTGTGAAGCTATGAGATGTGAAATATGAAGCTATGATATGTAAAAAGAAGCTGTGAAGCTATGAGATGTGAAGAAGTGATGTGAAATATGAAGTTATGATATGTAAAAAGAAGCTGTGAAGCTATGAGATGTGAAGAAATGATGTGAAATATGAAGCTATGATATGTAAAAAGAAGCTGTGAAGCTATGAGATGTGAAGAAATGATGTGAAATATGAATCTATGATATGTAAAAAAGAAGCTGTGAAGCTATGATATGATGTGAAGATGTGAAATATGAAGCTATGATATAAAGATGGGTTAATTAAAAAAAAAAAAAAAAAAAAAAAAATAAATACGCCCGATCTCGTCCGATCTCGGAAGCTAAGCAGGGTCGGGCCTGATTAGTACTTGGATGGGAGACCGCCTGGGAATACCAGGTGCTGTAAGCATTTTGTTCCAGTAGGGTGTACTCTTGTGTCATGGAGCAACTACCTTTTATTTATCACCCTAATAATATCATGTATTTTTATTGGACTAAATGCAGTTTGTATGTGCTGCCCTGCCCTGATCAAATGAAATAATGGACAGTGCGTTTCCCTCAAAATGTAGGCAGCACATTCAGCCTTTGTTTTTAGTCTAGGAGACTGTCAATGTCTGTAGTCCCATTAGGGCACTATAAAATCCCTTCGATATTTTGCCTGATTCCGTTTTTTCCCCAAGTTCCCTTTTCTCCTTTTAGATTTCCCCGTTGACCGCTTGTCCCTGTTTTTGCAGGTTTCCGCTCTCAAAAGTACACATTTTTAATAGAAAAACAGCACAATTGGATGTTCTATGTCCACAACAATGTTTAAACCCTATCAGGAGGCCATTTTTGAGGTCTGGGAAAAAAGGAAGACATTTAGATTTTGGGGTGTAGTTACCTTTAAATGCAAGCGTGCACCAGGAAGAGACCTTTAATATGCGGAGGCAGTGAAGAAAGTAGACGAAGAGGGGTCATTGGGGGGAGTGGTGAGAGTAGGAGATATGTACCAGTACAGAGGGATAGGCAAGAAAGTGATATATGTTTCTGTAAGATTGGATTTTTAGCGTTTATAGCAATGGTTATTAATTGTACTGCAGGGATGGAACGCAAGTTGAAGAAAATGGAGGTTGTGGTGGCAGCTGCAGAGAGGTATTTGGGTGTGCGAGACTTGACATCAGAAGAGTTACAGCGAGTGTTAAGTGGTGATGTCCCATCATTTCAGGTTGAGGGCATGAGGTAGGAGTAAATATATTTAAATAGTGGAGAAGGGTGGGGTTAATTATTAGTAATAATGTTGAATTCGTGAGTGTAGTGTTAGATGGTAGGTTGTTTTATTTTTCAAGAAAAAGATAAGGGAGTTGTACTCCAGTCTAGTAGGTGGCGGTAATGCAACAAATTGGATGCCAACCGCAGTTAAACGTCATTGAAGAAGAAGCAGAAGAAGAAGCAGAAGAGACTTTTGTTTGGTTAAGCGGTGTTGCTGTAGCGCTCATGTGATTGCAGAGTTTGCCAGACAAATGGCCACTGGATTGATGTATATTATCACTGTATAATTTTGCCAGGCAGGCATAGGCTGCTTTGAAGTTAACATTTACTTGAGAAGGTTTTGGGGAAAGCCATTCCTTCCCTACCAGAAGAAGGTTATCATTAGCATCATCGCTAACGGCTACACAAAGTGTAGACATACGCGCGCACCGCACACATGCACACAGACAGGGGCATTCCTGTGCCGTTTCAGAAAGTTGTATGGAAATACGAATCCCTGATGCATTTTGTTCATGTCTTATGATTCACTTAGGCAAATGAATGCGTTTTCTAACAAGTTGAATAGATTTAGTTGATTTCCTACTAAGTTCAATACATTTTTGAATATTGTTGAATTTCGGTTGAATGTCTGGATTCCGTCCGCAACGCCTATTTTATAGGGCCCTAGTCCATGAACTTGTCATAAGTCAACATAGGACATGCCCTCTTTCCCCCCCACAAGACTCAAAAATATAGACTGGAAATGTAAGCAAGGTTAGAGCTTCTTCAGTGTGGATACTTATCTGCGTCCCGTTCAGCGTGAGTGACACATTGACTTTATATAGTGTACCAAGAGTTGTTCCCTCGCTTACGGCCATACCAGCCTGAATACGCCCGATCTCGTCCGATCTCGGAAGCTAAGCAGGGTCGGGCCTGGTTAGTACTTGGATGGGAGACCGCCTGGGAATACCAGGTGCTGTAAGCATTTTGTTCCAGTAGGGTGTACTCTATGGAGGACTAAAAGTGCCACAATTAAATAAATAAATACACCATTAAATAATTACTTAAATGTGTCATTAATTAATTAAAATTAGAATTAAATACATAAATGTGTAATTAAATGTATCATTAATTAATTCAAATACCGATTCATTTTATGTAAAATACATATATAATTATTTCACTATTTACATTTACATTTCATGATCCTGCATTGCAGTGATTCATGAATTACTTAAAACTGTCAAACTGACCCATCAAAGTCAGTGGGCGGGGCTAACGCGAATCTAGTCTGATCCATTGCTTTGGTCTGAAGTAGAGTAGGCCAACCTGGATAGAAACAATGGAGGATCTCCGTGAACTTTCCAGGGAGTTGGTTAGAGACATTTTAAACTTAGCAGAGGATGTAGAAGCAGGACCTGCTGACCCAGAGCATGTAGCTAGTAAAGCAGAGGAACTTATTGAAGTTGTTGGAGTCATTTCCGCACTTTCCGACGAAGATATCGACCACAGAGTGATTGCAAATCTAGAAGAAGTTGTCCACCGCTTCTCTGGTACCAGGGCACTTCAGGCCCAACACACACAGGGACCGGGGCGTTTGGCGTTTGACATACCGAGTGCAGTTCTGGAGCATTAACTTCTTTGTGGAGTTCCCGCAGTTCAAATTTGCAGCGATGTTCGGTGTGTCAAAGAGGACCATCAGGAGGCGCATGCAACAATACAGTTTAAGGTATTTACACTAAATTCATGAGTTTTCTGTTTATGAATTGCTGCTCTCATACACTCGGAAAGAATATGACGTTTAAGGTAACATTACTTGATGTTGTGTTTTTCTTGTTTGTACAGAAAGACAGATCTCTATTCAGCTGTGAATGATGAGGAGTTAGACTGTATTGTAAGTGAAATTCACAGAAGTCATCCAAACACCGGCTACAAGCTAATGCGTGGTCACCTGAATGCAAGAGGTGTGCATGTTCCAAGTGAGTAGATAATAATATGGGCATTATTTAAATGTATTTTTAATTTGGAGCTCTGCCCCTTTGAAAGGTGAAGGAAGCCCGCTTATGGAAAGACGTCAACCTGTGAGCTGTAGTTTCTACAGTGCATACTATGCAAAGCTGTATTATTTTAAAAAACTGAATAAGTAACATTTCATTTCTCACTGCCTTGGTGACCAAAAATAACAATCTTGTGTAAGGACATGTCAAACTAGTTTTAAGTACAAGACTGATTATGCTTGTCATCCATTCAGGTTCCTGAAGAATATGGGATCGATTGGAACGGACCTCACTGCCTTCATCGAGGCACTGTGTCAGTCCCCGAGGTTCAGCTGGCCCGTGAGCTCTCAGATGAAGAGGTTGCAATTTTGCCAGCTCCAGGAGTTTCTGTTACTGATGCACTTAGACTATATGTAGAGACTGTGGAAGTGTTATCAAGAATCTTAGACTGATGTCCAACCCATGTTTTTATTTGTTGTGTTAGAACAAGCAAGGAAAAACTGAAAGTTTACTTTCCTTTTAAAAGAAAGGAAAAAAAGCTGTTTCTTTGAAGCTTCCTGTCTCATTATGGTCCACAGAATGACTAACATGAATGCTGTACTGTTAGCACTGAAGGTGCAGAACAGTTTGATTTTAGTAAATGGAAGAAAAAAAAGTCAACTACTGCACAGTGTGTTAATGTTTTCAAAGACACTGAACTTGTGTCAATTCATCTGAACTGTGTATGCATTGACATTAGGGCTGGGCAATATGGAGAAAATCAAATATCACATTTTTGACCTAACACCTTGATGTCGATATTGCAACGATATTGTAAGGTTGACAATTGGTGCATTCACAAAATATCTTCCACATTTAGATTTCGGATAAATAACTATCATATTGTGGATATAATGACTAAGTGGTAAAAGGCAAATAATAGAACAGCTAGAACAGTCTGGTAAGTTCAGAAAATGACATCACTTTACTGTAATGCAGCCTTTGAAACCAGGAAAAGACTAAACTTACCATGTAACGATATTACACTTCTTCAAAATCTAATGGTGCTTTTCCATTACATGGTACCTACTCGCCTCGTCCTAAAATCTGCAATGGGAAACGGACGCACAGCGAGTCGAGGCGAGTCAAGTAGGTACTGGTAATGGAAAAGCACCTTAAGACGATATCTAGTCTTATATCACGATAGATATAATATTAAAATATTGCCCAGCCCTAATTGACGTCTGAAAAAACTTAAACAAGCCCAAATCCAGTACTTTTTATGGCAGCGACAAGTGCTTTCTCAAAGTCCATGTAGAGTTTGAAATGAGCTGGCAGCTTTAGGGTTTCAAAGCATGTGGAGGACGTAGGAAGGGTTCCCCCAGAAATCTCCACTCTCAGTTCAGGAGGAAGCATCTCCCAGCCAACCCAGAATGTCAGCAGCTGGGCCAGGGTACCTGATGAAGCTAAAAGTCATAAAATGGATTAAAGACATTTAGTTCAACTGTAATTGATCATATCTATCCATGAGACATAGAAGCATTTGTAAAGAGAGAAAATAAGGTTTATACCTGTTTCAATGAACATCCTTAGAAAGCCAGTGATGCGGCAGGTGGTGTCTAAGTCAAAGTCTTCATCACTGTCCTCAACTGGCCATGTGATTTTTTCTAGGAGCATCTTAAAGAAAACAAAAATTGTAATTTAAAAAAAGGGAGAACTTATTTTGGTGAAGGACTATGCAGATCAAAATCTTAGAAAATTGAAAAATATCCATCTCAGTCATTGAAAATACACGTAAATTCATCAAGTTAAGTCACAAATATAACTAAATTACTGACTTACCTGGGGTGTGAACTGCATTTCAGCCATTTTGGGGAAAAGAAGTGGTACAACATCCGGCCTAGATGTCAGCAGGGGCCATACCATCACATCTTTCAGTCCCTTTCTCAACTGTTTAATTTGGCGCATGGTCCTCCCAACGACCTAAGAGACAGACCGACCCATATTACAGCCCAAATCCTTAACCCAAATTTGACAAAAGTTGGCACAGTAGGAAAAATGTTAATAAACACAATAAAGTGCTTTATAAAAATCCATTAAAACTCTAGTACTTAAACTCTCGTGTTAACATAACAAGCCAGGGTTCACAACACATTCTATAATTTCAACAAGTACAGCGATGAATTCTGTCACTTAACCAGCAGGAACTCACTGCATGGAGTAGAAGTTTGTTATGTAGCCATCTCCGATTTGTTTTGGTGACTGCCGGAAGATCCCAAGACATGGAAAGATCTGAAACTGTGTCCTTCTGTTCCGGTGTAAGATCTTCATGTTCAAGCTAGAATTAAGACCATACAAGTTATTATATCTGCCCAAGCAATATTTTTTACATGGCAAAGTTTCTTTTAGGTTACATACCAGTTCTATGATGCTCCTGATGTGCAGATCAGGACAGTCTTCTGTAACAACAGGAGCCATTTCAGGGTCCCCATTGAACAGTACATGAATTACAGCAGGACTTAGTCCTGTGACATGGGGACCATCATGCAGAAATGTGTGGCCCAACATCCTTCCTGCAACCCGGAAGAGGTTGCTTTCAATAAGTGCCTCTGATGCTGCTGGAACAAGATGGTCAGGTTCACCCTCAAATAGCAGTGTTCGGCCCATTCCTCCTGTAAAGTACCAAGAGAGCAGGGAATAAAGTCACAACAATTAACCTCTTAAATACATTAAATAAAAATGTATGATAGATAGATAGATTACATCATACTAGTGGCGATTACTTGGCCTGTGGTATTGCTGCTTGTAGAATTCACTTAAACCAAATTGTAGCCTACTCCAAAATGACTTACAGAAGGACCCCAAACCACTTCAAATTCAATTCCCCTGTATACCCTACTACAGACTTACCTGACACAAAACATTGCCCACCGGCCCTCCGCTAAACAGCACATATCCGCGTTCATCAACCACCAGAACGTACGTGTACGCGTGTGTGTGTGTGCGCGCGCATAGAGAGAGGCGGTGTAGAGTGAGTCACGACACAAACAGGTGCTCAGTCAGCGTTGCATGCAGTGTGAGAATGGCAAGCAGCAAGAGCGGCAAAAGCCAATGTGTGCTTCTTTTACCTATATATGTAACGCTATCTTTTGCGTTTATCCAAACGTCGTCAAACTTGGCACTGCACTTACTCGTGACCAGAGCAAGACACCTGTCAAGTTTGAAATCCATCGGACTAACTGAGAGACATGCGCTACAGACAGACATTTCTGCAATTTATAGATGGATTAACCTTCAAAAAATTAGTAAGATACTTACCAAGATCTAGACTGAATCCAAACTGGAGTTTGGATATGATTGTTGTCATAAAGTACCGCATCACTCCCTCTCCGATAGCAACATCACCTGAAATAAAATACTGATAATAACACTGGAAAAAAAGTGGCGGCCTAATACAGGTAACTGGATTTGGTAACATTTAACAAGAAAGGGAGAAAAACTTCTATTGGCTGTAATTCTAGAATAGCATCCTTAATATTGATTATTCCAGATAACAAGAGTATATTGTGCACAATATTCACATACATACATATAACATTTTTATCAATTATATAATTTTGTGCATTCCATTCTCCCATTTAACAATTACATATAAGCTACTTGAGTGGTATAAACTGTACTGATGTATTTATATTATAAATGTTATATTACTTACCAACCAGAGTACAATGAAGTGGACATGCCCATTCTTGCTGCAGGTTTATAGAATAAGAGAAGCTCCCGTTCCCTGTCCTCTTCAGAGTCCCTTACATCCATCTTCATTCTAAGTGGTTTCCCAGTTGCATGTTCCCTTAGCAGATTCTCTTTGAAAACTTTGGCAGCTTGAGTGGGTTCTTTAATAAGCTTCCATTCTAAACAAACAACAACAATAAAGTTATCTATTACAGAGAGACATATTGTGAGTTGGCATGTTACCTGCATATACAGATATCCTCTCACTCTACAGAACAGGAGGAAAATTCTGTTCATTTCACTGACAAAACGTGAGACCCAACATCTTCAGAACCTGTCACAACGCTGAGTTGACATAAAAACAGCACTACTAAACAACTACAACTAAATATTAGAAAAATAGAAAAACCCAGTTGCATGTTATTAATTGTCTGTAACTGTATTATCTTATCTAATTATATCCTACAGGTGTTATCTTTCTATTAACTTTTCAGTTACACACAATCTTATAGCAACACTATTGTGATGACACAAACCACTGTCTGTTTCTTTGCGATCCAACTCCTCGTTGACAATCACTGCCAGTACTACTGCACTCTCAGCTGATGTTTCAGGCCTCACTGGAACACTGTCACTGACTAGGGCTGTCTCACTATCATTTTCTTCACTTTGGCCTCCCTCTTGTTCTCTTTCTGATTCCTGCATGGGTGTCCTTGAAGTTAACACAATTGAAATGATGGTCATACTCGCTTATTTGTGTGCACAACAATAAGAGAGACATATTCCCAAAGAAAATAAATTATGCTACCCTTGCATTGCTTTAAGAAGTACATACCCATTGCAGCTCAATCTGTGCAGCTTCATCTCTGAAAAGGGAACTTCCTTCTGACAAGTGATGCAGGGGATGACTGGACCAGAGGCAGGACGTGAGCTCTCCTAACAACAACAACAAATGGCTTTTAATTAATGATTAAAAGTCACCAGTAATCTTTGTTTTGATTATGTATTAAACTAAGTCTCTGTAAATGTATGTACACAATCTAAGGGTAGATCCTGTTGAAGTGGACGTATGTAGATTGTAGCCTGTCCAATCATCGTCGATGGATCTTTCAGATAGGCAAGGGTGTATCCAGTGCTGGGACACTGAAGCAACGCAAGATTTCGACTGCGAGTAGATCCTACAAGTTTTAGAAATTCAAAGCCTCCCCCTTGTTGGAGCTTCGGAAACACTTCCATCAGTTTATTTGTTATAACCATGGGATCGTGGTCATTCCCTGGAGAAAAAAACAAAACAAAATCATAACTCACCTCACCTTAAATTAAGCAAATAAGCCTGTGATAACTATTATTGACACTATGAACACCAATTAAGTTTGAGTCACTATAAAAAGAAATGCAAATAATTTCAACAAGCCACAGACAGTACAAACTTTTTTTTACTTTTGGTAAATGCCTAGTTTGGCACTGACCTGAAAATGTTACTTTTTGCTCTCCAAGTCCTGAAGTAAGAAGTTCAGCTTTAAACAGTACGCTTGGAGTTTTATCCGCATTGTGGTCAGCCAAACAACAGACAGTGTGTGTGTGTGTAGCTTCTTCGGCTAACTTGGACTTGTGCTGGTCGTCTCGTCATATTCCTTCTGGCTCCAATGTTATATGGCGCAAAGAGCCTTGCTACCTCCGCTGCAACACAGAAAAACGTAACAGCTCAATGGTCACCAGTCAGCTAAAACAGCCTCTACTTCTATCTTGGGATGCTCAAGCCAGCTAACACCATTTAGCCGATTAGCGAACTAGCTAGGTTTATGCTTCCCCCCCATTAACAATAAACGTGTCACGCACGAAGCATCATAATACCGCATGCAAATACATGTTCGAGTCGATCTAATTTAACCTACACGTGTGTCCCGAATCATTAAATAGTAGCACACCTGGCTAACATGAAATTACTTAGCTTACCTTGGACAGGTGTACGTGATTGAGCGGCCGGTATCTGCTGTGACTGAGCTGCCGGAGTCACCGGTGCCGCGGGAGCCGTTGGACTTCTGCTCAGAGCTTCCTCAATCAAATTCGCTGCTTCTCTCAGCAGCTCCGGGCAACTTTTAGACATTTTGTACTGCACCTCACACAGCGTCTCAACATTGGGGCTAGCAGGACCGAGTCTTCTCTTGATTTTTAGCCGTTGCAATGAAAGTACTGTTTAACCGTGTAACTAAACCAACGTAGAGGTGAATAGCGCCACCCAGTGTATTGGAATGTGTTCAGTAGCTCTGCATCAATCCATTATCCGGAATTGATTTGTCTTGGCTTGATGCAGAGGGTAACCAATCAGGCGTTAGGTTCCGCCTACCAACTTTTGATGGGTCAGTTTGACAGTTTTAAGTAATTCATGAATCACTCCAACGCAGGACCATGAAATGTAAATGTAAATAGTGAAATAATTATATATGTATTTTACATAAAATGAATCGGTATTTGAATTAATTAATGATACATTTAATTACACATTTATGTATTTAATTCTAATTTTAATTAATTAATGACACATTTAAGTAATTATTTAATGGTGTATTTATTTATTTAATTGTGGCACTTTTAGTCCTCCATAGTACTCTTGTGTCATGGAGCAACTACCTTTTATTTATCACCCTAATAATATCATGTATTTTTATTGGACTAAATGCAGTTTGTATGTGCTGCCCTGCCCTGATCAAATGAAATAATGGACAGTGCGTTTCCCTCAAAATGTAGGCAGCACATTCAGCCTTTGTTTTTAGTCTAGGAGACTGTCAATGTCTGTAGTCCCATTAGGGCACTATAAAATCCCTTCGATATTTTGCCTGATTCCGTTTTTTCCCCAAGTTCCCTTTTCTCCTTTTAGATTTCCCCGTTGACCGCTTGTCCCTGTTTTTGCAGGTTTCCGCTCTCAAAAGTACACATTTTTAATAGAAAAACAGCACAATTGGATGTTCTATGTCCACAACAATGTTTAAACCCTATCAGGAGGCCATTTTTGAGGTCTGGGAAAAAAGGAAGACATTTAGATTTTGGGGTGTAGTTACCTTTAAATGCAAGCGTGCACCAGGAAGAGACCTTTAATATGCGGAGGCAGTGAAGAAAGTAGACGAAGAGGGGTCATTGGGGGGAGTGGTGAGAGTAGGAGATATGTACCAGTACAGAGGGATAGGCAAGAAAGTGATATATGTTTCTGTAAGATTGGATTTTTAGCGTTTATAGCAATGGTTATTAATTGTACTGCAGGGATGGAACGCAAGTTGAAGAAAATGGAGGTTGTGGTGGCAGCTGCAGAGAGGTATTTGGGTGTGCGAGACTTGACATCAGAAGAGTTACAGCGAGTGTTAAGTGGTGATGTCCCATCATTTCAGGTTGAGGGCATGAGGTAGGAGTAAATATATTTAAATAGTGGAGAAGGGTGGGGTTAATTATTAGTAATAATGTTGAATTCGTGAGTGTAGTGTTAGATGGTAGGTTGTTTTATTTTTCAAGAAAAAGATAAGGGAGTTGTACTCCAGTCTAGTAGGTGGCGGTAATGCAACAAATTGGATGCCAACCGCAGTTAAACGTCATTGAAGAAGAAGCAGAAGAAGAAGCAGAAGAGACTTTTGTTTGGTTAAGCGGTGTTGCTGTAGCGCTCATGTGATTGCAGAGTTTGCCAGACAAATGGCCACTGGATTGATGTATATTATCACTGTATAATTTTGCCAGGCAGGCATAGGCTGCTTTGAAGTTAACATTTACTTGAGAAGGTTTTGGGGAAAGCCATTCCTTCCCTACCAGAAGAAGGTTATCATTAGCATCATCGCTAACGGCTACACAAAGTGTAGACATACGCGCGCACCGCACACATGCACACAGACAGGGGCATTCCTGTGCCGTTTCAGAAAGTTGTATGGAAATACGAATCCCTGATGCATTTTGTTCATGTCTTATGATTCACTTAGGCAAATGAATGCGTTTTCTAACAAGTTGAATAGATTTAGTTGATTTCCTACTAAGTTCAATACATTTTTGAATATTGTTGAATTTCGGTTGAATGTCTGGATTCCGTCCGCAACGCCTATTTTATAGGGCCCTAGTCCATGAACTTGTCATAAGTCAACATAGGACATGCCCTCTTTCCCCCCCACAAGACTCAAAAATATAGACTGGAAATGTAAGCAAGGTTAGAGCTTCTTCAGTGTGGATACTTATCTGCGTCCCGTTCAGCGTGAGTGACACATTGACTTTATATAGTGTACCAAGAGTTGTTCCCTCGCTTACGGCCATACCAGCCTGAATACGCCCGATCTCGTCCGATCTCGGAAGCTAAGCAGGGTCGGGCCTGGTTAGTACTTGGATGGGAGACCGCCTGGGAATACCAGGTGCTGTAAGCATTTTGTTCCAGTAGGGTGTACTCTATGGAGGACTAAAAGTGCCACAATTAAATAAATAAATACACCATTAAATAATTACTTAAATGTGTCATTAATTAATTAAAATTAGAATTAAATACATAAATGTGTAATTAAATGTATCATTAATTAATTCAAATACCGATTCATTTTATGTAAAATACATATATAATTATTTCACTATTTACATTTACATTTCATGATCCTGCATTGCAGTGATTCATGAATTACTTAAAACTGTCAAACTGACCCATCAAAGTCAGTGGGCGGGGCTAACGCGAATCTAGTCTGATCCATTGCTTTGGTCTGAAGTAGAGTAGGCCAACCTGGATAGAAACAATGGAGGATCTCCGTGAACTTTCCAGGGAGTTGGTTAGAGACATTTTAAACTTAGCAGAGGATGTAGAAGCAGGACCTGCTGACCCAGAGCATGTAGCTAGTAAAGCAGAGGAACTTATTGAAGTTGTTGGAGTCATTTCCGCACTTTCCGACGAAGATATCGACCACAGAGTGATTGCAAATCTAGAAGAAGTTGTCCACCGCTTCTCTGGTACCAGGGCACTTCAGGCCCAACACACACAGGGACCGGGGCGTTTGGCGTTTGACATACCGAGTGCAGTTCTGGAGCATTAACTTCTTTGTGGAGTTCCCGCAGTTCAAATTTGCAGCGATGTTCGGTGTGTCAAAGAGGACCATCAGGAGGCGCATGCAACAATACAGTTTAAGGTATTTACACTAAATTCATGAGTTTTCTGTTTATGAATTGCTGCTCTCATACACTCGGAAAGAATATGACGTTTAAGGTAACATTACTTGATGTTGTGTTTTTCTTGTTTGTACAGAAAGACAGATCTCTATTCAGCTGTGAATGATGAGGAGTTAGACTGTATTGTAAGTGAAATTCACAGAAGTCATCCAAACACCGGCTACAAGCTAATGCGTGGTCACCTGAATGCAAGAGGTGTGCATGTTCCAAGTGAGTAGATAATAATATGGGCATTATTTAAATGTATTTTTAATTTGGAGCTCTGCCCCTTTGAAAGGTGAAGGAAGCCCGCTTATGGAAAGACATCAACCTGTGAGCTGTAGTTTCTACAGTGCATACTATGCAAAGCTGTATTATTTTAAAAAACTGAATAAGTAACATTTCATTTCTCACTGCCTTGGTGACCAAAAATAACAATCTTGTGTAAGGACATGTCAAACTAGTTTTAAGTACAAGACTGATTATGCTTGTCATCCATTCAGGTTCCTGAAGAATATGGGATCGATTGGAACGGACCTCACTGCCTTCATCGAGGCACTGTGTCAGTCCCCGAGGTTCAGCTGGCCCGTGAGCTCTCAGATGAAGAGGTTGCAATTTTGCCAGCTCCAGGAGTTTCTGTTACTGATGCACTTAGACTATATGTAGAGACTGTGGAAGTGTTATCAAGAATCTTAGACTGATGTCCAACCCATGTTTTTATTTGTTGTGTTAGAACAAGCAAGGAAAAACTGAAAGTTTACTTTCCTTTTAAAAGAAAGGAAAAAAAGCTGTTTCTTTGAAGCTTCCTGTCTCATTATGGTCCACAGAATGACTAACATGAATGCTGTACTGTTAGCACTGAAGGTGCAGAACAGTTTGATTTTAGTAAATGGAAGAAAAAAAAGTCAACTACTGCACAGTGTGTTAATGTTTTCAAAGACACTGAACTTGTGTCAATTCATCTGAACTGTGTATGCATTGACATTAGGGCTGGGCAATATGGAGAAAATCAAATATCACATTTTTGACCTAACACCTTGATGTCGATATTGCAACGATATTGTAAGGTTGACAATTGGTGCATTCACAAAATATCTTCCACATTTAGATTTCGGATAAATAACTATCATATTGTGGATATAATGACTAAGTGGTAAAAGGCAAATAATAGAACAGCTAGAACAGTCTGGTAAGTTCAGAAAATGACATCACTTTACTGTAATGCAGCCTTTGAAACCAGGAAAAGACTAAACTTACCATGTAACGATATTACACTTCTTCAAAATCTAATGGTGCTTTTCCATTACATGGTACCTACTCGCCTCGTCCTAAAATCTGCAATGGGAAACGGACGCACAGCGAGTCGAGGCGAGTCAAGTAGGTACTGGTAATGGAAAAGCACCTTAAGACGATATCTAGTCTTATATCACGATAGATATAATATTAAAATATTGCCCAGCCCTAATTGACGTCTGAAAAAACTTAAACAAGCCCAAATCCAGTACTTTTTATGGCAGCGACAAGTGCTTTCTCAAAGTCCATGTAGAGTTTGAAATGAGCTGGCAGCTTTAGGGTTTCAAAGCATGTGGAGGACGTAGGAAGGGTTCCCCCAGAAATCTCCACTCTCAGTTCAGGAGGAAGCATCTCCCAGCCAACCCAGAATGTCAGCAGCTGGGCCAGGGTACCTGATGAAGCTAAAAGTCATAAAATGGATTAAAGACATTTAGTTCAACTGTAATTGATCATATCTATCCATGAGACATAGAAGCATTTGTAAAGAGAGAAAATAAGGTTTATACCTGTTTCAATGAACATCCTTAGAAAGCCAGTGATGCGGCAGGTGGTGTCTAAGTCAAAGTCTTCATCACTGTCCTCAACTGGCCATGTGATTTTTTCTAGGAGCATCTTAAAGAAAACAAAAATTGTAATTTAAAAAAAGGGAGAACTTATTTTGGTGAAGGACTATGCAGATCAAAATCTTAGAAAATTGAAAAATATCCATCTCAGTCATTGAAAATACACGTAAATTCATCAAGTTAAGTCACAAATATAACTAAATTACTGACTTACCTGGGGTGTGAACTGCATTTCAGCCATTTTGGGGAAAAGAAGTGGTACAACATCCGGCCTAGATGTCAGCAGGGGCCATACCATCACATCTTTCAGTCCCTTTCTCAACTGTTTAATTTGGCGCATGGTCCTCCCAACGACCTAAGAGACAGACCGACCCATATTACAGCCCAAATCCTTAACCCAAATTTGACAAAAGTTGGCACAGTAGGAAAAATGTTAATAAACACAATAAAGTGCTTTATAAAAATCCATTAAAACTCTAGTACTTAAACTCTCGTGTTAACATAACAAGCCAGGGTTCACAACACATTCTATAATTTCAACAAGTACAGCGATGAATTCTGTCACTTAACCAGCAGGAACTCACTGCATGGAGTAGAAGTTTGTTATGTAGCCATCTCCGATTTGTTTTGGTGACTGCCGGAAGATCCCAAGACATGGAAAGATCTGAAACTGTGTCCTTCTGTTCCGGTGTAAGATCTTCATGTTCAAGCTAGAATTAAGACCATACAAGTTATTATATCTGCCCAAGCAATATTTTTTACATGGCAAAGTTTCTTTTAGGTTACATACCAGTTCTATGATGCTCCTGATGTGCAGATCAGGACAGTCTTCTGTAACAACAGGAGCCATTTCAGGGTCCCCATTGAACAGTACATGAATTACAGCAGGACTTAGTCCTGTGACATGGGGACCATCATGCAGAAATGTGTGGCCCAACATCCTTCCTGCAACCCGGAAGAGGTTGCTTTCAATAAGTGCCTCTGATGCTGCTGGAACAAGATGGTCAGGTTCACCCTCAAATAGCAGTGTTCGGCCCATTCCTCCTGTAAAGTACCAAGAGAGCAGGGAATAAAGTCACAACAATTAACCTCTTAAATACATTAAATAAAAATGTATGATAGATAGATAGATTACATCATACTAGTGGCGATTACTTGGCCTGTGGTATTGCTGCTTGTAGAATTCACTTAAACCAAATTGTAGCCTACTCCAAAATGACTTACAGAAGGACCCCAAACCACTTCAAATTCAATTCCCCTGTATACCCTACTACAGACTTACCTGACACAAAACATTGCCCACCGGCCCTCCGCTAAACAGCACATATCCGCGTTCATCAACCACCAGAACGTACGTGTACGCGTGTGTGTGTGTGCGCGCGCATAGAGAGAGGCGGTGTAGAGTGAGTCACGACACAAACAGGTGCTCAGTCAGCGTTGCATGCAGTGTGAGAATGGCAAGCAGCAAGAGCGGCAAAAGCCAATGTGTGCTTCTTTTACCTATATATGTAACGCTATCTTTTGCGTTTATCCAAACGTCGTCAAACTTGGCACTGCACTTACTCGTGACCAGAGCAAGACACCTGTCAAGTTTGAAATCCATCGGACTAACTGAGAGACATGCGCTACAGACAGACATTTCTGCAATTTATAGATGGATTAACCTTCAAAAAATTAGTAAGATACTTACCAAGATCTAGACTGAATCCAAACTGGAGTTTGGATATGATTGTTGTCATAAAGTACCGCATCACTCCCTCTCCGATAGCAACATCACCTGAAATAAAATACTGATAATAACACTGGAAAAAAAGTGGCGGCCTAATACAGGTAACTGGATTTGGTAACATTTAACAAGAAAGGGAGAAAAACTTCTATTGGCTGTAATTCTAGAATAGCATCCTTAATATTGATTATTCCAGATAACAAGAGTATATTGTGCACAATATTCACATACATACATATAACATTTTTATCAATTATATAATTTTGTGCATTCCATTCTCCCATTTAACAATTACATATAAGCTACTTGAGTGGTATAAACTGTACTGATGTATTTATATTATAAATGTTATATTACTTACCAACCAGAGTACAATGAAGTGGACATGCCCATTCTTGCTGCAGGTTTATAGAATAAGAGAAGCTCCCGTTCCCTGTCCTCTTCAGAGTCCCTTACATCCATCTTCATTCTAAGTGGTTTCCCAGTTGCATGTTCCCTTAGCAGATTCTCTTTGAAAACTTTGGCAGCTTGAGTGGGTTCTTTAATAAGCTTCCATTCTAAACAAACAACAACAATAAAGTTATCTATTACAGAGAGACATATTGTGAGTTGGCATGTTACCTGCATATACAGATATCCTCTCACTCTACAGAACAGGAGGAAAATTCTGTTCATTTCACTGACAAAACGTGAGACCCAACATCTTCAGAACCTGTCACAACGCTGAGTTGACATAAAAACAGCACTACTAAACAACTACAACTAAATATTAGAAAAATAGAAAAACCCAGTTGCATGTTATTAATTGTCTGTAACTGTATTATCTTATCTAATTATATCCTACAGGTGTTATCTTTCTATTAACTTTTCAGTTACACACAATCTTATAGCAACACTATTGTGATGACACAAACCACTGTCTGTTTCTTTGCGATCCAACTCCTCGTTGACAATCACTGCCAGTACTACTGCACTCTCAGCTGATGTTTCAGGCCTCACTGGAACACTGTCACTGACTAGGGCTGTCTCACTATCATTTTCTTCACTTTGGCCTCCCTCTTGTTCTCTTTCTGATTCCTGCATGGGTGTCCTTGAAGTTAACACAATTGAAATGATGGTCATACTCGCTTATTTGTGTGCACAACAATAAGAGAGACATATTCCCAAAGAAAATAAATTATGCTACCCTTGCATTGCTTTAAGAAGTACATACCCATTGCAGCTCAATCTGTGCAGCTTCATCTCTGAAAAGGGAACTTCCTTCTGACAAGTGATGCAGGGGATGACTGGACCAGAGGCAGGACGTGAGCTCTCCTAACAACAACAACAAATGGCTTTTAATTAATGATTAAAAGTCACCAGTAATCTTTGTTTTGATTATGTATTAAACTAAGTCTCTGTAAATGTATGTACACAATCTAAGGGTAGATCCTGTTGAAGTGGACGTATGTAGATTGTAGCCTGTCCAATCATCGTCGATGGATCTTTCAGATAGGCAAGGGTGTATCCAGTGCTGGGACACTGAAGCAACGCAAGATTTCGACTGCGAGTAGATCCTACAAGTTTTAGAAATTCAAAGCCTCCCCCTTGTTGGAGCTTCGGAAACACTTCCATCAGTTTATTTGTTATAACCATGGGATCGTGGTCATTCCCTGGAGAAAAAAACAAAACAAAATCATAACTCACCTCACCTTAAATTAAGCAAATAAGCCTGTGATAACTATTATTGACACTATGAACACCAATTAAGTTTGAGTCACTATAAAAAGAAATGCAAATAATTTCAACAAGCCACAGACAGTACAAACTTTTTTTTACTTTTGGTAAATGCCTAGTTTGGCACTGACCTGAAAATGTTACTTTTTGCTCTCCAAGTCCTGAAGTAAGAAGTTCAGCTTTAAACAGTACGCTTGGAGTTTTATCCGCATTGTGGTCAGCCAAACAACAGACAGTGTGTGTGTGTGTAGCTTCTTCGGCTAACTTGGACTTGTGCTGGTCGTCTCGTCATATTCCTTCTGGCTCCAATGTTATATGGCGCAAAGAGCCTTGCTACCTCCGCTGCAACACAGAAAAACGTAACAGCTCAATGGTCACCAGTCAGCTAAAACAGCCTCTACTTCTATCTTGGGATGCTCAAGCCAGCTAACACCATTTAGCCGATTAGCGAACTAGCTAGGTTTATGCTTCCCCCCCATTAACAATAAACGTGTCACGCACGAAGCATCATAATACCGCATGCAAATACATGTTCGAGTCGATCTAATTTAACCTACACGTGTGTCCCGAATCATTAAATAGTAGCACACCTGGCTAACATGAAATTACTTAGCTTACCTTGGACAGGTGTACGTGATTGAGCGGCCGGTATCTGCTGTGACTGAGCTGCCGGAGTCACCGGTGCCGCGGGAGCCGTTGGACTTCTGCTCAGAGCTTCCTCAATCAAATTCGCTGCTTCTCTCAGCAGCTCCGGGCAACTTTTAGACATTTTGTACTGCACCTCACACAGCGTCTCAACATTGGGGCTAGCAGGACCGAGTCTTCTCTTGATTTTTAGCCGTTGCAATGAAAGTACTGTTTAACCGTGTAACTAAACCAACGTAGAGGTGAATAGCGCCACCCAGTGTATTGGAATGTGTTCAGTAGCTCTGCATCAATCCATTATCCGGAATTGATTTGTCTTGGCTTGATGCAGAGGGTAACCAATCAGGCGTTAGGTTCCGCCTACCAACTTTTGATGGGTCAGTTTGACAGTTTTAAGTAATTCATGAATCACTCCAACGCAGGACCATGAAATGTAAATGTAAATAGTGAAATAATTATATATGTATTTTACATAAAATGAATCGGTATTTGAATTAATTAATGATACATTTAATTACACATTTATGTATTTAATTCTAATTTTAATTAATTAATGACACATTTAAGTAATTATTTAATGGTGTATTTATTTATTTAATTGTGGCACTTTTAGTCCTCCATAGTACTCTTGTGTCATGGAGCAACTACCTTTTATTTATCACCCTAATAATATCATGTATTTTTATTGGACTAAATGCAGTTTGTATGTGCTGCCCTGCCCTGATCAAATGAAATAATGGACAGTGCGTTTCCCTCAAAATGTAGGCAGCACATTCAGCCTTTGTTTTTAGTCTAGGAGACTGTCAATGTCTGTAGTCCCATTAGGGCACTATAAAATCCCTTCGATATTTTGCCTGATTCCGTTTTTTCCCCAAGTTCCCTTTTCTCCTTTTAGATTTCCCCGTTGACCGCTTGTCCCTGTTTTTGCAGGTTTCCGCTCTCAAAAGTACACATTTTTAATAGAAAAACAGCACAATTGGATGTTCTATGTCCACAACAATGTTTAAACCCTATCAGGAGGCCATTTTTGAGGTCTGGGAAAAAAGGAAGACATTTAGATTTTGGGGTGTAGTTACCTTTAAATGCAAGCGTGCACCAGGAAGAGACCTTTAATATGCGGAGGCAATGAAGAAAGTAGACGAAGAGGGGTCATTGGGGGGAGTGGTGAGAGTAGGAGATATGTACCAGTACAGAGGGATAGGCAAGAAAGTGATATATGTTTCTGTAAGATTGGATTTTTAGCGTTTATAGCAATGGTTATTAATTGTACTGCAGGGATGGAACGCAAGTTGAAGAAAATGGAGGTTGTGGTGGCAGCTGCAGAGAGGTATTTGGGTGTGCGAGACTTGACATCAGAAGAGTTACAGCGAGTGTTAAGTGGTGATGTCCCATCATTTCAGGTTGAGGGCATGAGGTAGGAGTAAATATATTTAAATAGTGGAGAAGGGTGGGGTTAATTATTAGTAATAATGTTGAATTCGTGAGTGTAGTGTTAGATGGTAGGTTGTTTTATTTTTCAAGAAAAAGATAAGGGAGTTGTACTCCAGTCTAGTAGGTGGCGGTAATGCAACAAATTGGATGCCAACCGCAGTTAAACGTCATTGAAGAAGAAGCAGAAGAAGAAGCAGAAGAGACTTTTGTTTGGTTAAGCGGTGTTGCTGTAGCGCTCATGTGATTGCAGAGTTTGCCAGACAAATGGCCACTGGATTGATGTATATTATCACTGTATAATTTTGCAAGGCAGGCATAGGCTGCTTTGAAGTTAACATTTACTTGAGAAGGTTTTGGGGAAAGCCATTCCTTCCCTACCAGAAGAAGGTTATCATTAGCATCATCGCTAACGGCTACACAAAGTGTAGACATACGCGCGCACCGCACACATGCACACAGACAGGGGCATTCCTGTGCCGTTTCAGAAAGTTGTATGGAAATACGAATCCCTGATGCATTTTGTTCATGTCTTATGATTCACTTAGGCAAATGAATGCGTTTTCTAACAAGTTGAATAGATTTAGTTGATTTCCTACTAAGTTCAATACATTTTTGAATATTGTTGAATTTCGGTTGAATGTCTGGATTCCGTCCGCAACGCCTATTTTATAGGGCCCTAGTCCATGATCTTGTCATAAGTCAACATAGGACATGCCCTCTTTCCCCCCCACAAGACTCAAAAATATAGACTGGAAATGTAAGCAAGGTTAGAGCTTCTTCAGTGTGGATACTTATCTGCGTCCCGTTCAGCGTGAGTGACACATTGACTTTATATAGTGTACCAAGAGTTGTTCCCTCGCTTACGGCCATACCAGCCTGAATACGCCCGATCTCGTCCGATCTCGGAAGCTAAGCAGGGTCGGGCCTGGTTAGTACTTGGATGGGAGACCGCCTGGGAATACCAGGTGCTGTAAGCATTTTGTTCCAGTAGGGTGTACTCTTGTGTCATGGAGCAACTACCTTTTATTTATCACCCTAATAATATCATGTATTTTTATTGGACTAAATGCAGTTTGTATGTGCTGCCCTGCCCTGATCAAATGAAATAATGGACAGTGCGTTTCCCTCAAAATGTAGGCAGCACATTCAGCCTTTGTTTTTAGTCTAGGAGACTGTCAATGTCTGTAGTCCCATTAGGGCACTATAAAATCCCTTCGATATTTTGCCTGATTCCGTTTTTTCCCCAAGTTCCCTTTTCTCCTTTTAGATTTCCCCGTTGACCGCTTGTCCCTGTTTTTGCAGGTTTCCGCTCTCAAAAGTACACATTTTTAATAGAAAAACAGCACAATTGGATGTTCTATGTCCACAACAATGTTTAAACCCTATCAGGAGGCCATTTTTGAGGTCTGGGAAAAAAGGAAGACATTTAGATTTTGGGGTGTAGTTACCTTTAAATGCAAGCGTGCACCAGGAAGAGACCTTTAATATGCGGAGGCAGTGAAGAAAGTAGACGAAGAGGGGTCATTGGGGGGAGTGGTGAGAGTAGGAGATATGTACCAGTACAGAGGGATAGGCAAGAAAGTGATATATGTTTCTGTAAGATTGGATTTTTAGCGTTTATAGCAATGGTTATTAATTGTACTGCAGGGATGGAACGCAAGTTGAAGAAAATGGAGGTTGTGGTGGCAGCTGCAGAGAGGTATTTGGGTGTGCGAGACTTGACATCAGAAGAGTTACAGCGAGTGTTAAGTGGTGATGTCCCATCATTTCAGGTTGAGGGCATGAGGTAGGAGTAAATATATTTAAATAGTGGAGAAGGGTGGGGTTAATTATTAGTAATAATGTTGAATTCGTGAGTGTAGTGTTAGATGGTAGGTTGTTTTATTTTTCAAGAAAAAGATAAGGGAGTTGTACTCCAGTCTAGTAGGTGGCGGTAATGCAACAAATTGGATGCCAACCGCAGTTAAACGTCATTGAAGAAGAAGCAGAAGAAGAAGCAGAAGAGACTTTTGTTTGGTTAAGCGGTGTTGCTGTAGCGCTCATGTGATTGCAGAGTTTGCCAGACAAATGGCCACTGGATTGATGTATATTATCACTGTATAATTTTGCAAGGCAGGCATAGGCTGCTTTGAAGTTAACATTTACTTGAGAAGGTTTTGGGGAAAGCCATTCCTTCCCTACCAGAAGAAGGTTATCATTAGCATCATCGCTAACGGCTACACAAAGTGTAGACATACGCGCGCACCGCACACATGCACACAGACAGGGGCATTCCTGTGCCGTTTCAGAAAGTTGTATGGAAATACGAATCCCTGATGCATTTTGTTCATGTCTTATGATTCACTTAGGCAAATGAATGCGTTTTCTAACAAGTTGAATAGATTTAGTTGATTTCCTACTAAGTTCAATACATTTTTGAATATTGTTGAATTTCGGTTGAATGTCTGGATTCCGTCCGCAACGCCTATTTTATAGGGCCCTAGTCCATGATCTTGTCATAAGTCAACATAGGACATGCCCTCTTTCCCCCCCACAAGACTCAAAAATATAGACTGGAAATGTAAGCAAGGTTAGAGCTTCTTCAGTGTGGATACTTATCTGCGTCCCGTTCAGCGTGAGTGACACATTGACTTTATATAGTGTACCAAGAGTTGTTCCCTCGCTTACGGCCATACCAGCCTGAATACGCCCGATCTC